>NC_064756.1:1103939-1413034 GCF_011397635.1 Epinephelus fuscoguttatus
CTGTTCTTTATTTTGATGTATATACTGTTCACATAATTATAGAACAAATTATTCTGTGGGTGTTGAAATATTAGTGAAGATGATCAAAAAGGCCGACAGTGGCTGGCGACTTAAAAATCATACTCTGGCAGGAAAGTGTAAATACACCTAATATTATATTTTTGTTTCTGCTTTTTACATGTTATTGTCATTCTTTTTTCATAAGTTATTTCCTACTCGGGTCAGCTCTGTACTCTGCAAAGATTATGTCTTAAACATGTCTGCCCTTTCTGGAAGAGGAACCCTTCCTCTACAGTTATTACTGAAGTCAGATGAAAACGTGATGGGACAACAACGAAAGTTAAGGGGGCAGGATGATTGTATGATTGCAAAGACAAACCCTTTTCTTTTTTCCTAAACCCAACAATGTGTGTTTGTTGTTTAAGAGAAAAAATAAAAATAAATAATGTCGTGTGAGAATGTGTTGGTTTGTTACATCAATACGTACCGCTCTGTGAGGACACTTGTTCTTGTGACTTTTCCAGAAATAAAAAGTAGCATCTACTCAAATGTTGTGCTGAAGTACTATTAAGAGATAACTGTACCAAAATCATAAGAGGGGGAAATGTTGAGTGAATTAATTTTATTTTTCATAACGATAACAAAATGCAGTTCTACATTAGAATACTTCAAAGGTCTGATTAAATTAAAGCTGATAAGTAAACCTGTTCAGCGACTTGGCAACAGCTTGTACCAACCATCGATAATAAATGATTAATTAATAGTTCATTGAATTTTAGGTGGGGTATTTTACTGTAAATAAACAAATTGAGCAGATATTTACAACACTTTGTAAATGGTTAATATTTGGTTTTGGAAACTGTCTAGAAGTATTATTTTCGACAGCTATAACAAAAATCATAACACCTTGTTTGATGATTAATAAATACTGTGCAATACATCTGTAAACATTATCTGGGTGGTTATTATAAAGCTGTGGTGGTTGTAGCTGCACTATGGAGTATTTACTAACCATCTCATAAGGTTTATAACAGCCATCCAAAATATAGTTTATGGACTCTTAACAAACCATTTTTTTTATCCTTTACAAGGTGTTACAAATATCCAATCCATTTATCACCATACAAATTTATCTATTTATTTATTTATTTATCAGAAAATATGGACTAACTTCAGTTTAATTAACTATTATTTTTTATCATTTGTTAATGATGGTTTTGAGAAATTGTTACAGACAACATTAATATCCCATATTTGACAACAGACTTTTACCTATTTCACGGATCTTGGACATGTTCAAGCCATACAGTACAGGGTTGAACAGTGGCGGGCACGTAAGGAAGTATAAGGATAAAAATATTCGCATCATGTTGGGCACACTGCTCATATTAAACCTGCTCTGTATTAATTCAAAGCAAGTTCCAACAGAAAAGTTAAAGAGGGAAATGAGGTGAGGTGTGCAGGTACTGACAGCTTTCTGTCTGGTCTGTTTAGAACCAGAGAAACAAACTAAAAGAATCTTCACGTACGTGTAAAGTATGAAAATTAAAGCCCCAAAGATTGTGCCAAAACATGCAAGGAGCCCATAAGCATTAACTACAACAGTATCTGAGCATGCCAGCTTGACAACAGAGTGGCTATCACAGTAAACTTTGTAGATGATGTTCCCACACAGCTGGGAATCAGAATTCAAATATGTATAGACAACACATGCAAGCAAAGGATAAAACCATGTTAAAGCTATAAGAGTGGCGATCTTGTTATGAGTCATGCGTGTGTTATACTGCAGAGGATAACAGATAGCAAGGTATCTGTCATAAGACATTATGGCTAAGTTTAAATATTCAACAGCCCCATATGTGTACAAACAGAAAATCTGCAGGAAACAACAGGAAGTAGAGACAGTGTGAATGTCAGAGAGGATCTGAAGCAGCAGCAATGGAAACAACCCTGTACTACCATACAGTTCATTTACAAACAGGCTGCACAGAAACATGTACATAGGTTCATGTAAGCTTCTGTTCACACAGATAACCACAATCAGCAGGAGGTTGGCACTAACAATGAAAATATATAAAGACAAAACAATAATAAAATACAAGTACTTCAAAGCTCCGGTGTCAAAATAGGCAGCAAGTGTGAAATATGAAACCTGCGTAAAGTTAATCATGATCCCTCTTTAGGTTCACAACAACTCCTCTGTACACACCAAGCATTACTTACCTTTTGTTATAGATTTGTAAAAATTTAACTAGCTTCAGCTTTGAATTGTTTGGCACGATTTTCAACTTAAACATAAAGCACACACGAACAGAGGTCAGTGCAGTAATGCTAAACAGATTCATCATCATGGAAACTATTGTAAAAAACATCACTAAATGGACCATTTTGTTTCAAAGTCACAGCAATATCCTGGTTAAAATGTACAAAACAAAGTCAGAATCATTGTGTGAATGTGATTATTCACCTGCTGCCCCTTTGTACTGTAACTGTGAGAGCCTCTAACTAAGCTCAAACCCTGCTTCAACGTCTTATCAAAACTTTTAAAGACAGAGAACACCCACAGCAGCGTGACCTCACATCAAAAGGTCCCAATGATCCTCAAGTTTTTGTTCAGTGTTAGTAAAAACAAGAAAAGTTTGTAGCCTGCTCTTTGTAATTTCTAACCTTAACCTCAAAGATTGATACTGATCATTTCAGTTCCCTAAAAGAACAATTTTCAGTCAATTGTCTTTCCCTGTTTCAGAAGTTACTGAATACTGGATTGTTGCAATAGTTGCTTCATTCCTAAAGTGGTAGACTCCACCAGTATAAAACAATTCAGAACCATTTTACTGCTGACTGTGGTTGGATTAAATCTTCACAAGTCATATTTTTGCCGACTTGCATGAGTCTGAAGAAGAATAAAAAACCAACACTTCAAAGCTGACACAGTGTAGCTTACAGTAGCCTGCAGCTGCATCTTTGCAGTGGAAGAGGCACAGTCCTGATAGTCAGTCAACAAATCAATCAATCAGTCCAATTTGTCATTTTACTATACATCTGTTTGGATTCACTGGACCACAGATGATTTGTCATTTGTTAAGATCTAAACTTGACATGTGGAGGCTTTTCTTCTGGGTCTGTGGTCTGAAATGGCGGCTGAGACAACATGATCTTTGTTCATCAAACAAAGGACAGCCATTTGGCACTCAACTCCGCAGGATGCCTCATTGTCACACCTCAGTGAGAGTCCTGCCCATGGACCCAGTTTTAAAATCACAGTGACCTGTGACCCTGTGATGTCACCAGGCCAACAGACCTCAGCTTCTTGGTTTGGTATGATCTTTTTTTGCCCCTGAATCACTGAAGGGGCTCTTGCTCCTAGATCTCAGCAGACACAGAACCTGAAGACCAGAAAAGTTAGTGTGCCAAACACAAGGTTTGCAACTAACTTTTCAACAAGAAGAGCCAAGTCGAGTTGGCACAAGACTTCTAACTCTGCAAGTATACTGTATACTCAGATCTGCGCCTTTGGATCAAAGACACAAGGACTGAATCTGGAACAACATTTCTTTCCAGCCTTCAACTGCCAGCTAACAAAAGCAACACGCCACAGCATCTCTTTTTCATTTAATTTTTTTAAATTTAATTTTTAATTTTATATACTTTATTAATTCAATTCAATTCAATTCAATTCAATTCAATTCAATTTTTTCACTCCGTTGTCATTAACACACAGGTCCGAAATACACCCACATGCACAAAGTGGAGAGATGTCAGAGTGAGGGGGCTGCCTTGGTCAGATGCTCCGAGCAGTTGGGGGGTTCGGTGCCTTGCTCAAGGGCACTTCGGCAGTGCCCAGAAGGTGAACTGGCACCTCTCCAACCACCAGTTAATGCTCCGGGTTTGGTCAGGACGGGGACTTGAAGCGACGATGGTAACCACGTGTGTGTGTGTTGCTGAAGGAAAAAAAAAGTCAAATTGTGGTGTTGTACCAATGTAGTGCTTTTATTTTGAAAGAGACTGTATGCAAACTGTACATTTCCTGTGAAAACAGAAGTGTATTTTGAAAACAGACAATGCATGTAACAGGCTGAAGTTGACACGGCGTCCCACAACGTCAACAACCAACACACCCAGGGTACCTTGGACGTCATATGTGGACGTGGAAAGTCCATGACCAAACGTGGACATGTGACGAGGTCACAGTGAGGATGATGATGCTATGACAGGCTGTCTGTATCCCCTCCACACTGTTCCTCATAGAGCAGTGAAGGACAAGACGGCCAGCTGTGTTTTTGAACGAGCTGAATTTTATTAAGCTCTTGTTTCGAGGCACTAGACCAGATCCCTGGACAGAAGTCCATGTGTGATAAACCCAAACGTACTACTTGTTTAATTGTCATCTCTGTTAAAAAATAGAAATAAAAGTAAGCACACTTTCTGATAACTGAGATGCCTCTACTCATTTTAGTAACCATGTTATTAATGTGAGCTGACCAAGTGTGACCCCAAACAATTTGGCCTCCTTAACCTGCTCAGTAGCCACTCCATGCAAAGACATGCACAGCTCTTGATGTGTCCATAAAGTATACCTGGAGCACAAAATCAGACCCTTTGTTTTTGAGATGTTCAACTTTAGCCTGTTTTCAGAAATCCATTTAAAAACCCACCTCAACTTGGCATTTTTTGCAGATACACACTTTGTTGTATCATCCGTGTAACCATGCATGCATTTTTTAACCCTATGGGCCCTTGGCGTTTTTGGGGTATTTTTACTGCCTTTACTTTTAAGCTCATATCACAGTCATTGTAAAGGCTACATACACATGCTATATCTTGGTTTTTTTTATCAGGACAATCAGGGCTATCCAGATTTGCCATCATTTCATGTCCTCCTATGTGCCTGTATTTTATATTAATTTTCATATCAATGAAAAAAACAAATCCGTGTGACTAAATTCTTACATTTTTACATGTATCTCACCATAGCAAGTTGGAAGAAGACCTATTCTGCCATATATGAAGAGGGGAGACTCTCTGGAATCTGGCAATATAAGAACCATGATGGTGGGACATTCTGTCACTTCACAGCTGTCCAAAACATGTGGTTTGTGCCAGGCGGACATGATTGCCAGTATTTTTTCATTCTTGCAAGAAATTCCATTGACTCATTCACAAGTCAAAAATGTGTTTTATCTGAAAGAAACATGCAATATTTACATCTAAGATCATAGAAAAATAGTCAACCAAGTGCAATGATGTCCTCCAAGATAATGTTTGCCACTTTGTTTGCAGTAAACAAAGTTTGTTGTTGTTTTTCAGTTTCAGTTATATATTGGGGGCATTTTGGGCAATGGTGGGGGGGCACATGTCCCCCTCAATGTATATGGTGACTACGGCCCTGTCAGCATGCATAATTAGGCTACATTCGTCTGGGTGTGCAAAGGTGAAGTGGCTGGTCTTGTCATACAAAGTTTGATGGAGTGTCAACTGGACAATATGGAGATATTTGCATCTTGAAAGCCGGACTACAAATGTGGATAGACAGGGAGAAACACACGCAAGCCTGAGACGTGGTAAGATACGATATTCCTCACTACATGAAGTGACTGATAACAAGATCTGTATAATGGATTGTAAAGAAATTCATCAGGTTTTTATTTTGTAGACAATTAATCTGGATTTATAACATGATGGGATGACAGCACAATGATGTGTGTGGTATCACTGGAAAGCTCTGCTCCTGCACTTTCATGTGATATGCGTGGCATTTCTGTGCGAGCCTGCATTCACGAGTAATCCATCCAACAGTAATGTGTGTGCAGAGCTGTATGAAAGCTCTGTTATTCATCATTTTAGTGTAACTTTAGCATTTTTTTCACTATGAAAACATTGGACTACTGACAAGTGGTCTTGGTCTTGTCGGAAAGCTACAATTTCGCTGTTTCACGTGATATGTGTGGCTTCTCGCTATGACACATGGTCACGGAGAAAGTCAATAGAGAAGAACAGGTGTGAATTTGGACGCACAATGCGTCGTTCAGGCCCATAGGGTTAAGAAATCTGTCATATCAGCTGTGAAGATCGAATAAGGGAGCGGTCCTAGGCAGCTGCCCTGGGGAACTCCACATTGTAATGTTTTAATGTCTGACAGGGCAACATTAAAAAAACACATTGCTGTCTATTGAATAAATAATTTTTCATCCAATTTACCGCTGAAGTTTTGAATCCATATGTAGATAGCTTTAGAAGCAGTAGATCATGATCTATAAGTACAGTACCCATGATTCATTTTTTGTAAATCTGTTATTTGTTACGGTCTGATTTTTTAGACTGGTGTCGAAACTGTGTCATCTGGGAATATCTGACCCCGTCTGCCGCTGGATCAAAGACTTTTTGACAGACCACCCCAAGAGGGCGAGAGTGGGTCCCCATGTCTCCCCAGCCATCGGCCTCACACCGGCTCCCCTCAGGGCTGTGTGCTGAGCCCCTTATTATAAACACTCTACACACACGACTGTACCGCCATACATCCCAGCAACAGCATTATAAAGTTTGCTGACGACACCACTGTGGTGGGACTCATTTCAGGAGGGGACAAGTCTGCGTACCAGGATGAGGTGGAGCAGCTCTCTGTATGGTGCAAAGCAAACAACCTAATCCTCAACACTAACAAGACAAAAGAAATCGTGACAGACTGCAGGAGGAAGACAACACCCACCCGGCCCCTGTTCATTGGCGGGGAGTGTGTGGAGAGGGTCCCCAACATCTGGTACCTGGCCGTGCACATCGAGGACCACCTGACCTGGAGCACCAACACCAGAGCCACCATCAAAAAGGCACAGCAGAGACTGTTTTTTCTGAGGATTCTGAAAAACAACGACCTCAATCAGAAACTGCTTGTGTCCTTCTACAAATGCTCCATTCAGAGCATTCTTACATACTGCATTGGCGTGTGGTTTTCCAGCTGCACAGCAGCAGACAGAAAAATGCTGCAGAGAGTCGTCGCCTCAGCCCAGAGCATCATCGGTTGCAATCTTCCTTTGCTGGAGGAACTGCACAGCTCTCGCTGCCACAGGAAGGCTCAACACATCCTCAGGGATTCAACCCACCCTGGAAACACACTTTTTAAACTGCTGCCCTCTGGCAGACGGTTCAGGACTCTGAGGTCAAGAACAAATAGACTGAGAAACAGTTTTTATGCAAGAGCCATAACTGCACTAAACACAGCTTGATTGACCAACTAACTGTAACACATAACACAAATTACAGATGTGCAATAATAGAGTTGTTTTATTTATTGAATGTGAATATGGTGTGCTTGTTGATAGATATATTTTTCTACCTGTGTTTTTTTTTTTGCTTTTCTGTATTTCTCTTTTAATGACCTTTTAATGACACCTAAGGGGGAGGATGGACCTCTCAATGTCTTTGTGCTTGTTGCAAAGACAACAAAGACATTCTATTCTATTCTATTCTATTCTATTCTATTCTATTCTATTCTATTCTATTCTATTCTATTCTATTCTATAACCAGTCATCTGTTAACTGCGTTAGAGCTGTACATGTTGAGTAACTCACCTTATAATCATGCTGGAGTTCAGAGTAAATGTTATTTTCTGAAAAATTGTGCTGAATCTGTTCAAATACAAATCCCTCCATAAGTTTGCTCAGGACAGGCAAAATATTTATCGGATGGCTGTTTGGTCCCGTAAATTACTTTTTGCAATTTTTTGGTACTGGAGTAACCTTTGCAATTTTCTACATTTGTGGATAAACACCTTCATTCAGAGATAAATTAAAAACATGACATAGTGGCTTTGCTACAGTCCTAGCTGACAGCTGCAGTAATCTCCCATCCAGATTGTCATAGCCACACTTATATGACGAGAAATGCTTTTCCATTTCTTCAGTGTTTACATTTGTAAAATTAAATACACACTTTCAACACACATAAAATGCCACTTAATTAATGACTGAGAAAGTTCACCATACCACCTGGTTTCTAATTATAGCCACTTCACTTATGAAGTGATTATTGAAAAAGTCAGCTATATGTTGAGGCTTGGTAATAAATTCTTTACTTGTTTTAATAAATGGGGGGGTTTACTCACTTTATCTTTACTCATTACTTAATTTGGGTTCTCCATAACTTTTTGCAATCACCTTTTATTTCCTCAATCTTGGATTGATAATATTTCTTTTTCTTTTGTTGATTCATTTTTGTGACTCTGTTTCTCAGTGAACTGTAAGCCTGCCAATCAGCTGAGATACCATGTGACAGCAACTTTTTTCAGTTGGTCCCTCTCTGTCATACAGCTTCTTAGCTCCGAACCAATCCAAGTAGCTTTGATGTCTATGACAGTTAGTTTCCTAACAGGAACTGCTTGTCACAAACAGATAAAAACAAATGCATAAACAACTGTAATGCAGCCTCTGTATGAGTTAGGTTAATGACATTATCCCCTTGTATCATAGTCACGTCTTCAATGAATGCATCTCTACAAAAGTTTCTGTTAATTCTTTTGTAAATCACTTTTGTCCCAGTTTTAGGACCCTTCATTTTCCTCACCACAGCAACGATGTTGTGATCACTGTAGCCCACTGGTACTGATATAACCTTCAAATATTATAAGCTGTTACAGACAACATTAATATCCTATATTTGACAACAGACTTTTACCTATTTCACGGATCTTGGACATGTTCAAGCCATACAGTACAGGGTTGAACAGTGGCGGGCACGTAAGGAAGTATAAGGATAAAAATATTCGCATCATGTTGGGCACACTGCTCATATTAAACCTGCTCTGTATTAATTCAAAGCAAGCACCAACAGAAAAGTTAAAGAGGGAAATGAGGTGAGGTGTGCAGGTACTGACAGCTTTCTGTCTGGTCTGTTTAGAACCAGAGAAACAAACTAAAAGAATCTTCACGTACGTGTAAAGTATGAAAATTAAAGCCCCAAAGATTGTGCCAAAAGATGCAAGGAGCCCATAAGCATTAACTACAACAGTATCTGAGCATGCCAGCTTGACAACAGAGTGGCTATCACAGTAAACTTTGTAGATGATGTTCCCACACAGCTGGGAATCAGAATTCAAATATGTATAGACAACACATGCAAGCAAAGGATAAAACCATGTGAAAGCTATAAGAGTGGCGATCTTGTTATGAGTCATCCGTGTGTTATACTGCAGAGGATAACAGATAGCAAGGTATCTGTCATAAGACATTATGGCTAGGTTTAAATATTCAACAGCTCCATAAGTGTGCACACAATAAATCTGCAGGAAACAACAGGAAGTAGAGACAGTGTGAATGTCAGAGAGGATCTGAAGCAGCAGCAATGGAAACAACCCTGTACTACCATACAGTTCATTTACAAACAGGCTGCACAGAAACATGTACATAGGTTCATGTAAGCTTCTGTTCACACAGATAACCACAATCAGCAGGAGGTTGGCACTAACAATGAAAATATATAAAGACAAAACAATAATAAAATACAAGTACTTCAAAGCTCCGGTGTCAAAATAGGCAGCAAGTGTGAAATATGAAACCTGCGTAAAGTTAATCATGATCCCTCTTTAGGTTCACAACAACTCCTCTGTACACACCAAGCATTACTTACCTTTTGTTATAGATTTGTAAAAGTTTAACTAGCTTCAGCTTTGAATTGTTTGGCACGATTTTCAACTTAAACATAAAGCACACACGAACAGAGGTCAGTGCAGTAATGCTAAACAGATTCATCATCATGGAAACTATTGTAAAAAACATCACTAAATGGACCATTTTTGTTTCAAAGTCACAGCAATATCCTGGTTAAAATGTACAAAACAAAGTCAGAATCATTGTGTGAATGTGATTATTCACCTGCTGCCCCTTTGTACTGTAACTGTGAGAGCCTCTAACTAAGCTCAAACCCTGCTTCAACGTCTTATCAAAACTTTTAAAGACAGAGAACACCCACAGCAGCAGCGTGACCTCACATCAAAAGGTCCCAATGATCCTCAAGTTTTTGTTCAGTGTTAGTAAAAACAAGAAAAGTTTGTAGCCTGCTCTTTGTAATTTCTAACCTTAACCTCAAAGATTGATACTGATCATTTCAGTTCCCTAAAAGAACAATTTTCAGTCAATTGTCTTTCCCTGTTTCAGAAGTTACTGAATACTGGATTGTTGCAATAGTTGCTTCATTCCTAAAGTGGTAGACTCCACCAGTATAAAACAATTCAGAACCACCTCACTGCTGACTGTGGTTGGATTAAATCTTCACAAGTGATTTTTTTTGCCGACTTGCATGAGTCTGAAGAAGAATAAAAAACCAACACTTCAAAGCTGACACAGTGTAGCTTACAGTAGCCTGCAGCTGCATCTTTGCAGTGGAAGAGGCACAGTCCTGATAGTCAGTCAACAAATCAATCAATCAGTCCAATTTGTCATTTTACTATACATCTGTTTGGATTCACTGGACCACAGATGATTTGTCATTTGTTAAGATCTAAACTTGACATGTGGAGGCTTTTCTTCTGGGTCTGTGGTCTGAAATGGCGGCTGAGACAACATGATCTTTGTTCATCAAACAAAGGACAGCCATTTGGCACTCAACTCCGCAGGATGCCTCATTGTCACACCTCAGTGAGAGTCCTGCCCATGGACCCAGTTTTAAAATCACAGTGACCTGTGACCCTGTGATGTCACCAGGCCAACAGACCTCAGCTTCTTGGTTTGGTATGATCTTTTTTTGCCCCTGAATCACTGAAGGGGGCTCTTGCTCCTAGATCTCAGCAGACACAGAACCTGAAGACCAGAAAAGTTAGTGTGCCAAACACAAGGTTTGCAACTAACTTTTCAACAAGAAGAGCCAAGTCGAGTTGGCACAAGACTTCTAACTCTGCAAGTATACTGTATACTCAGATCTGCGCCTTTGGATCAAAGACACAAGGACTGAATCTGGAACAACATTTCTTTCCAGCCTTCAACTGCCAGCTAACAAAAGCAACACGCCACAGCATCTCTTTTTCATTTAATTTTTTTAAATTTAATTTTTAATTTTATATACTTTATTAATTCAATTCAATTCAATTTTTTCACTCCGTTGTCATTAACACACAGGTCCGAAATACACCCACATACACAAAGTGGAGAGATGTCAGAGTGAGGGGGCTGCCTTGGTCAGACGCTCCGAGCAGTTGGGGGGTTCGGTGCCTTGCTCAAGGACACTTCAGCTGTGCCCAGAAGGTGAACTGGCACCTCTCCAACCACCAGTCAATGCTCCGGGTTTGGTCAGGACGGGGACTTGAAGCGACGATGGTAACCACGTGTGTGTGTGTTGCTGAAGGAAAAAAAAAGTCAAATTGTGGTGTTGTACCAATGTAGTGCTTTTATTTTGAAAGAGACTGTATGCAATCTGTACATTTCCTGTGAAAACAGAAGTGTATTTTGAAAACAGACAATGCATGTAACAGGCTGAAGTTGACACGGCATCCCACAACGTCAACAACCAACACACCCAGGGTACCTTGGACGTCATATGTGGACGTGGAAAGTCCATGACCAAACGTGGACATGTGACGAGGTCACAGTGAGGATGAGTTGCTATGACAGGCTGTCTGTATCCCCTCCACACTGTTCCTCATAGAGCAGTGAAGGACAAGACGGCCAGCTGTGTTTTTGAACGAGCTGAATTTTATTAAGCTCTTGTTTCAAGGCACTAGACCAGATCCCTGGACAGAAGTCCATGTGTGATAAACTCAAACGTACTACTTGTTTAATTGTCATCTCTGTTAAAAAATAGAAATAAAAGTAAGCACACTTTCTGATAACTGAGATGCCTCTACTCATTTTAGTAACCATGTTATTAATGTGAGCTGACCAAGTGTGACCCCAAACAATTTGGCCTCCTTAACCTGCTCAGTAGCCACTCCATGCAAAGACATGCACAGCTCTTGATGTGTCCATAAAGTATACCTGGAGCACAAAATCAGACCCTTTGTTTTTGAGATGTTCAACTTTAGCCTGTTTTCAGAAATCCATTTAAAAACCCACCTCAACTTGGCATTTTTTGCAGATACACACTTTGTTGTGTCATCCGTGTAACCATGCATGCATTTTTTAAGAAATCTGTCATATCAATTGTGAAGATTGAATAAGGGAGCGGTCCTAGGCAGCTGCCCTGGGGAACTCCACATTGTAATGTTTTAATGTCTGACAGGGCATTAAACATTAAAAAAAACAAACTCCTGTCTATTGAATGAATAACTTTTCATCCAGTTTACCGCTGAAGTTTTGAATCCATATGCAGATAGTAGGGGTGTAAAGATTCATCGATTACATTGATGCATCGATTTATTTTCCTACAATCTAACTGCATCGATAGAGCCTTGGCAAGTTGTCCCTCACTGATGACGATATCGCTGTGAAATCGATTTACAAGGTCAAAAATCGATTATATCGATTACAAAGCATTTGTGCGTTGTATTTAAGCACGACAACGTTATATACATGTATTTTTATCACTTCTAATCGTAAAGTTGCTCGATTCGCTTCACTCTCCCTGAGTGTGACATCATCGGCATGTGCCGGTAGTGCCGACTCAAAACAAAATGAAGCATGGCTAACAGCAAAGAGGAGGCGGACAAGCTGGAGATTTTCAAGCTGAATTTGAAGTCGAGTGTGTGGAAACACTTTGGTTTCTGCAAAAAAGGAGATGTTCTGGACAAGTCGGTGGCTGTCTGTCGAATGTGTACTGAATGAGTAAAATGACAGAGAAGAAGCAGGGAAACCTACTGTCCATTCAACCTGATAGGTAGGGTTGCACTTTATTTTTGTGTATTATTGTACTCCTCTTGTACTGATTGAAAATCACGAGAGAAGTAGCAGGGAAACCTACTGTTCAGTTGTAATTCAGCCTGGAGGAATGTTGATCACACTTTTTTTGTCTTTTGATCAGCAGGTTCTGAACTTGTGATAATTATAATATTTAATAAAAGGTGAATGTTTTTGCCATTAATCGTTGTGTTTACTTATTTATATCCAAAATTAATTAATCCCTGATTCTCTTTCAAGAAAAAATGCCCCTGCACTGTCCATAGTATTCAGGTATGTATTTCACAGTCACACTGGTTCAGTTTTTGGCAAAATAAAAAAAGTTACTGAATCGATTTCTAGCCCTTGAATCGAATTGAATCGTATCGTTCTAGATGAGCCAAATATCGTTCGTGAATCGAATCGGAACCATGGAAAATTATATGAATTGAATTGTTGTAAAAATGAATCGTTACACCCCTAGCAGATAGCTTTAGAAGCAGTAGATCATGATCTATAAGTACAGTACCCATGATTCATTTTTATAAATCTGTTATTTGTTACGGTCTGATTTTTTAGACTGGTGTCGAAACTGTGTCATCTGGGAATATCTGACCCTGTCTGCCGCTGGATCAAAGACTTTTTGACAGACCACCCCAAGAGGGCGAGAGTGGGTCCCCATGTCTCCCCAGCCATCGGCCTCACACCGGCTCCCCTCAGGGCTGTGTGCTGAGCCCCTTATTATAAACACTCTACACACACGACTGTACCGCCATACATCCCAGCAACAGCATTATAAAGTTTGCTGACGACACCACCGTGGTGGGACTCATTTCAGGAGGGGACAAGTCTGCGTACCAGGATGAGGTGGAGCAGCTCTCTGTATGGTGCAAAGCAAACAACCTAATCCTCAACACTAACAAGACAAAAGAAATCGTGACAGACTTCAGGAGGAAGACAACACCCATCCGGCCCCTGTTCATTGGCGGGGAGTGTGTGGAGAGGGTCCCCAACATCTGGTATCTGGCCGTGCACATCGAGGACCACCTGACCTGGAGCACCAACACCAGAGCCACCATCAAAAAGGCACAGCAGAGACTCTTTTTGTGAGGATTCTGAAAAACAACAACCTCAATCAGAAACTGCTTGTGTCCTTCTACAAATGCTCCATTCAGAGCATTCTTACATACTGCATTGGCGTGTGGTTTTCCAGCTGCACAGCAGCAGACAGAAAAACGCTGCAGAGAGTCGTCGCCTCAGCTCAGAGCATCATTGGTTGCAATCTTCCTTTGCTGGAGGAACTGCACAGCTCTCGCTGCCACAGGAAGGCTCAACACATCCTCAGGGATTCAACCCACCCTGGAAACACACTTTTTAAACTGCTGCCCTCTGGCAGACGGTTCAGGACTCTGAGGTCAAGAACAAATAGACTGAGAAACAGTTTTTATGCAAGAGCCATAACTGCACTAAACACAGCTTGATTGACCAACTAACTGTAACACATAACACAAATTACAGATGTGCAATAATAGAGTTGTTTTATTTATTGAATGTGAATATGGTGTGCTTGTTGATAGATATATTTTTCTACCTGTGTTTTTTTTTTTTGCTTTTCTGTATTTCTCTTTTAATGACCTTTTAATGACACCTAAGGGGGAGGATGGACCTCTCAATGTCTTTGTGCTTGTTGCAAAGACAACAAAGACATTCTATTCTATTCTATTCTATTCTATTCTATTCTATAACCAGTCATCTGTTAACTGCGTTAGAGCTGTACATGTTGAGTAACTCACCTTATAATCATGCTGGAGTTCAGAGTAAATGTTATTTTCTGAAAAATTGTGCTGAATCTGTTCAAATACAAAACCCTCCATAAGTTTGCTCAGGACAGGCAAAATATTTATCGGATGGCTGTTTGGTCCCGTAAATTACTTTTTGCAATTTTTTGGTACTGGAGTAACCTTTGCAATTTTCTACATTTGTGGATAAACACCTTCATTCAGAGATAAATTAAAAACATGACATAGTGGCTTTGCTACAGTCCTAGCTGACAGCTGCAGTAATCTCCCATCCAGATTGTCATAGCCACACTTATATGACGAGAAATGCTTTTCCATTTCTTCAGTGTTTACATTTGTAAAATTAAATACACACTTTCAACACATAAAATGCCACTTAATTAATGACTGAGAAAGTTCACCATACCACCTGGTTTCTAATTATAGCCACTTCACTTATGAAGTGATTACTGAAAAAGTCAGCTATATGTTGAGGCTTGGTAATAAATTCTTCACTTGTTTTAATAAATGGGGGGGTTTACTCACTTTATCTTTACTCATTACTTAATTTGGGTTCTCCATAACTTTTTACTATCACCCTTAATCTTCTCAATCTATGAATGATAAGATTGCTTCTTCTTTTGTTTATTAATTTTTGTAACTCTGTTTCTCAGTGAATAGTAGGCGGGCCAATCAGCTGAGCTACCAGATGTAATGACAGCTTTTTTAGTTGGTCCCTCTCTGTCATACAGCTTCTTAGCTCCGAACCAATCCAAGTAGCTTTGATGTCTATGACAGTTAGTTTCCTAACAGGAACTGCTTGTCACAAACAGATAAAAACAAATGCATAAACAACTGTAATGCAGCCTCTGTATGAGTTAGGTTAATGACATTATCCCCTTGTATCATAGTCACGTCTTCAATGAATGCATCTCTACAAAAGTTTCTGTTAATTTTTTGTAAATCACTTTTGTCCCAGTTTTAGGACCCTTCATTTTCCTCACCACAGCAACGATGTTGTGATCACTGTAGCCCACTGGTACTGATATAACCTTCAAATATTATAAGCTGTTACAGACAACATTAATATCCTATATTTGACAACAGACTTTTACCTATTTCACGGATCTTGGACATGTTCAAGCCATACAGTACAGGGTTGAACAGTGGCGGGCACGTAAGGAAGTATAAGGATAAAAATATTCGCATCATGTTGGGCACACTGCTCATATTAAACCTGCTCTGTATTAATTCAAAGCAAGCACCAACAGAAAAGTTAAAGAGGGAAATGAGGTGAGGTGTGCAGGTACTGACAGCTTTCTGTCTGGTCTGTTTAGAACCAGAGAAACAAACTAAAAGAATCTTCACGTACGTGTAAAGTATGAAAATTAAAGCCCCAAAGATTGTGCCAAAAGATGCAAGGAGCCCATAAGCATTAACTACAACAGTATCTGAGCATGCCAGCTTGACAACAGAGTGGCTATCACAGTAAACTTTGTAGATGATGTTCCCACACAGCTGGGAATCAGAATTCAAATATATAATGAGAACACATGCAAGCAAAGGATAAAACCATGTGAAAGCTATAATAGTGGCAATCTTGTTATGAGTCATGCGTGTGTTATACTGCAGAGGATAACAGATAGCAAGGTATCTGTCATAAGACATTATGGCTAGGTTTAAATATTCAACAGCTCCATAAGTGTGCACACAATAAATCTGCAGGAAACAACAGGAAGTAGAGACAGTGTGAATGTCAGAGAGGATCTGAAGCAGCAGCAATGGAAACAACCCTGTACTACCATACAGTTCATTTACAAACAGGCTGCACAGAAACATGTACATAGGTTCATGTAAGCTTCTGTTCACACAGATAACCACAATCAGCAGGAGGTTGGCACTAACAATTAAAATATATAAAGACAAAACGATAATAAAATACAAGTACTTCAAAGCTCCGGTGTCAAAATAGGCAGCAAGTGTGAAATATGAAACCTGCGTAAAGTTAATCATGATCCCTCTTTAGGTTCACAACAACTCCTCTGTACACACCAAGCATTACTTACCTTTTGTTATAGATTTGTAAAAGTTTAACTAGCTTCAGCTTTGAATTGTTTGGCACGATTTTCAACTTAAACATAAAGCACACATGAACAGAGGTCAGTGCAGTAATGCTAAACAGATTCATCATCATGGAAACTATTGTAAAAAACATCACTAAATGGACCATTTTTGTTTCAAAGTCACAGCAATATCCTGGTTAAAATGTACAAAACAAAGTCAGAATCATTGTGTGAATGTGATTATTCACCTGCTGCCCCTTTGTACTGTAACTGTGAGAGCCTCTAACTAAGCTCAAACCCTGCTTCAACGTCTTATCAAAACTTTTAAAGACAGAGAACACCCACAGCAGCAGCGTGACCTCACATCAAAAGGTCCCAATGATCCTCAAGTTTTTGTTCAGTGTTAGTAAAAACAAGAAAAGTTTGTAGCCTGCTCTTTGTAATTTCTAACCTTAACCTCAAAGATTGATACTGATCATTTCAATTCCCTAAAAGAACAATTTCCAGCCAACTGTGATCCCTATAGTTTGTCAATCTATACCCATTTACCCTGAACAGGTCTATCACTGGGCTGACATAAACAATATTAACAGACAACATTCACACTAATATTAACACCTATATGCCAATTAGTGTAATCAGTTTCCCAAACCCTCTGTCTTTGACTCGTCGGAGGAAAAACATTTAGACAACAACGTTTAAACTCCACAAATAAAGACCCCAAACAGTTTGTGGATTCCCGGGACATTCTCCATGTATGGTGACATACATTTGCCTTTTATCAAAGGTCCCATCATGATATCAGATTATGGTGTGTAAAAACAAATGGAAGTAGCATGTGGTTGTTAAACCTTAAATCAAAAGATGTCTGACAGAAGTTATGGAATAGAGTTTTTAAACTAAAATAGGACAGTGACTATAAGAAAAAACTAGTGAGAAATCTTTGAGGCATGGTAACAGATCAACCTGGACTCACTCCGAAGTTGGCAAATATTGGTGCCTGGTCAGTGACCTCCAGTATCAGACGCCAACGAAAAAAGCTGTTTCATGTCAGAATGATACGTGGCCAGTCTTTGTTATTGTTATTGTGCCCAGGAGGATCCTGATCAGATGCCTGAACCACCTCTACTGACCCTTTTTGACACAAACGAGCAGCAACTCTACTCCAAGCTCTCTCCGGATGTCTGACTCCTCCCCCATCTTTAAGGCTGAGACCCCAAAGAAGAAATACATTTTGGCCTCTTGTATCTGTGACCTCATTCTTTCAGTCACTGCTCAGAGCTCATGACCATCGGTGAGGGTTGGGACGGAGATGGACCAGTAAATCGAAAGCTTTGCCTTCTGGCTCAGCTCCCTCTGAACCACGACGGTCTGGCACAGAGCCTGCATCACTGCAGATGCCGCACCAAAACGCCAGTCCATCTCATTTTCTGGCAGAGAACCATGGCCTCAGAATTGGAGCTACTGACTCTCATCCCGACCATTTCACACACGGCTGCTAACCTCCCCAGTGCACACTGGAGGTCACGGTGTGATGAAGCAAACAGAACCACATCATCTGCAAAAATCAGAGACTCAATTTTGAGGTCACTAAACCACACCTCTTCCTCCCCCCGGCGTGTGCCTTGAGATCCTGACCATGAAAATCACAAACAGAATCTGAGACAAGGGACAACCCTGGAGGAGAAACAAGACCCACTGAAAATGTGTTTGTGCCAAGTATTTGGACACAGCTCTCAAGCACCAGACGGGGGGGATGCAGTCGTAAGCCCCCTTGAAGTCTACAAAAAACATGTACGCTGGATGGGCAAACCACCACGACCCCTCAAGCAGCCCTGCAAGGGTAAAGAGCTGGATAAAAGAGGTTAAGAGCTACTGTTCCACGACCAGGACGGAATCAGCATCGCTCCTCCTGAATACAAGGTTCGACAGACGGTTGGAGCCCCCTTTCCAGCAACCTGGAACAAACTTTCGCAGGGAGGCTGACCAGTGCCCTTGTAATTAGAGCAAACCCTCTAGTCCCCTTTTTTTAAAATGGGAACCACCACCCTGGTCTGCCACTCCACAGGCACTGTACCCAACTGTCACATGACACTGAAAAGGTGTGTCAGACAGGACAGCCTAACAAAGTGTGAGAAAGATACTGACATACTAAGACACAGCTGATGTAAACTTATACTGAACAGAGAAATCTTATGACACAGTTTCACTCTGGATGATGGCAGCAAGGCCTGTCATAATTTTGTTATCGGCTCATTGTATGAAACATGGCCATGACCATGTTCATTTTGCTGACCTCCATATTGTCTGTTGTGTTTATGTGTGTGTTTGTTTACATAAGAAACACCGATCACCAACATTTTAGTCAACATAATGTCAGAATAAACATTTAGCCCTCAGTAATGACTTTATGAGTTTTTGAAAACTTCTAACTATTAGAGACAAAATTCATCACCTCCTGCCCTTGACTGGTACCAATCTGCCTTCAAACACAGGGACCCTAGACTCAGCTATGAGGCCTGATATATATATCAGGATTGCAGCAACAACTGACCTCAATGATTTCCTCTTCTAAATCATCATTTCTATTAGACCCCATCTCATCTAGGCTACTTAAAGAAGTTTTACCTTTAGTTAACACTAATTTATTTGAGGAATTTCAGTCATGATTTAGAGTGCATCATAGCACTGAGACAGCACTAGTTAAAATTACAAATGACCTTCTGATTGCTTCAGACAAAGGACTCGTCTCTGTACTTGTTTTATTAGATCTTAGTGCGGCGTTTGACACAATTGACCATCAAATTCTACTGCAGAGACTGGATCACTTAATTGGCCTAAAAGGTTCAGTACTGAGCTGGTTTAAATCTTATTTATCTGATTGTTTTCAGTTTGTTGACGTTCATAATGAATCATCCTTATGTACTAAAGTTTGTTTTGGAGTTCCACAAGGTCCTGTGCTCGGACCAATCCTGTTTACTCTATATATGCTTCCTTTAGGTAACATCATTAGAAATCACTCTATAAATTTCCATTGTTATGCGGATGATACTCAGTTGTATTTATCGATGAAGCCAGAAGAAAGTAATCAATTAACTAAACTCCATAACTGCCTTAAAGACATAAAAACTTGGATGAGCACCAATTTCCTGATGTTAAATTTAGACAAAACTGAAGTTATTGTTCTTGGCCCCAAACAACTCAGAGACTCTTTATCTGATGACATAGTTTCTCTAGATGGCATTGCTCTGGCCTCTAGCACTACCGTAAGAAACCTCGGAGTAATATTTGATCAAGATTTGTCTTTTAATTCACATTTAAAGCAAACCTCAAGGACTGCATTTTTTCATCTGCGTAATATTGCGAACATTAGGCCTATCCTGACCTGAAAAGATGCAGAAAAATTGGTCCATGCTTTTGTTACCTCAAGGCTGGATTACTGTAACTCTCTATTATCAGGTAGCTCTAGTAAGTCCTTAAAAACTCCTGTTTTAGCTTCTCTGCACTAGCTCTTTGAAAGGGTGTGCTTCTATTGATATACAATCATATTATCATTATACACATGGTTTAACATGGTCTTAAAATGACAATGATATTGTTAACATAATTATTTTTGGGACAAAACCTCATCCAACAAAAGGAGTTATTGTGACAGGACCAAAGACAGGAGAGTCATACATTGTCTCCCTGAGGTCAAGTATACCTCTCCATCTTTGATTTGGCCATCTTGTTGTTTTCATGTACACACCCACGCTTGTAAATTGTTAGTTAGAATCTGTGGGTTTTGTTTTACTTTGCCTCTTTGTGAATAAATACTTTTGGAATCCTACCTGCTGTCTGTTTAATATTACACAAGAGTGAATGAGTAGTAATCCCCTGCTGTGTCAAGAACTCTGACATCCTTCAACGTTTGCTATTAATATAGAAATCGTGGTTAAAGCTATTAATCTAATTATTAATCAGAATTCCAAATTGATAGGTTAGCGTATTTTATGAGACTTATTTCATTAACCGGCTATCATGTTTTCCCTTTCTGGGAATGGTGCCCCACAAGGTGATTTAATGTAAATTAAGTCACGTTATTTAACATAATTGATAATTATTACTATAAATAATTATTTCCGATAGCAATTTTGATACTTGAACCAGAAGTTCCTGACACTAGATAATCCGTTACAAGGTCAGGTCCCAACAGCAGCTTGCTGCTAACTAAGGTTTGTTGCTCCTTGTTGCCTCTGAAGTTAGTTTGCAGACTTTATTGTAGCTGCTTGTATTAAACTCATTTATTTTAGATTAGCAGTCCACTCCTAACCAACCAAGAACTTTAGCAGGCCCTTACGTCCTCTTAAGAAAAGTTCTATGTCTCCTTTTTGCAGGCCAAATGTGGTGACCACAGCAAGGCTGCAGCTCTTTATGGCAGCAGAGGTAAGAAGAAGACGACAAGGGGCTGGCAGGTCCCCCTGCTGCAGTGATCCTGATTGCTGGGGAATCCCTGAGCTGAGGTTTTGCTGGCAGTTAACATTACAATTTTCCCACCTCATCTGTGCAAGTATTTGACATTCTTTACTGAAATGCAGCAGGAGAGGGGCACATGTCAGTTTACTTGTGCATATCCACCAGCACTAACGCTACCGGGAATATTTGTCTCCTACGTGCCATCTCTTGGTCATCTTCTGTTTTGAGCTTCAAAACTGAAGATGACGATTCCGCAGACTGCAGCCTATCATTTGCTCTGCTGAAAAAAATAATTGGCTACAATCTGCAATATTACCAGGACCGGTGGGACTCCAGCAGCGTGACATGAACAGGAATGATTATGGCTGGCCCCCCCACCTTGGTCACAAATTCTTTGACACACTCCTCTCCAGCGAGAGGTGGGGGTCTATCAAGACCAAAACCTCATGCCACAAGAACAGTGTCTTCTCAACTGCAGCTGACCTCATGAACAAAGCTCAGGACTCCAACTGACTCTGACTCTGATCCTGCTCTAAACACACTACTAATGACATTCATTATGTTTTCTTAATGGTGACTAATGACCAACCAGAAGTGTATGGCGATGCATTTACCTGCAGAAAGATGGACTTAGTAGTAGACTAGTAGACTTAGTAGGACTAAGTAGTGACCAGGTAGTAGAAGGAAAAAGCTACAAAAGTTGAGGACAAAGTACTTAGAAAATACAATCAAAGAAATGCCAAGCAGGCAGATCTCATTCTAAATGATAGCGAATGGCATTCACTTTCACTGGTTAGCACTGAAGGAGAGGATGAGGTTGAAGATTAACAGACAGTTGGACTTTTTTCTGGAGGACAGGTCGATGATGGTAGTTACCTTAGTTAGCTTGCTGAAGTATCAGCTCTTGCATTACAACAAATGTGACATCCCTGCAGTCGTACAGTAGCCTGCAGTGAACGTACAAGCAGCATAGGGAGGAGACACCAAGTTTAAATGTTGTGTTTACAAACAGTAACCGATAACTCCCGTCCCTTCTGTTTCTCTATGCTGGAGTTCAGCCTACCTCCAAATTTGTTGGGTGGTTATTTGATTGAAGACCTTTACTCAGATGCATCATGGAAAAAACTAAATAATGAAGGTCTTGAAACTTGAATTGATACAAGGACCTACTTTGAGAAAGGCCTCAGGGAAAAAAAGAAGAAGAAAGGGAGTATCCTCCTCTCCCCCTTGGAGACATTATCATGTTGGCATGATACATTGGAACTGTGCCTGAGTGGTGCATGTTTCTAATCTCACACATTACCAGAGACCAGTCATGTATATTTCTCTTTATTCATTCATCTCTCTAATGTAACTTGACCCAATCAATTTCCACCCTGTGCAGTGTGTGAGTCCACAGAGACCTGTCCTTCTCAGGCGTTTCATAACCTTGTGATCTGTGTGTCTGACTGATTTATGATGGAGTTCTGACTTCTGTATCAAACTGCAGCATTTGCATCATTACTATCGAAAATAATTGATTTTGACTAAAGGCTGGACAGTGATCAATACCTACTTTAGGACTATCACTCTGATTCAAAATGTCTTCCACATGTTTTTTGTTGATCACAATCTATTCTGCTTTTAAATACATTTCACTCATTTCTTAATCTGTTTCTGTACAGATTTATCATTGGGATTGTGAAGAGAACATCAAAAGCAAAACATTTCAGAATTTTTTATATTTTTTATATTATATGTAATATACATATATTACATATAATTTGTACATATATATATATATATATATAACAGTGTCTTCTCAACTGCCTCTGTGTGCACAAAAGCAAAACAGGCTGAAATAATAATCAAAGTATAATAGCAACACACTGCACAGAACAATAAAAAGATACAACATCATTAAAGACAACAGGCACATCTGTTGTGTGTCTGCTAATACTAACAGCCTACATTTAAAATGAGATTTTTACATGTCACACGAATTTTAGACAGTTTCAGGCCGTATATCACAGGGTTAAAGAGGGGAGGACATGTGAGAAAATACAATGATAAAAAGATGTGCAACATATTGGGAACACCAGTCATATTGAACCTACTCTGAGCTATTTCAAAGCAAGCAGCAACAGAAAAGTTGAGCAGAGAGGCGAGGTGAGGTGTGCAGGTACTGACAGCTTTCTGTCTGGTCTGTTTAGAACCCAAAAGACAAACTTTAAGGATCTTTATATACATGGAACAGATTAAAATTAAAGCACCAAAGATTGTAACAAAAGAAGTTATGAGTCCATAAATATTAATGACACTGGTGTTAAAGCATGCCAGCTTCACAACAGAGTAGTTGAGACAATAAACTTTGTTAATGATGTTCCCACACAGCTGTAAAGAGGAAGTCATAAATATCATGCAAATGCACACTATCAAAGGGTATAACCATGTTAACGCAATAAGCATGGCAATCTTATGAGATTTCATTTGCATATTATATTGTAGAGGATAACAGATAGCAAGATATCTGTCATAAGACATGATGGCTAAGTTTAAATATTCTACACCTCCATAAGAGTACAAGCAAAATGTCTGTAGTAAACAGACTGCAGCAGAAACAGTGTGAATGTCAGAGAGGATCTGACCCAGCAGCAATGGAAACAACCCTGTACTGCCATACAGTTCATTTACAAACAGGCTGCACAGAAACATGTACATAGGTTCATGTAAGCTTCTGTTCACACAGATAACCACAATCAGCAGGAGGTTGGAGCAAAGAATAACAATATAATGCGACATTACAATTATAAAATATAAGTATTTGAGCAGTCCAGTGTCAAAGTAGGCATCAAGTATGAAAAACAAACCCTGTGTAGAGTTTATCATGATCCTCTCTTTGATCCTTAGGATCACTACATCTATTCTGTGAGCATAGAGCAAAAATTATTGCATTCTCTTAAAGATCTGTGAAACTTCTTTAAACTTGCATTTTGGCACAATGTGCAGCTGAAATATCAAACACACAAAAACAGTGGTCTGTGTAGTTACACTGAACAGATTCATTATCATAGAGAAAACTGTAAAATACAACCCCAAACAGACCATTTACTTTTTAAAGTGGTCAGAAATAACACTTTGGATGAGTACATTTGAACATTCACCTGTTAACCTGCTGCAGTCACACTGTGAACCCCTCATAACTGAACTGAAACTCTGCTTCAACCTCTTTTAAACTTTTCAAGTCACAGAGGACACCCACAGCAGAAGGATGGCCTCATTAGGAAAGATCCCACTGATTGATGCTCATGTTTAATTAAAGTTAGCAAAACAGTTAAACATTACAGAGAGCCTGTTGTTTACAATTTTTGATTATTTTCCCCATTAAAATAACTACCAGAACTAATGTTGGCACTGTCTGCAAACTATTGATATGTTCAAACTTGAGATTTCTCTTTTTGGGACCAAAATTAAAAGATCGACCCTTTTTCCATAGTTTAAGATATATCCTGAAATTTAGATTCTTTTTGAAAACCTTCACACATTTGTTTATACTTGGTGAATGCAAGAAGGAGTAGTGGACCACCACCACCATTGATATTCTGGATCAATTTTTGTCCAAGAGGCAGACACTGTCTCCACAGTTAAGAGTACACTGAAGACTTTCCTCTTTGATAAAACTTATAGTCAGGGCTGGTTCAGGCTAGTCTTGAACCAGCCCCTAGTTAGGCTGATGTAGGCCCTCGTCCACTGGGGGCTTCATATGATACACTGAACTCCTTTCTCCCTCTCCTGTCTTCATCTGCTAACATTCACATCCTATTACTGCATGTCACTAACATTCTTCTTACAGTCAGGGCTGACTCGTATAGTTAGGGCTGGCTCTAATAGTAGGGCTGGCTCAGGCTTATCTTGAACCAGGCCCTAGTTAAGCTAATATAGGCCTTATCTGCCGGGGGACTTAATATGATACACATTAGTCATACTCAGTGCTTAATTTGTAAAATTAGAAGTAGGGGAACACTTTGGGCCTCTGAGAGAGCAGTGTTCCCCCACTCCCAAAAGTGGGGGAACACTTTTGTGAGTGGCACCCGAGCGGCCTCACTGCGCAACTCCGAACGGAATGGTTGTGACATCTAGTGTTGTCACGGTACCAAAATTGGGACCCACGGTACGATACCAGTGAAAGTATCACGGTTCTGAGTAGTATCACGATACCACAGTGAAAATGAGGCAGATGTGCCTTTTGTCATTTGCGAAAAGATAAATCACTTTTCTATAATACATCAATGATATTTCAATGGAATAAATTACTTATTGACTTATTGACACTTCAAAAACAGTATCAATCAGTGATGAACATAGGGGGGATCAAAACAAAATAAATAAATGAAATAAAGATCAACCAGCCACCCTCCTCCCCTGACAGTCCCTTCATAAGTAAAGAACAGTCCCTTCATAAGTAAAGAACAGTCCCTAAAGTGCGGTGAGGTTTGTGGACCGTTACCTGCCACAAAGGCTTGTTTCTCCTCTGACACGCCACATACCTATGTGCCGCCACGGCTCGGTTGTCCAGGTACTACTGGGCAGTCATGACACCAACTAAAGAGGAAATTAGGCGACTGGACCTGGAGTCAGACCTCTCTGTGTCCGGTTACCTTGCGCCGCGGAGCCGCCGTAGGCTATTTGACCATCGTAATCCGGTCTGTGACCCCCATTCAATCCACTAATGGCAGGATTTGCCTATCGTTTCTGCTGCTGGTTGAAATCTGCAATGTCGCAAATGCGAGTAAAATGCTCACACGTAGAGCTCTGTGGAAAAAAAATCACTGCAGACAAGTAAAAAGAAATAAATAATAACTTTCACTGCTCAAAGATACTCACATGTCTGGAAAACAAACCACTACAGCAGCATATTGAGTGCCAGGTGGCCAGCACACGCCGTTATTGACCAGCGCGTGCTGTTATTGAATGGCGCATGGACACTCACCCTCTTGCGATTTGACTTCGAACTTATCCCACAGTAGTGGTACGTGAGGCACCGTAGTACTACAGTACTCCACCATGCAACACTAGTGACATCAGCCAATACTGTATGTAGTTTTTAGATGTGAAAAGTTCTAGACCCATGCAAATTAGTTCCAGAACGCACCAGAGCCTTTTCTGAAAAGATCCTGGTGCGTTCCACTACATTCCGGCTCAAATTAAGCACTGGTCATACTTCTACTGTTATTATACACATATGATTATTGTCACATATGTATACTATCAGATATTATACCATGGTCTCGGTGAATACTCAGTTTTGATTAGCTGCAGGGTGCTCTTTAAAAATTATCATGGACACCTAATCAGGCAATACTCCTCACTGAATGTTTACATACCACTCATAGTACTATATAAATCAAGTGTTTTATTATTAGTAGTATTATTCGTATTATAATTATACAATCACATTGTACTATTATTAATAATCATATTTCATATTTATATTATTGTTGTTATAGTCGTTATTGTTATTTAAGTTGTTGCAGTGCATCTCTTCCTCCATCTCTGTGTGAAAGAAGGTTGCCAAACATCATTATGAGTCCACAGAGACCTGTCCTTCTCAGGTGTTTCATAACCTTGTGATCTGTGTGTCTGACTGATTTATGATGGAGTTCTGACTTCTGTATCAAACTGCAGCATTTGCATCATTATTATCTAAAATAATTGATTTTGACTAAAGGCTGGACAGTGATCAATACCTACTTTAGGACCATCACTCTGACTCTGTCTTAGAAAAATGTCTTCCACACGTTGTTTGTTGATCACAATCTATTCTGCTTTTAAGTACATTTCACTCATTTCTTGATCTGTTTCTGTACAGATTTATCATTGGGATTGTGAAGAGAACATCAAAAGCAAAACATTTCAAATCAAAGTATTAGTTCATATACTTTATTTTTCATTTTATAAAAAAACTGAACGTGTCTAAATAAGCATACTACAGGTCTGGTTACATCAGAGATGACGTGCTGATCTGTTAGACAACTTAACCTTGACGGAGAACATTTGCAATCAGATTTTTACATGTGACACGGATTTTGGACAGATTCAGGCCATACATTAAAGGATTGAAGAGTGGAGGGCAAGCGAAAAGTATAAGGATAAAAGATACGCAACATGTTGGGCACACCGCTCATATTAAACCTGCTCTGTAACATTTCAAAGCTCGCTCCAACAGAGAAGTTCAAGACGGAAGCAAGGTGAGGTGTGCAGGTACTGACAGCTTTCTGTCTGGTCTGTTTAGAACCCAAAAGACAAACTTTAAGGATCTTTATATACGTGTAACAGATGAAAATTAAAGCACCTAAGATTTTACCAAAAGAAGTTATGAGTCCATAAATATTAATGACACTGGTGTCAAAGCATGCCAGCTTCACAACAGAGTAGTTGACACAGTAAACTTTGTTAATGATGTTCCCACACAGCTGTAAAGAGGAAGTCATAAATATCATGCAAATGCACACTATCAAAGGGTATAACCATGTTAACGCAATAAGCACGGCAATCTTATGAGATTTCATTTGCATATTATATTGTAGAGGATAACAGATAGCAAGATATCTGTCATAAGACATGATGGCTAAGTTTAAATATTCTACACCTCCATAAGAGTACAAGCAAAATGTCTGTAGTAAACAGACTGCAGCAGAAACAGTGTGAATGTCAGAGAGGATCTGACCCAGCAGCAATGGAAACAACCCTGTACTGCCATACAGTTCATTTACAAACAGGCTGCACAGAAACATGTACATAGGTTCATGTAAGCTTCTGTTCACACAGATAACCACAATCAGCAGGAGGTTGGAGCAAAGAATCAACATGTAAAGAAACATTACAATTATAAAATATAAGTATTTGAGCAGTCCAGTGTCAAAGTAGGCGTCAAGTATGAAAAACAAACCCTGTGTAGAGTTTATCATGATCCTCTCTTTGATCCTTAGGATCACTACATCTATTCTGTGAACATAGAGCAAAAATTATTGCATTCTCTTAAAGACCTGTGAAAACTTCTTTAAACTTGCATTTTGGCACAATGTGCAGCTGAAATATCAAACACACAAAAACAGAGGTCTGCGTAGTTACACTGAACAGATTCATTATCATAGAGTAAACTGTAAAATACAACCCCAAACAGACCATTTACTTTTTAAAGTGGTCAGAAATAACACTTTGGATGAGTACATTTGAACATTCACCTGTTAACCTGCTGCAGTCACACTGTGAACCCCTCGTAACTGAACTGAAACTCTGCTTCAACCTCTTTTAAACTTTTCAAGACACAGAGGACACCCACAGCAGGGAGATGACCTCATTATCAAAGGACCAGTGATAATTCGTGTTTGATGAGTGTCAGCAAAACAAGTACACTCTGTCCATGTTTCCAATGTGTATAATTCTTCCACCTTTACTATTGATCTGGTAGTTTTTCACAATTATTAATCAGAGTTTCAAATCAATAGTTTATTTTACTTTATGAGAATTTATTTATTGGTTCTCATTTTCCCTCATTTAGAAGTGTAGCCCCACAAGGTGAATTAATAGAAGTTAAAACATTATTTGATCTCATTCATAATTCCATCCGGTCCCTGTATGACCAAGGTGAGAGCTGTGTCCGAATACTCTCGGTGGATGTTGGCCTCCACCAGGGTTGTCCCTTGTCTCTGATCCTGTTTGTGATTTTCATGGACAGGATCTCGGGCACAGCTGGGGGGGAGGAAGGGGTCTAGTATGGGCCCCTCTAAAGTTTATCTCTGCTTTTTGCAGATGATGTGTTTCTGTTGGCTTCATCACACCGTGACCTCCAGCATGACCTGGGGCGGTTTGAGTGTGAAGAGGTCAGGATGAGAGTCAGCACCTCCAAATCTAAGGTCATGGCTCTCTGCTGGAAACTGATGGATTGCTTCCTTGTGATTGGGCGACAGTGCCTCAAGCAAGGGAGTTCAAGTATCTCTGGGTCTTGTTTAAGTGAGGGTAGAATGGAGCGTGAGATGGATCAGTGGTTTGGTGCAGCTTCTGCAATGATGCGGGCGCTGCGCCAGACCGTCATGGTGAAGAGGGAGCTGAGCTGGAATGTGAGGCTTTGATTTACTGGTTTATCTCCGTCCCAACCCTCACCTATGGTCATGAGCTCTGGGTAGTGACTGAAAGAATGAGATCACAGATACAAGCAGTGGAAATGAGTTTCCTCTGTGGGGTGTCTGGGCTCAGCCTTAGAGATAGGGGGAGGAGTCAGACATCTGGAGGGAGCTCGGAGTAGAGCCGCTGCTCCTTCATGTCGAAAGGGGTCAGTTGAGGTGGTTCGGGCATCTGAAAAGGATCCTCCTGGGTGCCTCCTGTTAGAGGTGTTTTGGGCACCTTCCACTTGTAGGAGACCCCGGGACAGACCCAGAACACGCTGGATGTATTACTTATCTCATCTGGCATCAGAATGCCTTTAGGTCTACCACGAAGAGCGGGAAACCGTTGCTGAGGAGAGGGATGTCTGGGGTGCTTTGCTAGGTCTGCTGCCCCCGAATAAGTGGATGGATGGACAATTCATAACTATTTTTAATAATAATTAATAATTTCTGATAGCCATTTACATACTTTGAACCACAACTAGCAGGTCTTATAAACTTAGACTATCCAGAAAGAGAACTGATATGTAGCCACCACAACAATTAGGTGTTGCCCAAGGTGGCTGTGGGACTGCAGAAAATGTAAAAGTTATACACATGGTTTTCCTGATCAGTGACCCTTGCTTCTTCGGGTGTCCATCATCCTTTGGTCTAAGTGTTCAGAACAGGGAGCAAGTTGAGAAGGGCAGCAAGCACAAAAGGGTGACCTTGAACAATTCTAGTCTCTGGTTCTTGAAAGCCAGGAGTTGAGATGGCAATTCTGGAGATTTCCAGGTGGGCTACAGTGAATTTGCAGTGCAATCACTCCCGCAAACTTTAGGGGTTTGAAGGCTTTACCAGCAAGAAGTTAGTGGCTGACATCAGTAAACAGGCAAAGGCTGTGACTCTGTCTCAACAGAAGTGTGCACTGACAGAAACTACTTGGTGGAAGTAAGAGACTTAAGGTGATGCCAGCTGAGAGACTGAGGCCACAGTTCAGGTATGCTGGTTTTGTTATTGAGCCTGCTTAGGGTGTTGTGGGCAAACCACCAAAACAATAATGAAGGAGCATGAAAAATTAAAAAACATGTTTAGTCCAAACGTCTCAGCCACCAAGCTGCACTCTAAAGAAGGAAAATGCCAAGATGTGCCCCTCCACCCCCTGTAATCTCAATGCATGAAAAGAGATGGAGAGGTGACAAAGGTCAGAGGTAACGCTTGTGACAGAAGGAAACACCAGTTGTTATCTACTATACAGTGTAATTTAGGTGAAGTTGAGAATGAGGTTCATTTCTTGTTTTACTATCCTGTATATGAAGACTTAAGGAATGTACACTATATGGACACAAGCAGGGCAGGAATTTCACGAGGGCCCACGAGAGTTGAAAAAAGCAGGATTGAATCATTTCATTGACATGGTGTTCAAGTTTCAATTAAGGGTCAAATGTAATGCCAACTCCTCCGAGAACCGTCACCTTATCGTGGTGGAGGAGTTTGAGTGCCCTAATGACCCTAGGAGCTATGCTGTCGGGGGCATTTTGCCCCTGGTAGGGTTGCCCATGGCAGATTGGTTCTGGGTGAAGGGTCAGACAAAGAACGGTTCAAAAGACCCTTCATGATGGTTATGATCAAGGATATGTGTACCCGGCCCGCAGGGTTACCGGGGCCCCGCCCTGGAGCCAGGCCTGGGGTTGGGGCCCGTGGGCGAGTGCCTGGTGGTCGGGCCTTCGCCCATGGGGTCCGGCCGGGCCCAGCCCGAACCGGCTACATGGGTTCGTCCCCCTGCAGGCCCACCACCTGTAGAGGGATCCAGAAGGGTTCGGTGCAATGTGGATTGGGCAGCAGACCAAGGCGGGGGCCTTGGTGGTCCGATCCTCGGTTACAGAAGTTGGCTCTTGGGACATGGAATGTCACTTCTCTGGCGGGGAAGGAGCCGGAGCTTGTGGAAGAGGCTGAGCGCTACCGGCTACATATAGTCGGCCTCACCTCGACACATAGCTTCGGGTCTGGAACCCTAGTCCTTGAGAGGGGTTGGACTCTCTCCTTCACTGGAGTTGCTCCGGGTGAGAGGCGGAGGGCCGGGGTGGGCTTTCTGATAGCCCCCAGACTCTCTGCTTGTACGTTGGGGTTTACCACCGTAGACGAAAGGGTTGCTTCCCTGCGCCTTCGGGTTGGGGAACGGGTCCTGACTGTTGTCTGTGCTTATGCACCGAACAACAGTTCAGAGTACCCGCCCTTTTTGAAGTCCCTGGGACGGGTGCTGGACAGTGCCCCAACCGGGGACTCCATTGTTCTGCTGGGGGACTTCAACGCTCACGTGGGCAATGACAGCGGGACCTGGAGGGGCGTGATTGGGAGGAACGGCCTGCCCGATCTGAACCCGAGTGGTGTTCAGTTATTGGACTTCTGTGCGGGTCGCAGTTTGGCCATAACTAACACCATGTTCAAATATAAAGATGTCCATCGGTGCACGTGGCACCAGGACAGCCTAGGTCGCAGGTCAATGATCGACTTTGTAGTCGTATCATTTGACCTGCGGCCATATGTTCTGGATACTCGGGTGAAGAGAGGAGCAGAGCTGTCAACTGATCACCACCTGGTGGTGAGTTGGATCAGATGGTGGGGGAACGCCTGGAGGAAGAACCTGTCCGGATGATCTTCAACTCCCACCTCCGGGAGAGCTTCGACCGCGTCCCGAGGGCGGAGGGGGACATTGAGTCTGAATGGGCCTTGTTCCGCTCTGCCATTGTTGAGGCGGCGGTTGCGAGCTGTGGCCGCAAGGCCGCTGGTGCCAGTCACGGCGGTAATCCCCGAACCCGCTGGTGGACACCGGAGGTGAGGGGACCCGTCAGGCTGAAGAAGGAGGCCTACAGGGCATGGTCGGTATGTGGGTCTCCGGAAGCAGCTGACGGGTATCGGCGGGCCAAGCAGAGCGCGGCGGCGGCAGTCGTGGAGGCAAAAACTCGGGCGTGGGAGGAGTTCGGTGAGGCCATGGAGGAAGACTATCGATCGGCTCCAAAGAGGTTCTGGCAAACCGTCCGGCGCCTCAGGGGGGGAAGGCGGCAACTTGCTCACACTGTTTACAGTGGGGGCGGGGAGCTGCTGATGTCAACTGGGGACATTGTCGGGCGGTGGAAGGAATACTTTGAGGAGCTCCTCAATCCCACGAACACGTATTCCAGTGAGGAAACAGAGACGGGGGTCTCAGGGGCAGGTCGTCCAATTTCTGGGTCAGAAGTCGCCGAGGTGGTGAAACAACTCTGAGGCGGCGGAGCCCCGGGGGTGGATGAGATTCGTCCCGGATATCTCAAGGCTCTGGATGCTGTAGGGCTGTCTTGGCCGACATGCCTCTGCAGCATTGCGTGGACATCGGGGGCAGTGCCTCTGGACTGGCAGGCCGGGGTTGTGGTCCCCATTTTCAAGAAAGGGGACCAGAGGGTGTATTCCAACTACAGGGGGATCACACTCCTCAGCCTAACCGGTAAGGTCTACTCCAGGGTGCTGGAGAAGAGGGTCCGGTCGATAGTTGAACCTCGGATCGAGGAGGAGCAATGTGGTTTTCGTCCCGGACGCGGAACCGTGGACCAGCTCTTTACCCTCGCCAGGGTGCTGGAGGGGCATGGGAGTTCGCCCAACCAGTCCACATGTGTTTTGTGGATTTGGAGAAGGCTTACGACCGTGTCCCCAGGGGCATCCTGTGGGGGGTGCTCCGGGAGTATGGGGTGGGTGGCCCCTTGCTAAGGGCCATCCAGTCCCTGTACGGAAGTCTGGTTCACGTGGCTGGCAGTAAGTCGGACCTGTTCCCGGTGAGGGCTGGACTCCGCCAGGGCTGCCCTTTGTCACCGGTTCTGTTCATAACTTTTATGGACAGAATTTCTAGGCGCAGCCGAGTGGTGGAGGGTGTCAGGTTCGGTGATGGGAGAATCTGCCCTGCTTTTTGCGGATGACGTGGTCCTCCTAGCTCCATCGAACAGTGACCTCCAGCTTTCACTGGGGCGGTTCACAGCCGAGTGTGAAGCGGCTGGGATGAGAATCAGCACCTCCAAGTCCAAGGCCATGGTCCTCAGCCGGAAAAGGGTGGATTGCCCACTCCAGGTCAGGGGGGAAGTCCTTCCTCAGGTGGAGGAGTTTAAGTATCTCGGGATCTTGTTCACGAGTGAGGGTAGGATGGAGCGGGAGATTGACAGTCGGATTGGGGCAGCGTCAGCAGTGATGCGGGCGCTTAACCGGTCCGGTCCGGTGAAAAGGGAGCTTAGCCAGAAAGCGAAGCTCTCGATTTACCGGTCGATCTTCGTTCCAACCCTCACCTATAGTCACGAGCTCTGGGTAGTGACCAAAAGGATGAGATCGCGAATACAAGTGGCCGAAATGAGTTTCCTCCGCAGGCTGGCTGGGCTCAGCCTTAGGGATAGGGTGAGGAGCTCAGACATCCGGGAGGGACTCGGAGTAGAGCCGCTGCTCCTCCACATCGAGAGGAGCCAGTTGAGGTGGTTCAGGCATCTGGTAAGGATGCCTTCCGGTCGCCTCCCTTGGGAGGTGTTTCGGGCATGTCCAACCGGGAGGAGACCTCGGGGCTGCCCCAGGACACGCTGGAGGGACTACATCACCCGGCTGGCCTGGGAACGCCTCGGGGTTCCCGCGGAAGGGCTGATGGAAGTGGCTGGGGAGAGGACTGTCTGGGCTTCCTTGCTGAGGCTGCTGCCCCCGCGACCCGGACCCGGATAAGCGGAGGACGACGAGTACGAGTACGAGTATGTAATGCCAAAATTTCTAGTGTTAATTTTGACATAGGGGGCAAGTGGGCCAATATGCTGAAAGATGCCTTGAGCAGTATTTTTGGGCCAAAAATGAGAGGCTCAGTTTTGTCAGAATTTAGCTGAAGAAAGTTGACAGACATCCAGTCCTTTATTGCAGCTAAACAGTTGTGGAGAGTGTTTAGGTTGCTAAGATCATCTGGCTTTAGTGAAAAAATATAGCTGAGTGTCATCCGCATAGCAATGACAAGATACACATCCAAAGTGACTAATTATCTGGCCAAGGGGAAGCATATACAATGAGAAAAGAATGGGACCAAGGATTGAGCCCTGGGGCACCCCATATAACAGCAGAGTTATAGTTATAGTTATACTATAGTTATAGTCTTCTACCAGCAGACTCGCCCATCTGACTGCCAAACAGAGAACTGTAATTTGTCACTCCACAGAACACGTGTCCACTGCTCCACAGTCCAGTGTCGGTGGGCTTTACACCACTCCATCCAACACTTGGCGTTGGACTTAGTGATGTGAGGCTTGTGTGCAGCTGCTCGGCCATGGAGACCCATTCCGACTTTTGCTTTGTCTTACAATTAAATGCACATGTCTAAATAAACATACTACAGGTCTGGGGCCTGTATCACGAAGCAGGATTAATGTGTTAGCGAGGTAACTTCAGGGTTAACCCTGGGTTTTCGGTCTCATGAAGCTGGTTCAGTTCTTATCGGGGTAGATCACCATGGTAACTTACTCTGAACGGCTATCCTGCTCCGGAGCAGGGTAAGTTCAGGGTTGAATCTGATCCTATAAAAAGCACCACCCACTGGCCAATCAGCTGTTCGGAAAAAAATGACTCCGCTGACAGAAATGCAGCCCAGTCATGACGGGAAGTTTAATTCATTTGATTGATTTTGATTTGAAAGTTTATTTTGAACATTAAAAAAGAAAAGAAAGCAACAACAACAGACAATGAAAAGATTGTTCAAAAAGGAGTGGAAAGAAGTGGAACTTTCATCCCAGCCCTTCATAAGAAAGAAACTGATCATTAGCGGACACTTAATAGCACCATTAATTAGTGCCAACATTTTGTTTTGTTGGAGGAAATGATCCCTGTTAAAGATAATGGGCCTAACTGACAGCTTTGCTGCTGGAAATGAGGAAAGTAGCCTATCATGTCTACACTTGATACACTCTGCACCTTTTCTGGTTGATTTTTGGCTAGTTTTGCATTTTTCCAGTGCCCTCACCACTAGTGGTATCATGAGGCAGTATCTGCAACCCGCAGAAGTGGCTCAGGTAGTGCAGTTACTCCAGGATAGCACATCCATACACACAGTGGCCAGAAGGTTTGCTGTGTCTCCCAGCAGTGTCAAGAGCATGGAGGAGATACCAAGAGACAGGCCAGTACACCAGGAGAGGTGTAGGGGGCCATAGGAGGGCAAGAACCCAGCAGCAGGACCGCTATCTGCTTCTTTGTGCAAGGAGGAATACGAGGAGCACTGCCAGAGCCCTACAAAATGACCTCTAACAGGCCACTCATGTGCATGTTTCTGCCCAAACTGTCAGAAACAGACTCCATGAGGGTGGCATGAGGGCCCGACGTCCACAAGTGGGGCCTGTGCTCACACCCCGGCACCGTGCACCCTGACTGACATTTGCAAGGGAACACCAAAATTGGCAGATTGGCTACTGGCGCCCTGTTCTCTTCGCAGATGACAGCAGATTCACACTGAGTACATGTGACAGATGTGACAGAGTCTAGAGACGCCATGGAGAACGTTGCTGCTGCCTGCAACATCCTCCAGCATGACCAGTTTGGTGGTTGGTCAGTGATGGTCTGGGGAGGCATATCCTTGGAGGGTCACACAGACCTCCATGTGCTAGCCAGAGGTACCCTGACTGCTAGTTCAATGGTGTTCATTATGTCTTCAGTTTCTGATAATGACTTTAGTTGTTCTTTTATCTCAGACATGTATTAGGATGTTACATACCTTGACATGTTTCAGCGTAAACTTCCGCCTTCCTCAGAACTGTCACTTGGTGGTGGTTGTGACACGTCTTTATCAGCTGATCTGTCAATCAGCTGATATTAGGGAGGCGTGACCATGCGTAAATAAGGAAGCGGGGCCCAGGGATGATGAACAGGGACGAGGGGGCATACATGCTCTCCCATACCTGGAGCAGCGCCCTGGAGAGGTGGCGGATGGACAGCAGGTGGCGTGATCGTCCTGTCAGTTTTGACAGGACGATCACGCCACCTGTCTCCCTAATACCAGCTGATTGACTGATCAGCTTAAAAAAATGCGTCACAACCACCACCAAGTGACACTTCTGAGGAAGGCGGAAGTTTACGCCCAAACATGTCAAGGTATGTAACATTCTAAAATATCTGAGATAAAAGAACAACTAAAGTCAGTACTTTGACTGCTGTTAGGTACCAGGATGAGATTGTCAGACCAGGTGCAGTGGGCCCTGGGTTCATTCTGATGCATAACAATGCCCGGCCTCATGTGGCTGGAGTGTGTTAGCAGTTCCTGGATGACAAAGGCACTGATGCTATTGACTGGCCCACCTGTTCCCCAGACCTGAATGCAATTGAGCACCTTTGGGACATCATGTATCGTAGCATCTACCGCTGCCACATCGCACCACAGACTGTCCAGGAGCTGACTGATGCCCTGATCCAGGTCTGGGAGGAGATCCCCCAGGAGAACATGCGTGGTCTCATCAGGAGCACGCCCAGACATTGTAGGGAGTGTATACAGGCACGTGGAGGCCATACACACTACTGAGCCACATTATGAGTTGTCCTGAGAAAATTCACAGAAGTTGGATCAGCCTGTGATCTGATTTTTCCACTTTGATTTTGGGTATGATTCTGAATCCAGTCCCAAATGAGTTAATGATTTTGGTTCCCATGGATTGTTCCTACATTATTTTGTTCTCAGTGAATTACACTACGTAATCAATAAAGATTTTCATTGGATTATTTCATTCATCGAGATCTGGGATGTGTGATTTAGGTTTTTCCTTTATTTTTTGAGCAGTGTATATACTATCATATATTTTACCATGGTCTGGGTGAATACTTGGTTCTGATTGGCTGCAGAGTGTCCACTAAAAACTGATCATGTACATCTTGTCAGGCATTACTTCTTACAGAATGTACACATATCACATATAGCGTCCCAATGACGAGATGTTCCTTTCAACCTGGATAATCTCACTGCATTAAAACATGGGGAGAGGTGAAAAAGGTTAGCGGTAAGGCTTGTGGGAGCAAGGAACATCAGGCGTTATGTACTACCAGTGAGTTCTGATCCCACGTCGTCACATATTGCCACTTTGTCAGTGGACTTTCACATTACATAGTAGGTGCCAAGTATCCTCCTGCATCTGCTGTTGACATTCAGGGATGCTACAACCAAAATCAACACTTCAAGCACTTGATTGTATTTAGGCAACAAAGCACATGGTTAGGTCGATGAAAAACAAACAAACCAAAAAACCCCATCATGATTTGGCTCTACATTAGAGGTGAACACAAGGCTCCAGGGCCATGTTGCAAAGTGACTATGCCTGGCGACAAATCGGACCACTGCGAAAGGTGGGTTTTGAGGCCAGTGTATGTGACACTGAACTTCATAATGAGAACAGGCTGGCACTACACATTTAAACTTATTTGTACTCCAAAAGTGAAAAGAGATCTGTGTAAAAACAGGCCTGACACCTCCCAGAAAACCCTTTGCTAGAAGCAATTAACCGTATTCACGGCCAACAGATCTAATGGACATGAAAACACACCTCACTCACTAAAATGTAAACTACCAGTGATCCTGTGCTTAGATGAGCACCGAACATGAACAAGGCACTGATATGTTGAACTGGAAAGTGTCATATTTAACTTCATACTATGGGGCGACCCTTTAGATTATAGTTTTAACCATGGCTGGATTAATTGTTATGGAGCCTCAGCACTGAAATCAGCTTCTGGGTCTCATTAATGCCAGTTCCTCTTGCTCTCTGTGCAGTGTGCAGAGTTTTTCTGTGCTGAGGTATGGCCTCAGACCAAATGTGTTGGAGGGTAATTTGATTAAACACATTTATGTAGTAGATGCAACACAGAGGCACAAAACTAAAATAATAAAGGTCTTAAAACTTGGATTTGATGCAAGGACCCACGTCAACAAAGGTCTGGGGGAAAAAGAAGAATCCACCTTGAGGTTGTTGTCATGTCAGTTGACACTGTGCCTGAGTGGTGCATGTTTCTAATCAAAGTTTCTCACACATTACCACAGTCATGTATATTTCTCTTTACTCATTCATCTCTCTAATGGAACTTGACCCAATCATTTTCCATCTTGTGCAGTGTGTGAAAGAAGGTTGCCAAACATCATTATGAGTCCACAGAGACCTGTCCTTCTCAGGCGTTTCATAACCTTGTGATCTGTGTGTCTGACTGATTTATGATGGAGTTCTGACTTCTGTATCAAACTGCAGCATTTGCATCATTATTATCTAAAATAATTGATTTTGACTAAAGGCTGGACAGTGATCAGTACCTACTTTAGGACTATCACTCTGACTCTGTCTTAGAAAAATGTCTTCCACACGTTGTTTGTTGATCACAATCTATTCTTCTTTTAAGTACATTTCACTCATTTCTTGATCTGTTTCTGTACAGATTTATCATTGTGATTGTGAACATCAAAAGCAAAACATTTCAAATCAAAGTATTAGTTCATATACTTTATTTTTCATTTTATAAAAAACTGAACGTGTCTAAATAAGCATACTACAGGTCTGGTTACATCAGAGATGACGTGCTGATCTGTTAGACAACTTAACCTTGACGGAGAACATTTGCAATCAGATTTTTACATGTGACACGGATTTTGGACAGATTCAGGCCGTACATTAAAGGATTGAAGAGTGGAGGGCAAGTGAAAAAGTATAAGGATAAAAAGATGCGCAACATGTTGGGCACACCGCTCATATTAAACCTGCTCTGTAACATTTCAAAGCTCGCTCCAATAGAGAAGTTCAAGACGGAAGCAAGGTGAGGTGTGCAGGTACTGACAGCTTTCTGTCTGGTCTGTTTAGAACCCAAAAGACAAACTTTAAGGATCTTTATATACGTGTAACAGATGAAAATTAAAGCACCTAAGATTTTACCAAAAGAAGTTATGAGTCCATAAATATTAATGACACTGGTGTCAAAGCATGCCAGCTTCACAACAGAGTAGTTGACACAGTAAACTTTGTTAATGATGTTCCCACACAGCTGTAAAGAGGAAGTCATAAATATCATGCAAATGCACACTATCAAAGGGTATAACCATGTTAACGCAATAAGCACGGCAATCTTATGAGATTTCATTTGCATATTATATTGTAGAGGATAACAGATAGCAAGATATCTGTCATAAGACATGATGGCTAAGTTTAAATATTCTACACCTCCATAAGAGTACAAGCAAAATGTCTGTAGTAAACAGACTGCAGCAGAAACAGTGTGAATGTCAGAGAGGATCTGACCCAGCAGCAATGGAAACAACCCTGTACTGCCATACAGTTCATTTACAAACAGGCTGCACAGAAACATGTACATAGGTTCATGTAAGCTTCTGTTCACACAGATAACCACAATCAGCAGGAGGTTGGAGCAAAGAATAACAATATAATGCGACATTACAATTATAAAATATAAGTATTTGAGCAGTCCAGTGTCAAAGTAGGCATCAAGTATGAAAAACAAACCCTGTGTAGAGTTTATCATGATCCTCTCTTTGATCCTTAGGATCACTACATCTATTCTGTGAGCATAGAGCAAAAATTATTGCATTCTCTTAAAGATCTGTGAAACTTCTTTAAACTTGCATTTTGGCACAATGTGCAGCTGAAATATCAAACACACAAAAACAGTGGTCTGCGTAGTTACACTGAACAGATTCATTATCATAGAGAAAACTGTAAAATACAACCCCAAACAGACCATTTACTTTTTAAAGTGGTCAGAAATAACACTTTGGATGAGTACATTTGAACATTCACCTGTTAACCTGCTGCAGTCACACTGTGAACCCTCATAACTGAACTGAAACTCTGCTTCAACCTCTTTTAAACTTTTCAAGACACAGAGGACACCCACAGCAGAAGGATGGCCTCATTAGGAAAGATCCCACTGATTGATGCTCATGTTTAATTAAAGTTAGCAAAACAGTTAAACATTACAGAGAGCCTGTTGTTTACAATTTTTGATTATTTTCCCCCCATTAAAATAACTACCAGAACTAATGTTGGCACTGTCTGCAAACTATTGATATGTTCAAACTTGAGATTTCTCTTTTTGGGACCAAAATTAAAAGATCGACCCTTTTTCCATAGTTTAAGATATATCCTGAAATTTAGATTCTTTTTGAAAACCTTCACACATTTGTTTATACTTGGTGAATGCAAGAAGGAGTAGTGGACCACCACCACCATTGATATTCTGGATCAATTTTTGTCCAAGAGGCAGACACTGTCTCCACAGTTAAGAGTACACTGAAGACTTTCCTCTTTGATAAAACTTATAGTCAGGGCTGGTTCAGGCTAGTCTTGAACCAGCCCCTAGTTAGGCTGATGTAGGCCTCGTCCACTGGGGGGCTTCATATGATACACTGAACTCCTTTCTCCCTCTCCCTGTCTTCATCTGCTAACATTCACATCCTATTACTGCATGTCACTAACATTCTTCTTACAGTCAGGGCTGACTCGTATAGTTAGGGCTGGCTCTAATAGTAGGGGCTGGCTCAGGCTTATCTTGAACCAGGCCCTAGTTAAGCTAATATAGGCCTTATCTGCCGGGGGACTTAATATGATACACATTAGTCATACTCAGTGCTTAATTTGTAAAATTAGAAGTAGGGGAACACTTTGGGCCTCTGAGAGAGCAGTGTTCCCCCACTCCCAAAAGTGGGGGAACACTTTTGTGAGTGGCACCCGAGCGGCCTCACTGCGCAACTCGAACGGAATGGTTGTGACATCTAGTGTTGTCACGGTACCAAAATTGGGACCCACGGTACGATACCAGTGAAAGTATCACGGTTCTGAGTAGTATCACGATACCACAGTGAAAATGAGGCAGATGTGCCTTTTGTCATTTGCGAAAAGATAAATCACTTTTCTATAATACATCAATGATATTTCAATGGAATAAATTACTTATTGACTTATTGACACTTCAAAAACAGTATCAATCAGTGATGAACATAGGGGGGATCAAAACAAAATAAATAAATGAAATAAAGATCAACCAGCCACCCTCCTCCCCTGACAGTCCCTTCATAAGTAAAGAACAGTCCCTTCATAAGTAAAGAACAGTCCCTAAAGTGCGGTGAGGTTTGTGGACCGTTACCTGCCACAAAGGCTTGTTTCTCCTCTGACACGCCACATACCTATGTGCCGCCACGGCTCGGTTGTCCAGGTACTACTGGGCAGTCATGACACCAACTAAAGAGGAAATTAGGCGACTGGACCTGGAGTCAGACCTCTCTGTGTCCGGTTACCTTGCGCCGCGGAGCCGCCGTAGGCTATTTGACCATCGTAATCCGGTCTGTGACCCCCATTCAATCCACTAATGGCAGGATTTGCCTATCGCTTTCTGCTGCTGGTTGAAATCTGCAATGTCGCAAATGCGAGTAAAATGCTCACAGAGCTCTGTGGAAAAAAATCACTGCAGACAAGTAAAAAGAAATAAATAATAACTTTCACTGCTCAAAGATACTCACATGTCTGGAAAACAAACCACTACAGCAGCATATTGAGTGCCAGGTGGCCAGCACACGTTATTGACCAGCGCGTGCTGTTATTGAATGGTGCATGGACACTCACCCTCTTGCGATTTGACTTCGAACTTATCCCACAGTAGTGGTACGTGAGGCACCGTAGTACTACAGTACTCCACCATGCAACACTAGTGACATCAGCCAATACTGTATGTAGTTTTTAGATGTGAAAAGTTCTAGACCCATGCAAATTAGTTCCAGAACGCACCAGAGCCTTTTCTGAAAAGATCCTGGTGCTCCCACTACATTCCGGCTCAAATTAAGCACTGGTCATACTTCTACTGTTATTATACACATATGATTATTGTCACATATGTATACTATCAGATATTATACCATGGTCTCGGTGAATACTCAGTTTTGATTAGCTGCAGGGTGCTCTTTAAAAAATTATCATGGACACCTAATCAGGCAATACTCCTCACTGAATGTTTACATACCACTCATAGTACTATATAAATCAAGTGTTTTATTATTAGTAGTATTATTCGTATTATAATTATACAATCACATTGTACTATTATTAATAATCATATTTCATATTTATATTATTGTTGTTATAGTCGTTATTGTTATTTAAGTTGTTGCAGTGCATCTCTTCCTCCATCTCTGTGTGAAAGAAGGTTGCCAAACATCATTATGAGTCCACAGAGACCTGTCCTTCTCAGGTGTTTCATAACCTTGTGATCTGTGTGTCTGACTGATTTATGATGGAGTTCTGACTTCTGTATCAAACTGCAGCATTTGCATCATTATTATCTAAAATAATTGATTTTGACTAAAGGCTGGACAGTGATCAATACCTACTTTAGGACCATCACTCTGACTCTGTCTTAGAAAAATGTCTTCCACACGTTGTTTGTTGATCACAATCTATTCTGCTTTTAAGTACATTTCACTCATTTCTTGATCTGTTTCTGTACAGATTTATCATTGGGATTGTGAAGAGAACATCAAAAGCAAAACATTTCAAATCAAAGTATTAGTTCATATACTTTATTTTTCATTTTATAAAAAAACTGAACGTGTCTAAATAAGCATACTACAGGTCTGGTTACATCAGAGATGACGTGCTGATCTGTTAGACAACTTAACCTTGACGGAGAACATTTGCAATCAGATTTTTACATGTGACACGGATTTTGGACAGATTCAGGCCATACATTAAAGGATTGAAGAGTGGAGGGCAAGCGAAAAAGTATAAGGATAAAAAGATACGCAACATGTTGGGCACACCGCTCATATTAAACCTGCTCTGTAACATTTCAAAGCTCGCTCCAACAGAGAAGTTCAAGACGGAAGCAAGGTGAGGTGTGCAGGTACTGACAGCTTTCTGTCTGGTCTGTTTAGAACCCAAAAGACAAACTTTAAGGATCTTTATATACGTGTAACAGATGAAAATTAAAGCACCTAAGATTTTACCAAAAGAAGTTATGAGTCCATAAATATTAATGACACTGGTGTCAAAGCATGCCAGCTTCACAACAGAGTAGTTGACACAGTAAACTTTGTTAATGATGTTCCCACACAGCTGTAAAGAGGAAGTCATAAATATCATGCAAATGCACACTATCAAAGGGTATAACCATGTTAACGCAATAAGCACGGCAATCTTATGAGATTTCATTTGCATATTATATTGTAGAGGATAACAGATAGCAAGATATCTGTCATAAGACATGATGGCTAAGTTTAAATATTCTACACCTCCATAAGAGTACAAGCAAAATGTCTGTAGTAAACAGACTGCAGCAGAAACAGTGTGAATGTCAGAGAGGATCTGACCCAGCAGCAATGGAAACAACCCTGTACTGCCATACAGTTCATTTACAAACAGGCTGCACAGAAACATGTACATAGGTTCATGTAAGCTTCTGTTCACACAGATAACCACAATCAGCAGGAGGTTGGAGCAAAGAATCAACATGTAAAGAAACATTACAATTATAAAATATAAGTATTTGAGCAGTCCAGTGTCAAAGTAGGCGTCAAGTATGAAAAACAAACCCTGTGTAGAGTTTATCATGATCCTCTCTTTGATCCTTAGGATCACTACATCTATTCTGTGAACATAGAGCAAAAATTATTGCATTCTCTTAAAGACCTGTGAAAACTTCTTTAAACTTGCATTTTGGCACAATGTGCAGCTGAAATATCAAACACACAAAAACAGAGGTCTGCGTAGTTACACTGAACAGATTCATTATCATAGAGTAAACTGTAAAATACAACCCCAAACAGACCATTTACTTTTTAAAGTGGTCAGAAATAACACTTTGGATGAGTACATTTGAACATTCACCTGTTAACCTGCTGCAGTCACACTGTGAACCCCTCGTAACTGAACTGAAACTCTGCTTCAACCTCTTTTAAACTTTTCAAGACACAGAGGACACCCACAGCAGGGAGATGACCTCATTATCAAAGGACCAGTGATAATTCGTGTTTGATGAGTGTCAGCAAAACAAGTACACTCTGTCCATGTTTCCAATGTGTATAATTCTTCCACCTTTACTATTGATCTGGTAGTTTTTCACAATTATTAATCAGAGTTTCAAATCAATAGTTTATTTTATTTTATGAGAATTTATTTATTGGTTCTCATGTTCCTCATTTAGAAGTGTAGCCCCACAAGGTGAATTAATAGAAGTTAAAACATTATTTGATCTCATTCATAATTCCATCCGGTCCCTGTATGACCAAGGTGAGAGCTGTGTCCGAATACTCTCGGTGGATGTTGGCCTCCACCAGGGTTGTCCCTTGTCTCTGATCCTGTTTGTGATTTTCATGGACAGGATCTCGGGCACAGCTGGGGGGGAGGAAGGGGTCTAGTATGGGCCCCTCTAAAGTTTATCTCTGCTTTTTGCAGATGATGTGTATCTGTTGGCTTCATCACACCGTGACCTCCAGCATGACCTGGGGTGGTTTGAGTGTGAAGAGGTCAGGATGAGAGTCAGCACCTCCAAATCTAAGGTCATGGCTCTCTGCTGGAAACTGATGGATTGCTTCCTTGTGATTGGGCGACAGTGCCTCAAGCAAGGGAGTTCAAGTATCTCTGGGTCTTGTTTAAGTGAGGGTAGAATGGAGCGTGAGATGGATCAGTGGTTTGGTGCGGCTTCTGCAATGATGCGGGCGCTGCGCCAGACCGTCATGGTGAAGAGGGAGCTGAGCTGGAATGTGAGGCTTCGATTTACTGGTTTATCTCGGTCCCAACCCTCACCTATGGTCATGAGCTCTGGGTAGTGACTGAAAGAATGAGATCACAGATACAAGCAGTGGAAATGAGTTTCCTCTGTGGGGTGTCTGGGCTCAGCCTTAGAGATAGGGGAGGAGTCAAACATCTGGAGGGAGCTCGGAGTAGAGCCGCTGCTCCTTCATGTCGAAAGGGGTCAGTTGAGGTGGTTCGGGCATCTGAAAAGGATCCTCCTGGGTGCCTCCCGTTAGAGGTGTTTTGGGCACCTTCCACTTGTAGGAGACCCCGGGACAGACCCAGAACACGCTGGATGTATTACTTATCTCATCTGGCATCAGAATGCCTTTGGGTCTACCAGGAGGAGCGGGAAAGCGTTACTGAGGAGAGGGATGTCTGGGGTGCTTTGCTAGGTCTGCTGCCCCCGAATAAGTGGATGGATGGACAATTCATAACTATTTTTAATAATAATTAATAATTTCTGATAGCCATTTACATACTTTGAACCACAACTAGCAGGTCTTATAAACTTAGACTATCCAGAAAGAGAACTGATATGTAGCCACCACAACAATTAGGTGTTGCCCAAGGTGGCTGTGGGACTGCAGAAAATGTAAAAGTTATACACATGGTTTTCCTGATCAGTGACCCTTGCTTCTTCGGGTGTCCATCATCCTTTGGTCTAAGTGTTCAGAACAGGGAGCAAGTTGAGAAGGGCAGCAAGCACAAAAGGGTGACCTTGAACAATTCTAGTCTCTGGTTCTTGAAAGCCAGGAGTTGAGATGGCAATTCTGGAGATTTCCAGGTGGGCTACAGTGAATTTGCAGTGCAATCACTCCCGCAAACTTTAGGGGTTTGAAGGCTTTACCAGCAAGAAGTTAGAGGCTGACATCAGTAAACAGGCAAAGGCTGTGACTCTGTCTCAACAGAAGTGTGCACTGACAGAAACTACTTGGTGGAAGTAAGAGACTTAAGGTGATGCCAGCTGAGAGACTGAGGGCACAGTTCAGGTATGCTGGTTTTGTTATTGAGCCTACTTAGGGTGTTGTGGGCAAACCACCAAAACAATAATGAAGGAGCATGAAAAATTAAAAAACATGTTTAGTCCAAACGTCTCAGCCACCAGGCTGCACTCTAAAGAAGGAAAATGCCAAGATGTGCCCCTCCACCCCCTGTAATCTCAATGCATGAAAAGAGATGGAGAGGTGACAAAGCTCAGAGGTAACGCTTGTGACAGAAGGAAACACCAGTTGTTATCTGCTACACAGTGTAATTTAGGTGAAGTTGAGAATGAGGTTCATTTCTTGTTTTACTATCCTGTATATGAAGACTTAAGGAATGTACACTATATGGACACAAGCAGGGCAGGAATTTCACAAGGGCCCGTGCAATTTTGCCCCATGTCCTTGAAAAAAATATTTGCCCTAAAGCCACAGTGCCCCAGGTGATTTTGTTATTTTCTCCTCTGCCTCTTTCCTGTCAACACAGATTTGACACCTGCATCTTTTGAGAAAAAAAATGCGTCTTTTGATGACATTCTGGATTCTTATTGGGCAACATCAAATGAGACGATGCGTACATCACCACTGGTGGGTTTGATTCGAGCCTGGCATGAACCGCTCAGACAGGCTATAGTAAGAAAGCAAGTAAAACTTTATTTTTATAGCACGTTTTTTAACGCAGGTTACAAAGTGCTTTACATTGAAATTAGGACACAAAGAAAAGAGGACCCCAAGACCATAAAAGACACATTCAAGAACACATACAGTACAGGCCAAAAGTTTGGACACACCTTCTCATTCAATGCATTTTCTTTATTTTCATGACTATTTACATTGTAGATTCTCACTGAAGGCATCAAAACTATGAATGAACACATGTGGAGTTATGTACTTAACAAAAAAGGTGAAATAACTGAAAACATGTTTTATATTCTAGTTTCTTCAAAATAGCCACCCTTTGCTCTGATTACTGCTTTGCACACTCTTGGCATTCTCTCCATGAGCTTCAAGAGGCAGTCACCTGAAATGGTTTCCACTTCACAGGTGTGCCTTATCAGGGTTAATTAGTGGAATTTCTTGCTTTATCAATGGGGTTGGGACCATCAGTTGTGTTGTGCAGAAGTCAGGTTAATACACAGCCGACAGCCCTATTGGACAACTGTTAAAATTCATATTATGGCAAGAACCAATCAGCTAACTAAAGAAAAACGAGTGGCCATCATTACTTTAAGAAATGAAGGTCAGTCAGTCCGGAAAATTGCAAAAACTTTAAATGTGTCCCCAAGTGGAGTCGCAAAAACCATCAAGCGCTACAACGAAACTGGCACACATGAGGACCGACCAAGGAAAGGAAGACCAAGAGTCACCTCTGCTTCTGAGGATAAGTTCATCTGAGTCACCAGCCTCAGAAATGGCAAGTTAACAGCAGCTCAGATCAGAGACCAGATGAATGCCACACAGAGTTCTAGCAGACCCATCTCTAGAACAACTGTTAAGAGGAGACTGCGAATCAGGCCTTCATGGTCAAATAGCTGCTAGGAAACCACTGCTAAGGAGAGGCAACAAGCAGAAGAGATTTGTTTGGGCCAAGAAACACAAGGAATGGACATTAGACCAGTGGAAATCTGTGCTTTGGTCAGATGAGTCCAAATTTGAGATCTTTGGTTCCAACCGCCGTGTCTTTGTGAGACGCAGAAAAGGTGAACGGATGGATTCCACATGCCTGGTTCCCACTGTGAAGCATGGAGGAGGAGGTGTGATGGTGTGGGGGTGTTTTGCTGGTGACACTGTTGGGGATTTATTCAAAATTGAAGGCACACTGAACCAGCATGGCTACCACAGCATCCTGCAGCGACATGCCATCCCATCCGGTTTGCGTTTAGTTGAACGATCATTTATTTTTCAACAGGACAATGACCCCAAACACACCTCCAGGCTGTGTAAGGGCTATTTGACCAAGAAGGAGAGTGATGGAGTGCTGCGGCAGATGACCTGGCCTCCACAGTCACCGGACCTGAACCCAATGGAGATGGTTTGGGGTGAGCTGGACCGCAGAGTGAAGGCAAAGGGGCCAACAAGTGCTAAACACCTCTGGGAACTCCTTCAAGACTGTTGGAAAACCATTTCAGGTGACTACCTCTTGAAGCTCATGGAGAGAATGCCAAGAGTGTGCAAAGCAGTAATCAGAGCAAAGGGTGGCTATTTTGAAGAAACTAGAATATAAAACATGTTTTCAGTTATTTCACCTTTTTTTGTTAAGTACATAACTCCACATGTGTTCATTCATAGTTTTGATGCCTTCAGTGAGAATCTACAATGTAAATAGTCATGAAAATAAAGAAAACGCATTGAATGAGAAGGTGTGTCCAAACTTTTGGCCTGTACTGTACAGACAACACAGACATATATGAGCACAGCGAGCATGCAGTCATCATCCAGAGTATACATTTGAATTTATCGAATGTTATGAGTGAGCCATTCTAAAAAAGTAGGTTTTTAGGTGTTTTTTGAAACAGTCAACAGACTCAGCTGATCTAATGGAAGTGGGGAGGTTGTTCCGAAGTCTGGTTGCCAAGGCAGCAAAAGCACAGTCACCTTTGGTTTTTAGTTTGGCACGTGGTATGGCCAACATGTTTTGGTTGGAAGACCTAAGTGACCACTCGGTAGTATATGGGCTTAGTAGCTCGGAAATATAGGTGGGAGCTAAACCGTGTAAGGCCTTATAGGTGATTAAAAGAATCTTGAAATGAATCCTGAGCTTCACTGGCAGCCAATGCAGTGAGGCTAAAACAGGAATGATGTGGGATCTCCTGCCAGTCCTAGTTCATATCCTCGCTGCTGCATGTTGTACAAGCTGGACACGTGACAGGTCAGCTCGGCTAAGGCAGGTGAAAAGGGAGTTGCAGTAATCGAGACAGGAATAACTGAAGGCATGAATGATATGTTCCAAGTCAGAGGCTGACAATAATGGTCTGATTTTTGCAATGTTCCTGAGTTGAAAAAGAGCAGGATTGAATCATTTTATTGACATGTTGTTCAAGTTTCAATTAAGGGTCAAATGTAATGCCAAGATTCCTAGTGTTAGTTTTGACATAGGGGGCAAGTGGGCCAATACGCTGAAAGATGCCTTGATCAGTATTTTTGGGCCAAAAATGAGAATCTCAGTTTTGTCAGAATTTAGCTGAAGAAAGTTGACAGACATCCAGTCCTTTATTGCAGCTAAACAGTTGTGGAGAGTGTTTAGGTTGCTAAGATCTTCTGGCTTTACTGAAAAATATAGTTGAGTGTCATCCGCATAGCAATGACAGGATACACAGCCAAAGTGACTAATTATCTGGCCAAAGGGAAGCATATACAATGAGAAAAGAATGGGACCAAGGATTGAGCCCTGGGGCACCCCATATAACAGCGGAGTGGACGAGGACACATAGTTACCTATGGACACACACACACACACACGCACGCACACACGCACACACACACACACACACACACACACACACACACACACTCAACAGAGTGAAGTCAGACAACAGCAGAGAGGCCACGGTGCAGATGAAGGGAATATAACTTCAAGATTATTCCAGTTGATGACAACTATGATTGTTACTGTAAGTGTTATGAAACCTCTGGCAGCCAAGTCAATACTTTATCAATACCTGTGATCAGCATGTAGAAAGCCATATTTCAACCCACTATGATTTATGATCGCGGTCGACACAAGCACATTGCGCTCGCGAGGCTAACAGCAAACTGTTAAAGACAAACTAAATGAAAGCTGTCTGTATGTAGGCTAACACTTTATCTGAACATGTACCTGAGGCAGCGACCTGCAGACAGTGAGTGTCCTCAGTAGAGGAGGGACAGAGAGCAGGATGAATAACTGATACTGATGTTTGTCTTCATGCTGAGATAACGTGACTTTCTTCACTCAGTATTGTGATGTCAGGAGGAATATTTATATTCCAGTCAGGTATTATTAGTTTTTAAATAGTGACTCTGTTGTTGTAAACATGACTGTTGCTGCCATGGACTGTATAAAACTATATCCTGTGTAACTGACCTATAAGGAAAGCATCAGGAGGTGAGGTGTGTGCATGTGTGTGTGTGGAGGAGAGGAGAGAGGGAAATGCTGGGAGAGAGATAGTGTGTGTTGTTAGATAATGTTAATGTCACTTATGCTTCTGTGCATTGACAGCTCTCTTTGGTCTGTTCCTACATCATGTTGAGAAGGGCCATGCCTGTATACAAATATTATATATGTATGAAAAAAAAAAAGTGGATCGGTTGCTTGCTGCTAAAAATGTGCGCAATCGACATGATCTGGTTTTGAAATGTGGCCCAGTTGAAATAGTAATTGAATAGCCCTGCTGTAGTTTGTTTGTTTGTTAGCTATCTAACAACACAACAAAAATAAGTGTAAGCCAGTCTTGTTCAATGAATCAGTTTATCATGTACACTCAAAACAGATTGTTTACTTATGAATACATAAACCTGGTTGTTCTATATTTAAAACACATTGGGTTTATTAGTGCTATTAAATAAATCACACTATTAAACTTATTATTATTACTTGAGCTTGTTTTATTTATTCATTTCACAGATAGTTAAACATCTTTCGTCCTGAAATTAAATTCATCATGGACGTGGACTTAAAATCATTGTTTTATTTTATGGCCTTGCTGCCCTCAAAAATTGACAACATGAAAGGTGAAGTGGCCTTGCCCCTTAAATGACAACATTCCAGGCCTGACCATTGCACCAACAGGGACTGAAAGGACATTGTATTCAAATACATAAATTTTGATATGGAGTAGGTCCCCTTTTGCACCTTCAGCAGCTTCCACTCTTTTTGGAAAGCTTTCCACAAGATTTCTGAGTGTTTCTGTGGGAATTTGTGTCCATTCATTCTGTAGAGCACTGATGAGGTCAGGCGCTGATGAGGTCAGGCACTGATGTTGGACGAGAAGGTCTGGCTCGCAATCTCTGTTCCAGTTCATCCCAAAGGTGCTCGATGGGGTTGAGGTCAGGGCTCTGTTCTTCCACACCGAACTCATCAAACCATGTGTTCATAGTTGTTGCTTTGTGCACAGGGGCACCGTCATGTTGGAGCAGAAGAGGGCCTTCCCTAAACTGTTGCCACAAAGCTGGAAGCATAGCATCGTCCAAAATGTCTTGGTGTGCTGAAGCATTAAGGTTGTCCTCCACTGGAGACAAGGGGCCGAGCTCAAACCCTGAACAACAGCCCCGTACCATCGTCCCTCCTCCACCAGGCGGGTAGCATTCTCCCAGCAGACTTGTCCATCTGACTGCCAAACAGAGAAGTGTGATTCGCCGCTCCACAGAACACGTGTCCACTGCTCCACAGTCACACGTGTCCACTGCTCCACAGTCCAGTGTCGAGTGTGCTTTACACCACTCCATCCAACACTTGGCGTTGGACTTGGTGATGTGAGGCTTGTGTGCAGCTGCTCGGCCATGGAGACCCATTCCGACTTTTGCTTTGTCTTCCAATTAAATGCACATGTCTAAATAAACATACTACAGGTCTGGTTACATTAATAAAGACACGCTGATCTATTAGACAACTAACCCTAACCCCAACCCTAACCCTAAACCCTACTGTTAACTTATAAAGCTCTAAATGGTCAAGCTCCGTCATATCTTAGAGAGCTCATAGTGCCATATTATCCCACCAGAACACTGCGCTCTGAGAACGCAGGGTTACTCGAGGTCCCTAAAGTCTCCAAAAGTAGATCAGGAGCCAGAGCCTTCAGCTATCAGGCTCCTCTCCTGTGGAATCATCTTCCTGTTACGGTCCGGGAGGCAGACACCGTCTCCACATTTAAGACTAGACTTAAGACTTTCCTCTTTGATAAAGCTTATAGTTAGGGCTGGCTCAGGCTTGCCCTGTACCAGCCCCTAGTTAGGCTGACTTAGGCCTAGTCTGCCGGAGGACCCCCCTATAATACACCGGGCACCTTCTCTCCTTCTCTCCCTCTGTCTCTCAGATTAACTCGTATCGCAGCGGTGCTTGGACAGCGTGACGTGTGTGGTTGTGCTGCTGCCGTGGTCCTGCCAGATGCCTCCTGCTGCTGCTGCTGCCGTCATTAGTCATTAGTCATACTTCTACTGTTATTATACACATATGATTATTGTCACACATGTATACTGCCAGATATTAACATATACTTTCAACATATTGTACCACAGTAGCCAGAACTATAACTATAATATTATTACTTTCATTAATGTTGTTGTAAGCTACTGTCATTACCTGCATCTCTCTCTCTCTCTCTCTCTCTCTCTGTCTCATTGTGTCATGTGGATTACTGTTAATTTATTATGCTGATCTGTTCTGTACGACATCTATTGCACGTCTGTCCGTCCTGGAAGAGGGATCCCTCCTCAGTTGCTCTTCCTGAGGTTTCTACCGTTTTTTCCCCGTTAAAGGGGTTTTTTGGGGAGTTTTTCCTGATCAGCTGTGAGGGTCATAAGGACAGAGGGATGTCGTATGCTGTAAAGCCCTGTGAGGCAAATTGTGATTTGTGATATTGGGCTTTATAAATAAAATTGTATTGAAATTGAAAGTGTCATATTTAACTTCATACTATGGGGCGACCCTTTAGTTTATAGTTTTAACCATGGCTGGATTAACTGTTATGGAGCCTCAGCGCTGAAATCAGCTACTGGGTCTCATTAATGCCAGTTCCTCTTGCTCTCTGTGCAGTGTGCAGAGTTTTTCTGTGCTGAGGTATGGCCTCAGACCAAATGTGTTGGAGGGTAATTTGATTAAACACATTTATGTAGTAGATGCAACACAGAGGCACAAAACTAAAATAATAAAGGTCTTAAAACTTGGATTTGATGCAAGGACCCACGTCAACAAAGGTCTGGGGGAAAAAGAAGAATCCACCTTGAGGTTGTTGTCATGTCAGTTGACACTGTGCCTGAGTTGGTGCATGTTTCTAATCAAAGTTTCTCACACATTACCACAGTCATGTATATTTCTCTTTACTCATTCATCTCTCTAATGTAACTTGACCCAATCATTTTCCATCTTGTGCAGTGTGTGAAAGAAGGTTGCCAAACATCATTATGAGTCCACAGAGACCTGTCCTTCTCAGGCGTTTCATAACCTTGTGATCTGTGTGTCTGACTGATTTATGATGGAGTTCTGACTTCTGTATCAAACTGCAGCATTTGCATCATTACTATCTAAAATAATTGATTTTGACTAAAGGCTGGACAGTGATCAGTACCTACTTTAGGACTATCACTCTGACTCAAAATATCTTCCACGTTGTTTGTTGATCACAATCTATTCTGCTTTTAAGTACATTTCACTCATTTCTTGATCTGTTTCTGTACAGATTTATCATTGTGATTGTGAACATCAAAAGCAAAACATTTCAAATCAAAGTATTAGTTCATACACTTTATTTTTCATTTTATAATAAACTGAACGTGTCTAAATAAGCATACTACAGGTCTGGTTACATCAGAGACAACGTGCTGATCTGTTAGACAACTTAACCTTGACGGAGAACATTTGCAATCAGATTTTTACATGTGACATGGATTTTGGACAGATTCAGGCCATACATTAAAGGATTGAAGAGTGGAGGGCAAGTGAAAAAGTATAAGGATAAAAAGATACGCAACATGTTGGGCACACCGCTCATATCAAACCTGCTCTGTAACATTTCAAAGCTCGCTCCAACAGAGAAGTTCAAGAGGGAAGCAAGGTGAGGTGTGCAGGTACTGACAGCTTTCTGTCTGGTCTGTTTAGAACCCAAAAGACAAACTTTAAGAATCTTTATATACGTGTAACAGATTAAAATTAAAGCACCAAAGATTGTACCAAATGTGGCAATGAGTCCAAAAATGTTATTTACGTTGGTGTCAAAGCATGCCAGCTTGACTACAGAGTGGGTATCACAGTAAACTTTGTTAATGATGTTCCCACACAGCTGTAAAGAGGAAGTCATAAATATCATGACAACACATGCAAAAAAAGGGTACAGCCATGATACAGCGATCAACATGATAATCTTGGTAGATGTCATACGTGTGTTATACTGCAGAGGATAACAGATAGCAAGATATCTGTCATAAGACATGACGGCTAAGTTTAAATATTCTACACCTCCATAAGCGTGTACACAATAAATCTGCAGGAAACAAGCTGAAGCAGAGACAGTGTGAATGTTAGAAAGGATCTGAAGCAGCAGGAATGGAAACAACCATGTACTACCATACAGTTCATTTACAAACAGGCTGCACAGAAACATGTACATAGGTTCATGTAAGCTTCTGTTCACACAGATAACCACAATCAGCAGGAGGTTGGAGCAAAGAATCAACATGTAGAGAAACATTACAATTATAAAATATAAGTATTTGAGTAGTCCAGTGTCAAAGTAGGCGTCAAGTATGAAAAACAAACCCTATGTAGAGTTTATCATGATCCTCTCTTTGATCCTTAGGATCACTACATCTATTCTGTGAACATAGAGCAAAAATTATTGCATTCTCTTAAAGACCTGTGAAAACTTCTTTAAACTTGCATTTTGGCACAATGTGCAGCTGAAATATCAAACACAGAAAAACAGAGGTCTGCGTAGTTACACTGAACAGATTCATTATCATAGAGTAAACTGTAAAATACAACCCCAAACAGACCATTTACTTTTTAAAGTGGTCAGAAATAACACTTTGGATGAGTACATTTGAACATTCACCTGTTAACCTGCTGCAGTCACACTGTGAACCCCTCGTAACTGAACTGAAACTCTGCTTCAACCTCTTTTAAACTTTTGAGGACACAGAGGACACCCACAGCAGAAGGATGACCTCATTTGGAAAGATCCCACTGATTGATGCTCATGTTTAATTAAAGTTAGCAAAACAGTGAAACAGCACCGAGAGCCTGTTGTTTCCAATTTTTGATTTTTTTCCCCTCATTAAAATAACTACCAGAACTAATGTTGGCACTGTCTGCAAACTATTGATATGTTCAAACTTGAGATTTCTCTTTTTGTTGTGAGAACGTTGTGGTTGTTTATGCACAAACACTGGGTTAGAGTTAGAAAATCAACTATAGAGACAGTGGGCTCCAGTTTCCCAGCGCGGCGCAGAGTGGCGAACCCCGCGCAGAGCTAGTTTCCAGCAGTGCAACCCGAGGCGCGCTCAGTTTGGTAGTCTGGCAGACCGAGGTGCGCTGAGATGGGTGTGGCGGCGCAGCAGAGGGAGGTGTCGACAGATCTAGCTTGGCACGGTGACAGTTTCGTGCCAAAAGGCTTCGCCGAAGGTGCGCTAAAAGCTCGCCAGCTGAAACCAGGTCTACTGTCAGCGCAGGCAGAGCGCAGCTGGTGTAAGCCGAAGTTTGGCTGACTGGCGGACAGTGCACACACGTTACCAAAACCTAACAGGCAGGTTTCCAGAATATAGGCACATTAATAATGCAATAAATACCCAAAAAACACTATTCAATGCAACTATCTGTAATCAGCACATAAATGTATCTCTATATCGACTGTCCCGTCACATCTGATGTCAGATCAAAGGGGTTTTGGCACCGTTTGGCACGTTTGGCACGCGTAAAGGAAACCCAACCTGATTTGATTAACACAGCTGCAAACTAATGAGTTCACATCCCTCTCAGCCAACCACAAACAGCCACAGCATCAGATAGGGAGTATATATTCAGTATCTGTCATCTTAGAAAAGTCAAAAGAAAAGAAACAGAGTGAGACTGCGAGAGAGAAAGAGAGAGCACACGCGCACGAGAAAAACACAACATTGATTTACAATTGTAGTGACCTCCTCCCAGGCTACCTTTGCACCATCAGCCCGTGGAGGTCTGCTCGCAGTTCTGTATATTCAGACACTGCGAGCTTGGACCTCCCGGACCAAAACATCAGTTTCCTCCTGGGAGAAGTTTGGCCGTCTGACGCTGCTGCTCTCTTCTGCCATGGCGAATTGAGTAAACTCTCATTACGCCTTCATGTTAAGGGCGAGGAGAGGGGCTCATTTGATTGGTGTCATGTGTGTAAAACCCACTCCACGCCTCCCCTCCTCCCTCTTTCCGACTTGCACAGGTAGGAGTGATGGAGGTGGGAAAGAGGAGTAGCTGCACCAGGCGCACGGTGTGCCAAACTTGCAAAATCCGCCTGGCCACACCCAGTTGGCGAAGCGCAGGTGCGCTGTGCCCCCACCTCGCCCGGTCTGCAAAACTAGAGCCCAGTGTCTGCCTCTAGTACCGAAATTGAAAGATCGACCCTTTTTCCATAGTTTAAGATATATCCTGAAATTTAGATTCTTTTTGAAAACCTTCACACATTTGTTTATACTTGGTGAATGCAAGAAGGAGTAGTGGACCACCACCACCACTGATATTCTGGATCAGTTTTTGTCCAAGAGGCAGACACTGTCTCCACAGTTAAGAGTACACTGAAGACTTTCCTCTTTGATAAAACTTATAGTCAGGGCTGGTTCAGGCTAGTCTTGAACCAGCCCCTAGTTAGGCTGATGTAGGCCTCGTCCGCTGGGGGGTTTCATATGATACACTGAACTCCTTTCTCCCTCTCCCTGTCTTCATCTGCTAACATTCACATCCAATTACTGCATGTCACTAACATTCTTCTTACAGTCAGGGCTGACTCGTATAGTTAGGGCTGGCTCTTATAGTAGGGGGCTGGCTCAGGCTTATCTTGAACCAGGCCCTAGTTAGGCTGATATAGGCCTTGTCTGCCGGGGGACTTAATATGATACACTGAACTCCTTTCTCCTCCTCTATGCTAACATTCACATCCTATTACTGCATCTAGCTAACTCGGCCAATCTGGATGTCACTAACTCGGCTTCTTCTCCGGAGCCTTTGTGCTCCACTGTCTCTCAGGTTAACTTATATCACAGCGGTGCCTGGATAGTGTGACGTGTGTGGTTGTGCTGCTGCCGTGGTCCTGCCAGATGCCTCCTGCTGCTGCTGTTATCATTAGTCATTAGTCATACTTCTACTGTTATTATACACATATGACTATTGTCACACATGTATACTATCAGATATTATAGCATGGTCTCGGTGAATACTCAGTTTTGATTAGCTGCAGGGTGCTCTTTAAAAAATTATCATGGACACCTAATCAGGCAATACTTCTCACTGAATATTTACATACCACTCATAGTACTATATAAATCAAGTGTTTTATTAGTAGTTGTATTATTCATATTATAATTATACAATCACATTGTACTATTATTAATAATCATATTTCATATTTATATTATTGTTGTTATAGTCGTTATTGTTATTTAAGTTGTTGCAGTGCATCTCTTCCTCCATCTCTGTGTGAAAGAAGGTTGCCAAACATTATTATGAGTCCACAGAGACCTGTCCTTCTCAGGCATTTCATAACCTTGTGATCTGTGTGTCTGACTGATTTATGATGGAGTTCTGACTTCTGTATCAAACTGCAGCATTTGCATCATTATTATCTAAAATAATTGATTTTGACTAAAGGCTGGACAGTGATCAATACCTACTTTAGGACTATCACTCTGATTCAAAATGTCTTACACATGTTGTTTGTTGATCACAATCTATTCTGCTTTTAAATACATTTCACTCATTTCTTAATCTGTTTCTGTACAGATTTATCATTGGGATTGTGAACATCAAAAGCAAAACATTTCAGAATTTTTTATATAATATATATATATATATATATATATATATATATATATATATATGTATATATAATCTTACAATAAAATGAACGTGTCTAAATAAGCATACTACAGGTCTGGTTACATCAGAGACAACGTGCTGATCTGTTAGACAACTTAACCTTGACGGAGAACATTTGCAATCAGATTTTTACATGTGACACGGATTTTGGACAGATTCAGGCCATACATTAAAGGATTGAAGAGTGGAGCACATGTTAGAAAGTATAAAGATAAAAAGATGCGCAACATGTTGGGCACACCGCTCATATTAAACCTGCTCTGTAATATTTCAAAGCTCGCTCCAACAGAGAAGTTCAGGAGGGAAGCAAGGTGAGGTGTGCAGGTACTGACAGCTTTCTGTCTGGTCTGTTTAGAACCAGAAAAACACACTTTAAATATGTTCACGTAAGTGTAAATAATTAAAATTAAAGCACCAAAGATTGCCCCAAATGTGGCAGTGAGTCCATAAATGTTATTTACTTTGGTGTCAAAGCATGCCAGCTTGACTACAGAGTGGGTATCACAGTAAACTTTGTTAATGATGTTTCCACACAGCTGTAAAGAGGAAGTCATAAATATCATGACAACACATGCAAAAAAAGGGTGCAGCCATGATACAGCGATCAACATGATAATCTTGGTAGATGTCATACGTGTGTTATACTGCAGAGGATAACAGATAGCAAGATATCTGTCATAAGACATGACGGCTAAGTTTAAATATTCTACACCTCCATAAGCGTGTACACAATAAATCTGCAGGAAACAAGCTGAAGCAGAGACAGTGTGAATGTCAGAGAGGATCTGACCCAGCAGCAATGGAAACAACCCTGTACTACCATACAGTTCATTTACAAGCAGGCTGCACAGAAACATGTACATAGGTTCATGTAAGCTTCTGTTCACACAGATAACCACAATCAGCAGGAGGTTGGAGCAAAGAATCAACATGTAGAGAAACATTACAATTATGAAATATAAGTATTTGAGCAGTCCAGTGTCAAAGTAGGCGTCAAGTGTAAAAAACAAACCCTGTGTAGAGTTTATCATGATCCTCTCTTTGATCCTTAGGATCACTACATCTATTGTGTGAGCATAGAGCAAAAATTATTGCATTCTCTTAAAGACCTGTGAAAACTTCTTTAAACTTGCATTTTGGCACAATGTGCAGCTGAAATATCAAACACAGAAAAACAGAGGTCTGCGTAGTTACACTGAACAGATTCATTATCATAGAGTAAACTGTAAAATACAACCCCAAACAGACCATTTACTTTTTAAAGTGGTCAGAAATAACACTTTGGATGAGTACATTTGAACATTTCCCTGTTAACCTGCTGCAGTCACACTGTGAACCCCTCGTAACTGAACTGAAACTCTGCTTCAACCTCTTTTAAACTTTTGAGGACACAGAGGACACCCACAGCAAAAGGATGGCCTCATTAGGAAAGATCCCACTGATTGATGCTCATGTTTAATTAAAGTTAGCAAAACAGTTAAACATTACAGAGAGCCTGTTGTTTCCAATTTTTGATTTTTCACCCTGTATAGCAAACACAAAGGACAATTTAACAACCAGAGTTAATGTTGGCACTGTCTGCAAATCACTGATATGTTAGATTCCTTCGTTCCTTCACAGCACATATGTTCACATATCTTTAGATTTCTTTTTATCTTGTGAGAACTGTGGTTAACGCTGTGGTTGTTAATGCACAAACAACACTTGGTTAGGGTTGGAAAATCATCATGATTTGGTTAAGGGTAGGGGGATAGGATTACAATACATAATAATAATAATAAAATACCCAGTTTGGTTGCAACAAACACAGCTGGACATGTCCCAGACTGTCATTAAAAAAAACCACACACTATAGTTGGTCTCCAACCATCTGCAGCTCGTCATGAGCAAAGGTGGAACGAGCTAATTTTAGACTAAAACTAAGGCTCTGACTCCTGAACCCATCCAGAATATCAATGGTGGTGGTGGTCCACTACTCCTTCTTCCACTCACCAAGTATAAACAAATGTGTGAAGCTTTTCAAAAATAATCTAAATTTCAGGATATATCTTAAACTATGGGAAAAAGGGTCGATCTTTCAATTTTGGTCCTAGAGGCAGACACTGTCTCCACAGTTAAGAGTACACTGAATACTTTTCTCTTTGATAAAGCTTATAGTCAGGGCTGGCTCAGGCTCATCTTGAACCAGCCCCTAGTTAGGCTGATATAGGCCTTGTCTGCCGGAGGACTTCCTAAAATTAAAAACTAATATCTTAAAACCATAATGCACAAATGTATGTAAGTGTGTGATGGCTATATAACATCTCTGTCCCCTCATCGGCTCTAAACAAGGTAATAAATGTCATCTGTCAGGAGCTCAAAGGTATGAGATGACAGATAATGTGGTGACAGGACCTGTCCTCCGAAACACATTGCACAGGTTCATATATTCAAGTGTAACTGGTGTATCCCCACCGTTGTATTTGTATTTCAGCCTTTATTAAAAAAGCTGAACCTTGATAAAGCTCCTCCACAGAACTATAGGCCCATTTCTAAGCTGCCTTTCTTATCAGAAGTTCTTGAAAAGGTGGCACTAACTCAACTCTTATTTGTTAACAATAATAACATCCTTGATAAATTCCAATCTGCGTATTGCAAACAACATAATACTGAAATGATTTACTGATGGGTGCTGATGCTGGGGAATGTTTTATTTTATTGCCTCATGACCTCGGTGTTGCGTTCAACACTGTCAATAAAGTTGGTGTGTGGATATATCTGGAACTGCTCTTAAATAGTTTGAATCATATCTCTCAGATATTTTTTTGTTTCCATTTGTAATTTTGTTTCATCTTCAGCTCCAGTGATTTGTGGAGTGCCACAGGGACGTACTCTTGGTCCTATTTTGTTTTTAGCTTATATCCTTTAGGACGCATCATCAGTCATGTCAGTGAGGTATCCTACCACTGTTACATCAATGACATGCACATCTACCTGTCCGTTAAGCCAGATAATGTTAGCTGTGTGAGTGCTTCTCTGCTATTAAGAAATGGATGACCTGTAATTTTCTGCAGCCAAACCCAGACAAGACAGAATGAATAAACTTTGGAACTGATCATCTAGCAAGCAAATGACAACCTTTTATTGGTCCTCCAGCAACCAATATAAAATCTACAGTGAGAAATTTAGGCATCACATTGATTCTCAATTGAACTTTGAACCACATGTCTGTAATCTCATTAAATCCTGCGACTTCCACCTAAGAAATATTATCAACATTAAATCAGCTGTGTCTTTCCCTGACCTAAAAAGGCTTCTTTGTGCTTTTGTTTTCTCACAACTCGACTACTGTAACACATTGTTTACATGTTTACATCAGTAAATCTTCAGTAGCAAAGATAAAATCGTAGGTCGCATATCACCCTGATCATAGCCTCCCTCCACTGATTGCCAGTCAACTTCAGAATTGATTTTAAGATTATTTAATAACTTTTAAAGTTCAACATGATTTAGCCCCCAGTTGTATAGCTGAGCTTCTGACTGCATACGCTCCAAGTTGTGACCTGAGATCCTCAAGTCTGCCTTCACTAGTCGCCCCTAGATCAAGGCTGGTAACTGAAGCTGATCAGGCTGTTGCCAACCAGGCCCTGAGGCTCTGGAATTCTCTGCCTGAAGACATTAGGCTTACTAGCTCATGACCTTTTTTTAAATCATTGTTTGAAACATATTTCTGTAGGAAAGCTTTTCCTTTTATACCTGATTTGTACTTTTGTGATTTGTAAATTTGTTTGTTTTGTTTTGTTTTGTTCTATTTTTGTCTCTGTGCACAGTATTTTTCTTTGCTCTTAACATTATTTTAATTATTGCAATTTTATCTTAATGCACTTTGTGAAGCACTTTGTAACCTTGTTCTAATAAGAGCCATACAAATAAAGTTACTATCATTTATTATCATTATTGGCTCCCAAAATGCCCGGAAGAAATAAAGGAAAACTTAAGGCATTTGAAGTATTTATTTTGTAGAACTTTTTACTTTCAAAGGTAACAAATCAATGTATGACACAAACTGTACTTGACACACAAGTCCTGCTGATTAACAAAGGCTTTTGTTTTCCATTCTTCTGTCAAATACTGCAAGTCACGTTTCATAACTCTAAATGTTGCTTGTATTTGGAGGAAAAAAAAAACTTTTTCACTTGTACACAACAGGTAATTTTACACGATTCAAATCAGCAAATCTCTGGGATGAATGTTAGTGGTTTACATTTTAAAATGAATCAGATTTTTACATATGATACGAATACTGGACACATTCAGGCCGTACACGACAGGGTTAAAGAGAGGTTGGCATGTGAGCCAGTATAAGGATAAAAATATTCGCACCATATTTGGTACACTGTTCATATTAAACCTGGTCTGATACACTTCAAAGAAAGCCCCAAAGGAAAAGTTGAGCAGAGAGGCAAGGTGAGGTGTGCAGGTACTGATGGCTTTCTGTCTCGTGTGTTTAGAACCAGAAAAACAGACTTTAAAGATCTTTGTGTAAGTGTAAAGAATCAAAGATACAGGACAAGAGATTGTGACAAAAGTGGCAATAAGTCCATAAATGTTATTGACTGTTGTGTCAGAGCAGGCCAGTTTGACGATGGAGTAGTTGTCACAGTACACTTTGTTAATGATGTTCCCACACAGCTGTAAAGGGACACTTAAGCACATTGGAAGAAAACATACAACAGAACAATAAAACCATATCAGAGCAATAAGTACTGCAATTTTGTTATGTGTCATGCGTGTCTTATATTGTAGAGGATAACAGATGGCCAGATATCTGTCATAAGACATGATGGCTAAGTTAAAAAATTCCACAGAAGCATATGAATACACACAGAAAATCTGCAGGAAACAAGCTGAAGCAGAGACAGTGTGAATGTCAGAGAGGATCTGAAGCAGCAGCAATGGAAACAACCCTGTACTACCATACAGTTCATTTACAAACAGGCTGCACAGAAACATGTACATAGGTTCATGTAAGCTTCTGTTCACACAGATAACCACAATCAGCAGGAGGTTGGAGCAAAGAATCAACATGTATAAAATCATCACAATGATGAAGTATAAGTATTTCAGTACCCCGGTGTTAAAGTAGGCACCAAGTGTAAAATATGAAGCCTGTGTAGAGTTCATCATGATCCTCCTCACGCAAACAGAATTCACTGTAAAGACACAAAACAGGTTATCATGCATTCCCTTCATTAAAATCCATATTGTGTTAAGATTAAAAATAACAAAACCACAGTCAGTTTATGACATTGTGCGAATTCCTACATTCAGTGTCATGTGGTGAGACTGTGAGTCCCTCCAAACTGAACTGGAACTTATACTGCTCTTAACGTCAGTGGATGCCCACAGCAGCACACTCACTTCATCACCACAGGGACTTTAGTTTCTAACTTGGGGAACGGACTGCTGTTTGCAATTTTCAGAACAGAGCTTAGAGAAGAAAACAAAATCTTCTGTACCTTAATGTAACATGTTACTTCTTATTTCTTGACTTGCAAGTCAGAGACTCCACACCAAAAAAACACCACTGAATGGGTGATATTAAAGGACAAGCAGTTCTCACTTTACTTATGAATGAACGATCGAGAAACTTAAGTCTCTAGGGTGATAACAGAAAATCAAGACTGCATTATGTTATACCCACGAATAGAATAAGCAACAAAGCACATGGCTAGATTAAGGCAAGACAAAGAGCAAGTGGTTAGGTTTAGGTAACAAAATAATGTGGATACGTGTAGGCCACAGAAGCACGTTGACAGGTTAATATAACAAAAGCACATGGTTAAGTTTAGGTAACAGAAGCACGTTGTTAGGTTCAGGTAACAACATCACCTAGTCAGGATCAGGGATCAAAATGAAATTGTGAGGTTTAGGTGACAAAAGCACGTGAGTAGGTCCAGGAAACAAATGCAGGTGGTTAGTTTTAAGCAACAACAGCATGTGGTTAGGTTAAGAAAAGACATCATGGTTTGGCTCTACATTCTATTTCATATGCACAACAACCTAAAGGAGATGAACTGAGGCCAACCTTGCCTAAAATTCACCATTCCTCTCAGGGATTAGGAAGTGTATTTTGAAAACAGACAATGCATGTAACAGGCTGAAGTTGACATCCTAGAACATAAACAACCAACACACCCAGGGTACCTTGGACGTCATATGTGGACGTGGAAAGTCCAAGTGTTGATATGTGATGAGATCAGAGTGAGAATGTGTTGCTACAAACATGCTCTCAAGAGTTCAGTTAGAAGGTGGTGAGGCCTGTGTGAACACGACCACCTAGAGTACAGAGACATAGATAGATAGATCTTTATTTGCCATTTCAACACACATGGTTGATTGGAAATTGCCTTGGTGTAGATTGCTCATACAGGCAAGGAGTGACAAGATAAAAACATAAAACCACACAAATGGCTAAAACTATATAATTTAAAATAGTGCTGCACGATTAATCTAATCGCAGTTGTAATCGGGCTCAAAATTGAGCAATTTTGCTCGGGCTCGGCCCACTTGACATGCTGCTGTGTTGTGCTATGGCGCTGGAATTTGTCATTTACGTGACAACGCCTGAACGCAACACAGCTCGCTCCGTTGTGTGTACAGTGTCGTGCTGCGCTGCTGTGTGAGCAGTGTGTTTGACTGTGCTGAGTCTGTTGATGGTCATTGACACACTGTCTGTCCATAACAATAACTCTGTCAGGTCAGTGCTCCCTGATATAATGTAGGGAAACACTGAATGAAGCAACAAGACTCATGATACCATTTATTTATTATATTGTAATCACAATCGCAAATCGCAATATTGTCCACTCAAATCACAATCGCACATTTTTATCAAATCATGCAGCACTACTTAAAAGACAATAAAAACACAATGGACAATAGCTCAAAAACCATACATTTAAAAACTTAAAAACAATAGTAAAGACACAATGGGCAGTAAAAGTAGCTTTAAAGTACAGAAAAAAAGTGCTTAGTAGTGCAAGGTGCTTAGAGGAGTGCAAAAAAATTGCCCTCCTAATACAAAGTGCACTTGGGCTAGGGTTGAGGTGATGGACAGCCTCAGGGTATGTGCTATTTCTAAAGCCAGATGTCCTACACCTAATACTCTAGAGTAAAGCGGGATGTGAGGGATCTCCCATCACCTTATCCCTCTTTTGCTTAATGCGTGTGGCATATAAGGAAGCCACAGAAGGAAGGTCACAGCCTACAATCTGTGCTGTGCGTACCACTCTTTCTAGCTGTGCCTTGTCATGCTCAGTTGTGTTTCCACACCACACTGTCACTGAAAAGGTGAGAACACACTCAACCGTAGCTCTATAGAAGCTGAGTTTCCAATCCCTGGAGACCCCAAACTTCCTTAGCTGATGCAGTGAGTGGAGCCTCTGGTGGGCCTTACCAATAATGTTGCTGGCGTTCCTCGGAATTTAGAATTACTTACTCGCTCCAGCTGTTGACCATTGATAAGCAGGGGAGGGTGAGCTGCATGGCCATGCCGAAAGTCTATGATCATTTCTTTTGTTTTGGGGATGTTTAGGAATAAGTCATTCTCTTCACACCAGTTGACAAGGCTATCTACCTCAGCTCTGTAAGCTGACTCGTCATTGTTCTTAATTAAGCCCACTACTGTTGTATCATCTGCATATTTAAAACATTCATTCAGAGTGGGAAACAGTCATTTGTGTATACAAGGTAAAGAAAAGCAGAGAGAACACAGCCCTGGGGGCCCCGGTGTTAAGAGTCCTAGAGAGCAGGTTACCAATTTCAACCACCTGTTCTCTGTCTGAAAGGAAGTCTAGAATCAAATAGCACAGAGACTCATCAATACCTAACACTCTAAGTTCTTCAAACAATTTAAAAGGCACAATTGTATCAAATCCTGAACTAAAATCAATAAAAAGAATTCTGGCGTAAGTGGCAGAGGCCTCTAAGTGCTGCAGGATCGTGTGGAAACACATGGATACAGCATCATCTACAGACCTGTTGGGTTGGTAAGCGAACTGATACATATCTAGCTTTATAATGCTAGACAAGTGGTCACATACAAGTCGATCAAACACCTTCATTATAACAGAGGTCAGAGCAACAGGTCTGTAATCATTCGGGCAAGAAGGGTTGGACTTTTTGGGCACAGGAATGACTGTAGCAGATTTATACAGTGCTGGGATTTTAAGTGTGCTCAGAAACGAATTACGCAGGTCAGTAAAAACAGGGGCAAGTTGATCGGCACAATGTTTCAAGGTAAAAGTAAACACATTGTCTGGCCCTGCAGCTTTCCTGACCTTTGTTTACATAGGAGAGCTTTAACCTGGTGCTCCTCAACTGTGAAAGGAGGGGTTAGAGGCCCCACACTGTCAACTTCTCTCAGTCGATCACCTGACTGTACATCAAAGTGACAATAAAATTTATTCAATTTATCAGGGAGTAGGGGATCTACATCCTGGACCAACTGCTTTTATTGGTCTTGGACCCAGTGATTGTAATAGGCCCTGCCAGACCCCCTAACATCCCCAGCTTTCAGTTTATCCTCCAGGCTCTCTCTGTATCTAGCCTTAGCTGTTTTAGCTGTCCGTTCAAATTCATAGCTGGCAGTCTTGTAGAGATCTGTGTCTTTGTTTTTGGAGGCCTGGAGGCTTTTAGCCTCTTTGTTAAACCAAGGTTTTCTGTTGCCAAACACAGACACTATTTCTGATGGGATAGACATCTCCTGAGAAAAGTTTATATAGGAGGATAGTGTATCAGTGTATTCGTCTACCCCATCACATGCTTCTTTAAGAGCAGAAAAACCAGTGGTTTCAGTGGTGTCTTAGCTCGTCAGCAGCCTCTGGTGAAAAACGCCTCACAGGCCAGACAGTCCGTTTAACAGTCTTTAGCTGCTGGCGAAGCTGGGGGATAAGAAAGACCGTGCAGTGGTCAGATTGGCCTAGAGGAGCGTGAAACGCCTGGGAGATTGTACAGTAACACCGGTCGAGTGTTCTTTCACCCCTGGTGGCAGCGTGTATTTGCTGTTTGTACCTGGGTGCCGACTTCCTCAGGTCGACGTGGTTGAAGTCTCCCATCACGAGAAGGATGGAATCTGGGTGTACGTTTTCCAAGTCTGTAATCCGTGCAGCCAACTGCTGTAGTGCCGATTTGTCCACGGCCTCCGGAGGGATGTATACTGCCACAATGACGATTGAGGCGAATTCCCTTGGCAAGTACAAAGGTCTGCATTGGATGGCGAGGGTCTCTAGCTCAGGAGCATGACTGATGTAATGTTCTCATGTCAGTACGCCACCTTAGGTTGACGTAACAGCCGAGGCCGCCACCTCACTGTTTCCCCGACTATGGTGCGATCTGCTCAGTGGAAGGAAAACCCCTCCAGCTGTAGTGCTGAGTCGGGAATGCCGGAGTGGAGCCAAGGTACCCTGGGTGTGTTGGTTGTTGACGTTCTGGGACGCCGTGTCAACTTCAGCCTGTTACATGCATTGTCTGTTTTCAAAATACACTTCTGTTTTCACAGGAAGTGTACAGTTTGATACAGTCTCTTTCAAAATAAAAGCACTACGATGGTACAACAACACAATTGACATTTTTTTCCTGGGTTTAGGAAAAAAGAACAGGGTTTGGCTTTTCAGTCTTACAGGAAGTGAACACCGACCTTCCAGATGAAAGTCGGTGTTTGTTGGAACTATCCACCACCCCTCTCACCCTCCCCCACTCGGACTTTCGCCATCTTAACTTTCATCTTTGTCATGCTGCGTTACCCCCTGATGTAGCAAGTTGCCATTAAACTACAACGGCAACTGGCTGCTTATCATGCCAACATTAAAGAATGCTTTTTTCTGCTGGTTTCTGAAAGTCACTGCCTTAGCACCTGATTTCAACAAGTTTGGACTGAGATTGTAATACCCTCCGCCATGTTACCTCCTGAAACCACCAGGCACTGTTAAACAATAACAGCGACCAGCTGTGTATCATACCAATGTGAAAGGGCTGCTTTTTTGTTGGTGGCTGATGCTGGAAGTCACTGACCAACTGCCTGATTTCAACAACTTGAACAATGGGCTACATTTAACGGCATTTAAATACTGCATCTAAAAAGAAGTGTGACAAACGAAAGGAAGATTCAATATCAAGTGTCTTAGTGTAACCATGAGTTCAACAGCTTTATGGCTGCTCGTCACAGATAATTGGATAATATTAAATGTTACTGATGGGATGATCAGCCAACAGATATTAGTGTTTAGTTGTTCTGATGGTGGTGAGGAGCTCTGCAATCGTATTCTGTATTGACATGTTTCACAAAACTGGAATCAATATTTGGTCTGAAATGTTTTTACTTTTTTCCCCTCTCAGTGAGATGTGTCCTTTGATGATGAGATCAGATCGCTGCAGTGGGCGTCCATTGACTTATAAACTTTAAAAGAAGCAGAATGAGTCTTTCACTCCAGGTAGGAGGGGCTGACAGTCTGACTGCAGCAGGACAGATGATTACACAGTGTCTTTAACTGTGTGTCATTTCTAACCTCAGCATTACTCGACTGGTGAGACTGTTGAATCTGTCACATTTGATTTTATAGGAATAAATCCCGAATACTGTTTTTTTGTTGTTAAACAAGCACAGCTTTGACATTTAAACTGTTATAAATCCACACAAAATTTGCACCACACCATCCTGCAACTAGTTTGTCTGAAATAACCCAGAGGATCATGATTAACGCTACACATGTTTCATATTTCACACTTGCTGCCTACTTTGAAGCCGGGATTTTTAAATACGTCTTCTTTCTAATTGTTATGTTGTTATACATGTTGATTCTTTGCTCCAACCTCCTGCTGATTGTGGTTATCTGTGTGAACAGAAGCTTACATGAACCTATGTACATGTTTCTGTGCAGCCTGTTTGTAAATGAACTGTATGGTAGTACAGGGTTGTTTCCATTGCTGCTGCTTCAGATCCTCTCTGACATTCACACTGTTTCTGCTTCAGCTTGTCTCCTGCAGATTTTCTGTGTGTACACGTATGCCAATGTACAGTTTTTTAATTTAGCTGTCATGTCCTACGACAGGTGCCTCGCTATCTGTTTCCCTCTTCAGTATAACACACGGATGACTTCTGACAAAATAGCCATTCTCATTGCTGTGATATGGTTACCCCCTTTTCTTGTGGTCCTTGTGGCGATAATGTTGAGTGCCTCTTTACAGCTGTGTGGGAACATCATTAACAAAGTGTACTGTGACAACTACTCTATTGTGAAACTGGCCTGCTCTGACACAACAGTCAATAACATCTTTGGACTGATTTACGTGTATATCTCAAAACTTGCTCTTGTAACTTTAATCTGTTACATGTACATGAAGATCCTCTACGTCTGTTTCTCTGGCTCTAAACAGACGAGACAGAAAGCTCTCAGCACCTGCACACCTCACCTCGCCTCTCTGCTCAACTTCTCCTTCGGGGCTTTCTTTGAAATAATGCAAAACAGGTTTGATATGAGCAGTGTGCCAAATATTCTGCGCATCTTTTTGTCATTATACTGGCTCACATGTCAGCCGCTCTTTAACCCTGTGATGTACGGACTGAATCTGACCAAAATTCGCATCATATGTAAAAGTCTTGTTTTTGGTAAAAGCTAAACTGTTAATGTTAAAAGTCAAATATTTCATCAAATCAAATAACCTTCACAATCTGGAGGAAAGTGTTGCTTTAACAAATAACAGCAGTGACAGTTTATAAAGTGTGAACCATTTATTTACCATTTCTCTTCTCTCAGTGCTACGGGGATCACTATTCTATTGTTTATTTATTCATATATTTATTTAGAATTGATTATGTTGATTTTTATAATTAGATTATTTATATATTGTTTCTGTATACATGCGCATATATATCAATAATAATACATTTTATTTATAGAGCACTTTTCACAGTACATAGAGAAACTTTACATTAGTTAAAATGGTCATAAAATAGAGTACACTAAAACATTATATTAAAAACAATTTGCTTTGTATATGGTTTTAATTGTTTTGGGTTTTTTTACATATTAATATGTTCTCATCTGTGTTATCACGATGATTATGACTATTATTAATTTGAATCATCACTTGCTGGAGAGACAAAACGAAAAGAAATTATGGTTGTTCTTTGGTGACAGATTTGTGTGTCATATGTACGACTGCTGTGTGTCTTGTACATGTTAATCAGAAATTAATATAAAGTTCTATATTAACTTATAAAAAATGCTTGTACTGTGATTCCAAAAATGTGATTAAAGATAAGTTAACAATAGTTTGGTGAGTCTGGAGAATGTTTTTATGTGACCTCACAGTTTGTGCAACACTTCTTCAGCTGGTCCAAAATACACATAAACTGAGTATTTCAACTATAAACCAGTGAAAGCACCACCAGGAACAACTCAGAGAAAAGAAAAGTTTCTGCTCTCATTTTTCATTTTAATGATCACCTGAGAGATAAGAGAGCTTCCTTGTCATCTATTTGTATCCAGCACAGTATGGTACAGAGGGGGACACGAGATGTGATTCAAAACAAAGACTGACGCAACAGTCTGAGAGGGAAAGGCAAACATTCAGGCGAAGGTGCAAACAAGTTACGACAACAGGAACAAACATGAAGTGCAATACACAGAACATCTTTACAAGACTGTAATAAGAGAATATAAAAGTACTGATATAAATGAAAGTATCATCAAAGTGTTAATGAAAGTATTTAATAACTGAAGTCTACAACCCTGATTCTAAAAAGTTGAGATGCTGTATAAAATGTAGATAACGACAGATTGCAGTTATTTACAGCTCCTGTTTGACCAATACTCAACTGAACACAGCACAATGTCAAGATATTCAAAGTTCAAACTGATAAACTTTGTTTTTCATTTTGTAAGTATACACTCAGTCTGCAACACGTTATAATAAAGTTGGGACTGTCACACCTCGTCTTGTTAGTTAAGTTACTTTTTGTTTCTCACATTTATCTTTGTTGTTTTATTTTGATACTCACCTGTTGTCTCATTTCAGGTCCTTCACTTCCTGCCCTCGTGTTTTCCCACCTGTGTGATTACCTGCCCCGCCCCTAATGTGTTGCACCTGTGTCTCATTGTCTCCCCTCCCTGTAGAGTATTTAGCCTGCTTGTTTTCTCCCCTCTGTGCCAGTTCGTCTTGTTTCTTTGTGACAGCGTTCCAGCGTTTTTTCCTTGTGAGTCTTCAGTGTTTTTTGACCAATAGCTACCCTTTTTTGACCCTGCTTTTTGCCTGCCGTCTCTGTACCTTTGCCTCCGCTGTTTGACCTCCTGTGTACCGACTTTGGCAAGATTAAAAGGACAAGTTTGTGTTTTCCACTGTGCATGAGTCTGCTTTTGAGTCCCTGCGTATGTCAGTCTTTACAGGGACAGCAGCAACAAAAGACTGAGAAAAAAAAAAAACTCCTGTCTGAAACCTTCCACAGGTGAACAAGTTAACTGGTAACAGATTATTATGACTGGGTGAAAGGAGCATCCTCCAAAGGCTCAGCTGTTCACAGGCTGGGATGAACACTTAGTAAAAAACTGTGAGGACAAACAGTCCAACAGTTTAAGAATGAGCCTCAACGTGCATGTGCAAAGAATTTAGTGATTTCACATCTACAACCCATAATATCATCAAAAGTTTCAGAGAATCTGCACAAATTTTTGCATGTAAGGGACTAGGCTGAATGTTGGTGACCTTTGACCCCTCAGACTGCACTGCAGTAAAAACCAACTTAACTGTATAAAGGATATTATCACATGGGCCCAGGAACGCTTTGGAAACCACTGTCAGTGAACACATGGCTGCATCTACCAATGACAGTTCAGACTCTACCTTGAAACAACAGATATCAGAGCCAGGTCTCACTCTGAAGTCGTCAAAAAGCAGTGTTTGGGCAGTGACTTGCAGCGTCATAAACCAACAAAAAAGGCATCCTTTAACACTGGCATGATACGCAGCTGGTTGCCGTTATAGTTTAATGGTGTCTGGTGCCCTCAGGAGGGAACGCAGAAGGACAAGGAAGAAAGTTAAGGCTGGGAAAGTCCAGGTGGAGTAGGCAGGAGGGGTGGTGGATGAGTCAAACAAATACTGACTTTCACCTGAGAGAGTGGTGTTTGCATCCTGTAAGATTCTAAAGCCAAACCCTGTTCTTTTTTCCTAAATCTAACTACGTGTGTTTGTTGTTGACAGAAAAAAGACGTCAATTTGTGGTGTTGTGCCGACGGAAATTTCCTGTGAAAACAGAAGTGTATTTTGAAAACAGACAATACATGTAACAGGCTGAAGTTGACACGGCGTCCCAGAACGTCAACAACCAACACACCCAGGGTACCTTGGACGTCATATGTGGACGTGGAAAGTCCATGACCAAACGTGGACATGTGACGAGGTCACAGTGAGGATGATGTTGGAAATCAACAACATCCAGAAACAGCTCCGCCCACTTCTCTGGGCTCACCTGAGATGGACTGATGCAAAGCAGTCTGACTAGTCCATAATGGACGTCCTGTCCTCCGGGACCATCCAGATTGTTACCAGCTCAAGGTTCAAAGCCAGCAGCTGTGATGGGATGGAGAGGTGCATCATGAGTAACTTCACATCTGTGATGGCTCCATGAATGCTGAAAGATACATACAGGTTTTGGAGCAACATATGCTGCCATCCAGATGCCGTCTCTTTCAGGGACGTCCCGTCTTATTCCAGTGAGACACTGAGACACATTGTGACGTGTTCCAACAGCGTGTCTCCGTAGTGACAGAGTGCAGGTGCCAGACTGACCTGCCTACAGTCCACACCTGTCTCCCACTGAACATGTGTGGGACATGATGAAGCATCGACCCCAGAGAGGTGCATCATGGGACTGTTGAGACACTGAAGTCGGATAAACTTCAACAGTTAGTGTCCTCAGTTCCCAAACACTGACTGAGCGTTGGTCAAAGCAAAGGTGATGATGTCACAACTTTAGCACAACCTGCTGCAGAATGAGTGATTTACAAAGAACAATAAAGTTCATCAGTTTGATCATTGCATTATGTCTTTATTCATATTTCATACGGCGTCCCAAATGATTTGGAATCAGGGTTGTAAGCAGCGCAGTAGCAGCAGTTCGGGGCTCACTGAGGATATATACAGGAGTATATATGGTAAAAGGTAAATGGCCTGCTCTTGTATAGCTCCTTTCTAGTCTTCTGACCAGTCAAAGCGTATTTACACTATGAGTCACATTCACCCATTCACACACACATGCACACACTGGTGGCCGAGGCTACCACCTGCTACTCAGTAACCATTCGCACGCACTTACACTCTAGTGGAACAGCCATCAGGAGTAATTTGGGATTCAGTATCACGCCCAGCTTGCGCACTAGAGGAGCCGGAGATCGAAACCGCCAATCTTCCGATTCATGGACGACTCGCTCAACCTCTGGGCCACAGCTGTCCCTTATATGGTATGTATGAAGTAAGGTACAAGAGGTAAAACTGGTGGAGGAAGCTGCTGAATCTGGAGGATCTATGATCCTGAAGGCACCGTTTGTGCATCCATCCACCTCTCCTGGAGGATTCCCAGGCGTTCCCAGACCAGATGAGATATATAATTCCTCCACTGTGTTCTGGGTCTGCTCTGGAAACTCATTTCAGATGATTGTATCCGCGATCTCATTCTTTCAGTCACACTCATGACCATAGGTGAGGGTTGCGACATAGATGGACGGGTAAACTGAGAGCTTTGCTTTCTGCCTCAGCTCCCTTTTTACCACAACAGTCTTGTACAACACCTGCAACACTGCTGACAGCACACCAAACCACCAGTCCATTGCATTTCTCCATTTTAATCTCACTCATGAACAAGATAGATACTTGAACTCTTTCCCCCGGGGCAGTAACTCTCTCCCAACCCAGAAGGAACGATCCACAGTGTTCTGGCAGAGAAAAATGCCCTCAGATTTAGAGATGCTGAGTCTCATCTGGACTGCGTCACACTCAGCTGCAAACTGCCCCAGGTCATGCTGGAGGTCACAGTGTGAAGAAGCCAACAGAACCACATCATCTGCAAAGAGCAGTGATTTAATAACAGTCATGGATGGAGGGGAAAGTGTTCCCAATGTGCCGTCCTCTTCCTCACATCATCATCCCCTTGAATATTGCTAACTGACCTGCTATCAGAGGTATGAAAGGATGGCATGCAACCTGTTCCTCTCTCGTTGTGGATGTGTCCCACAGCCACATTTTCTTCACCGCTTCTTGGTCAATCGACTCTCTAAATGCTACAAAACACTGAAAATCAAACCTGTTCAAAAAGCTTAAATGATGGGTGAAGGTTTCGAAGTCAGTGTCTAAACGCGACTGATGCAATGTGAGGGTGTGTTTATTTTTATGTATACGACAATTTCAGATGACAAGTGTGTGTGAGTGAGTGTTCAAAGACCATAACATTTAAAGTAACATTTAACACCTTAACTCAAAATGGCTGCTTCATCCATGCACACCGCTATTTTGGTATAACTGCACCTCAGCCTTGAGTGTGGTCAGACTGACTGGCTATAGACACTTTCTGTAGACATGGTTGGACAACACTTTGTACGAAACAATTTCAAGAAATAGCTTTAAGAACACTCTGGCCTTTAAGCAGCAACATAAGCTTTCTCTTTTATCACTGTGTATTCTTCCTGTATGTTTTTTTTCCAATCTAACATTCAGGTCACTGATGGTTGAGTTGTTCTCCCAATGGATCACGAATCATCACTCTAACAATGTCTTCAGTTAAAAAGCAGATGTAGCTGGGAGAGTTGTAATTCCATTCTTTGCTAAAACGTGATGAACCTCAACACAACCAGATATTTTAGCATTAAAATATATTTCTGATTTCTTTTAGTACAAGACTGTCCTTCAGGGGCCCGAGGCTCCAGGTCCATTGTGTGGCAGTTGGTTCTGTGATGAGGAGGTCAGTCTGCTGCTGTGAAGCAACAGACAGTGATTGTGATGAACTCCTCAAAGTTTTCAAATTTAAACCTACTGTAGATCTCTCCACTGAACAAAAACAAGAAAGAAGTAAGTAGGGCTAAGAACTGCTTGTAAAAACAAGTTGTTGGGTCATATTTTGGATGACGGTGTCTGTGGTTATCACTTTTTGTGAATCGAATCATATCGCAGCTTTTCTGTTTAAATAAACAGCTGATGATTTGTGTCCAAGACAAATGTCCCTGCAGGGACAAATGAATTAATGTTGAATCTTCCTGTAGAGTCACTGCTGTGTCTTCAGTTAGGTGAGTCCAGTGGGGATGAGGTCCGCCTGCTGATGTAATCTGACTTGAAGATGTTAAAAGAAGCAGAGGCAGAGTTTGGTCTCAGTCACAGCAGGACTGACTCACACTGTGTCAGGAACTCCTCTGTAATTTGTAACCCGGAATTTTTACTGACTTTGAATCAGGGAAATGGTGTGTGTGTGTGTGTGTGTGTGTGTGTGTGTGTGTGTGTGTGTGTGTGTGTGTGTGTGTGTGTGTGTGTTGATGCAGTGAGTCCAGAATTTTAAACCAGCTTGATTTCTGCAGATCTCCTCCACACAACATAAGACTGTGAATCCTTCATCCTGTGCAAACTTGACTTGTTGGACGGTCATGATCAACTCGTCACAGGTTTCATATTTCACTTTTGGTGCCTACTTTGAACTCGGGCTTCTGAAATACTTTGTTTTCGTGATCATAATGTCTCTATATGTTTTTGATTCTTTGCTCCAACCTCCTGCTGATTGTGGTTATCTGTGTGAACAGAAGCTTACATGAACCTATGTACATGTTTCTGTGCAGCCTGTTTGTAAATGAACTGTATGGTAGTACAGGGTTGTTTCCATTCCTGCTGCTCCAGATCCTCTCTGAAATTCACACTGTCTCTGCTTCATTCTGTTACCTGCAGATTTTCTGTCTGTACACGTATGCAAATGTACAATTTTATAACTTAGCCGTCATGTCTTATGACAGATATCTTGCTATCTGCTGTCCTCTGCAGTATAACACACGGATGACGGCTAATAAGATCACCTTTCTTATTGCTGTAACGTGGTTATTCCCTCTTCTTGCAATTGTTGTCATGATTTCCCTAAACGCCTCCTTACAGCTGTGTGGCAACTTAATTGACAGACTGTTCTGTGACAACTACTCCGTTGTGAAACTCGCCTGCTCTGACACGACCGTCAATAACATCTATGGACTCATTTACACTTTCACTATATTAGCTGGTCTTGCAACAGTGATATTTTACACGTACATGAAGATTCTTAAAGTTTGTTTTTCTGGTTCTAAACAGACGAGACAGAAAGCCGCCAGCACCTGCACACCTCACCTGTTGTCTCTGCTCAACTTCTCCTTTGGTTGTTTTTTTGAAGTGGTGCAGAGCAGGTGTGATATGAGCCATACACCAATTATAGTACGTATTTTTTTATCTTTGTATTTTCTCACTTGCCAGCCGCTCTTCAACCCTTTAATGTATGGACTGAATCTCACCAAAATCCGCATCGTATGTAAAAGTCTTGTCTTTGGTAAAATGTAAAATACTCATTTTGAAAGCCGTGTAGTTTATTCCCTCAGCTACGATGACATGAAAACAATGTGGAAAGACTGATGCTCTGACAAAAGCCTTGAATTTTTGAGTGATAAATGTTTAAGTTTGTAATTTGTTGAGTGTGTATAAAAGGTACATCTTCACAAAAGATGAAATAGTGTTTTACATTTATTAAAAACAGCAGCTTTTTTCAAACAAGGCAGGAAATTAAAATCAGCAAAAATCTGGCAACACTTTCTATGAAATCAACACGAGACCATTCACAGCGAATTTTACTGCTTTCAAGATGTTTATGACCAGGCCCAAACAGAATCTGCAGATGACCTCAAGCAGGATAAACAAACTACTGAGCGGATTTTAGGAGAAACTTTGAGTCAGAATTTTGATTTAATCCTGAATACTTCAAGAAAAAATGCAAACATTTGTTGGACAAGTCAGTCAACAAAGTGTGGAACACATTGCCGTTAAAACTGGAGCAGAGAACAAACATTAACAATTTATTAACAGTAAATCTGATTTGTGACATTTCTTCTCTCTACACCACTAACTCTGATTTTAATGCTCACTGCATACAACGCACAATCGTTACACACATGCACAAGGGGGTGCAGGAGACAGTGACAACCTTCTGAGTTTTACAAGCAGCATCTGATCGCATCAGTCCACTTCTACACCATAAACCCTGATCCATCCATGTTACAGTTTAATGTAAAGTCTTCACAAATGTCCCGCATGATCAAAATTACCTTCACTTCAAACACGTTTGTCAACATGTTAAGTCAACAATTCTTGTGACTAAAAAGCATAAATAAACAACACTATTATTGTGCACTTATCAGATTGTGGCATGTTGGGGCTAATTGGGCGGAGTTTCCCAGCATGCCTTGTGTTCAAGGCCATAAACCGAACAAACTGTGTTTAAATGTTGTATATCACGGACGTTACCCATTACACAGTGATTGATATTTCTGTATTTCACACTAGTTCTAGTGGGTTCCAGTTAATGTTGTGGTGATTGACATTTTGCACCGTGAGTGAATATATTATTATAGTTCATTCATTCATTTTCCATAACCGCTAACCGCGTTGGAGGTTGTGGGGGGGGGCTGGAGCCTGTCGCAGCTGACACTGGGTGAGAGGCAGGGTTCTGTGGGAGGAAGCTGGAGCACCTGGAGGAAACCCACGCTGACACAGGGAGAACATGTCGGAGCACCTGGAGGAAACCCACGCTGACACAGGGAGAACATGTCAGAGCACCTGGAGGAAACCCACGCTGACACAGGGAGAACATGTTGGAGCACCTGGAGGAAACCCACGCTGACACGGGGAGAACATGTCAGAGCACCTGGAGGAAACCCACGCTGACACAGGGAGAACATGTCAGAGCACCTGGAGGAAACCCACGCTGACACAGGGAGAACATGTGGGAGCACCTGGAGGAAACCCACACTGACACAGGGAGAACATGTCGGAGCACCTGGAGGAAACCCACGCTGACACGGGAAGAACATGTCAGAGCACCTGGAGGAAACCCACGCTGACACAGGGAGAACATGTCAGAGCACCTGGAGGAAACCCACACTGACACAGGGAGAACATGTCAGAGCACCTGGAGGAAACCCACACTGACACAGGGAGAACATGTCAGAGCACCTTTGCTCCATGCTGTGGGGATGCTCAGCAGCCCATTTTTGCCTGCTGTCCTGAAACAGATTATCTCGGCCCTGCGTAGCTACTTTATCTTTTCTACGTAAACGTCAGAGCTCCGGGGAACATTTGTTTCATCACAACTGACCAACTCAGAAAAGCTCTCAGATTCTTTTTCAGCAGAACCAACTCTTTGTCACCTTTAGCAGCTTCTAAACTTTAAAATAAGGTTTAATTTGTGAGATGTTTGTCTATGAGATTTTTTAATCAGGGTGCTCTGTAAACATGATGTCAGCCTGCTGCTGTGGGCGTCTCCTGTCGTCAACAGTTTGAAAAGAAACAGCAGCAGAGCTTTCAGCTCAGTTAGGAGGGACTCGGTCTCACCACAGCAGAGCAGCAGATGAATTCACACGTCACCTCTGTCATTTCTTACCTGAGCTTTATGTTGATTTTCAATGAGACAATGGCAGCTTCACAATACTTGTGTTTATGACAACTAATTTCTGTACTGATAGACTGAACACTGTTTTTCTGTTAATGCTGCTCACAGTTAAATTACACATTTAACCTTGTTTAAAATTCTATAACAGGAAGTCAAACAGTCGATACAAATGGTTTGCATACTGTGCAAACTGTAATCATTCTGTGAACCAACAGAAAGTGATTGTGATGAACTCTACAAAGTTTTCATATTTCACATTCTCACCCTACTTTGACTCCGGGCTTTTAGAGTACGTATATTTCATGATCGTCATGTCTCTGTATGTTTTGATTCTTTGCTCCAACCTCCTGCTGATTGTGGTTATCTGTGTGAACAGAAGCTTACATGAACCTATGTACATGTTTCTGTGCAGCCTGTTTGTAAATGAACTGTATGGTAGTACAGGGTTGTTTCCATTGCTGCTGCTTCAGATCCTCTCTGACATTCACACTGTCTCTGCTTCAGCTTGTTTCCTGCAGATTTTCTGTTTGTACACGTATGCAAATGTGGAGATCTGTAATTTAGCCGTCATGTCTTATGACAGATATCTTGCTATCTGTTGTCCACTACAATATAACATGCATATGACCCACAACAGGACCGTCATACTCTTCGCTCTAACATGGTTATACCCTTTTCTTGCAGTCATTGTCTTGATATCATTGAGTGCCTCTCTGCAGCTGTGTGGCAACATCATTAACAAAGTGTACTGTGACAACTACTCTGTTGTGAAGCTGGCCTGCTCTGACACAACAGTCAATAACATCTATGGGATGATTTACACAACTGCAACAATTTGTGTTGTAATTTTAATATTTTATTCTTATATCAGGATCCTTAAAGTTTGTTTCTCTGGTTCTAAACAGACGAGACAGAAAGCCGTCAGCACCTGCACACCTCACCTCGCCTCTCTGCTCAACTTCTCTTTCGGGGCTTTCTTTGAAATAGTGTCAAGCAGATTTGATATGAAACATTTACCTGATATGTTGCGCATCTTTTTATCATTATACTGGCTCACATGCCAGCCGCTCTTCAACCCTGTACTGTACGGACTGAATTTAACCAAAATTCGCATCATATTTAAAAATCTCGTCTTTGGGAAAATTTAGGCTCCTGACATCATAAATCTCAAATTCTGTACCATGAAAAGAACAGAATGGAAATTGATATATTAAAACAACTGTGGAACTAAATCAGCATAAATCATTAATGGTAGCATTACTGATAACGTTGCTCTGTCAGCAAGAGCTCAAACCTCAACCTCATGTTTTAAACTATGACTCAGCGCCAGTGTCTGGGCCTTATGCAAATATTATTCCACAGTGAGCCGTGTTACATGATGGAGGCATAATGCTGAAACCATTGTATTTCACATGAAATGAGTTGAAGCTTGTTGTTTGTGCTGTTTTGGGAAAGGTCAGTGACATAATGTCAGCAGTAACCAATCCCGTTAGACCTCTGTGATCTCCCGTGAACACAAATAACCACAGACTCTTTTCTCACTCAGAGAAAAAGGAGGCCACTTCTTTGATTTCTGTACTCAGGTATAATTCTCCAAAACATAATCTAAACATCTGTCTGTTTCAAATCCATCAGATGCTTTATGTGTATATTCCCTGAGTGCAATTTCACTGACAGCTCTCAACAAGCATGTTCTGTCTATGCATTATTAATTGTAATTAATACAAGATCTAAATAAAAAAAAAAACAACTAAAACATTGGTTTGAATCTTTTGATTCACTGAGAATCACTACAATTATTCAAATGGTGATTGTTTCCAGCCCAGCTGCAGAAGAACATGTTGGCATTTGTTGGGACCACTCAACTAAACTCTCTTTACACAGCACCTTTCATACTAACATGCAGCCCAAAGGGCTTCACGTGGCAAAACTGGAATGACACAGACACAATTTAAAGGGTACCTCAAAAAACTGAACATAAAGTTTTGAAAGACTAGAAAATTACAACAATAACACAATAAAATTATTTCAAAAACAAAAGCAAACTAAACAGAAAAGAACTAAGTAACAAAAAAGATTACTAAAAGTCCATAGAATAAAGAGAAGGTAAATAAAATAAGGTAAAAACTCAAAACAAAAAAACAACGATTAAACTTAAGTCAAGACTGTAATGTTACTCCACATTAAAAAGAAAGATTAAAAAGACAGATCTTTAATTTACTTTTAAAAATATAGAGAGAGCAAGTGGAAGCAGATACAATGAAAACAAAACTGGGTCAAAAATGCTTCCTTGAGGAACACCACATTTAATACTATAAGTCTCTGATTGATACATGAGCACCCAGGCTGTCAGTTAAATACAACTTAAACCAAGCTAACACACTGTCAGAGAGACCAACCCATTTTTTAAGTCTGTCTATTGACATACTCTGGACGACAGTAACAAATGATGCACTAAAGTCTCACAGAAGAAGAACAGCCACATTGTTTCCATCCACAAAAACCACCAGACTTCACAGATGATTTGGTTATTTGTGCATGTCTAAACTGGACATGTAAGACATGTCCTGTAAGTTCAGCCCACTCCAAAGGGCAACTGTAGCCTCCTTTGAGACTCAAAAAATGACTCATTTTCCCAGAGTCCTCTGTTTTTTCACTCACTATATGTGAAAACTTGGCCACACAGCAGTGCAGTGGTTAGCATTGTCGCCTCACAGCAAGAGGGTTAATGGTTTGAACCCTAGGGTGGGGGAGTTTGCATGTTGTCCCCATGTCAGTGTGGGTTTCCTCCAGGTGCTCTGACATGTTCTCCCTGTGTCAGCGTGGGTTTCCTCCAGGTGCTCCGACATGTTCTCCCTGTGTCAGCGTGGGTTTCCTCCAGGTGCTCCGACATGTTCTCCCCGTGTCAGCGTGGGTTTCCTCCAGGTGCTCCCACATGTTCTCCCTGTGTCAGCGTGGGTTTCCTCCAGGTGCTCCCACATGTTCTCCCTGTGTCAGCGTGGGTTTCCTCCAGGTGCTCCAGCTTCCTCCCAAAGACATGCACGTCAGTTGGTGACTCTAAATTGTCCGTAGGTGTGAATGTGAGTGTGAATGGTTGTCTGTCTCATGTGTCAGTCCTGTGATAGTCTGGTGACCTGTCCAGGGTGAACCCTGCCTGGGATAGACTTCAGCTCTCCTCCAATGCCTAAGTGGTTATGGAAAATGAATGACTGAATGTCACAACCTGGCCTGTCTCTCACCATTGGTCACTGAGGCATGTGACTCTGTGATGTCATCAAGCTGACAATAAGAAGAAGAAGAGGAGAGTCGTAGGTGCTGGAGGACCTGCTGAGACCTTTCCCTGCTTTTTCTCAACTCAGTTCTTGACAGCTGTACTTTTAGATCCCCCCCCCCCCCCCCCCCATTAAATATGAAAGGAGGCCCCCACATGCTTGAGCTTTACACTGCTGACTTGTATAATCAGAACAGACATGTCCTGTGATTTTCAGCCTTCTATGATTATATTTAACTTTTACAGCAGGCACATCCTGACAGCTGAGATTATTACTGTCAGGTAATATTAAACATGAAAGGAGGCTGAAAATCACAAGACATGTCTGTTCTGATTATACAAGTCAACAGTCCTGAAATGTGTGTTTCTCTTCTGTAGTACGTATTCCACATCTCGGAGGCGACGTCTTTCCACATACAGGTTTCCTTCACCTTTCAAACAAGGAAGGGATCTGTGGGAAACAGTGGGGGAGACACAGCCCGACGGGGAACAGGGATCTGACACAACACTGGAGGGAGAAGCAGGTCCGTGGAGCTGTGCGCCAGATGAAAAACAAGCGCGTCGCACCGAATACGTGATGCTACGGCATTGCTTTGGGTTGTGAGCGCGCATGACGCACATCTACATTGAAAGTAATGGGTTTGTGCGCACAAAAGACACTACATCTGAACGTGCCCCATGCACACACACACACACGCTTTCACCAAGGCGGCGGCCAAAATCACCCAGGCGGCCCGCCTTTGTCTTTGATAGGCAGGGAAAACCCTGGCTGTGATCTCCCTGTAACCAGGTTTTTGGGTTGTTGGCTATGCAAAAGCTAAGTTGATGTTGGTTAGCTATGCTGGTCTACTAACCCGGCACCTTTATACACCACAGATCACACACACACAAACACACACACACACGCACACACGCACACACACACACACACACATTTCCTGTTCCATACACGCTCTGACCACATGTGGTAAGTTAGAACCTCCTCAACTTTGATTCGGCCATCTCTTATAGTTTTCTCTGTCAGGTATTCTGTTTTGAATGCCAGTCTTTAGTTACGTTTATTTAGATTATTGATTTTTGTGGAAGTTTTTTACTTTTGCTTTCTTTTCAAATAAAGACTTTTGAATCATAAGTGCAGTCTGTTTAATGTTGCACAAGAGTGATTGAATCACCAACCCAAGACCTCCAAAATCCTTAAATCTTAACTAGTGATATGGGAAATTTAATCAAATAAATGGTAAATTTACTCATCGATGAACTGGTTAGAATTTGGTAGTCAAGTTAAAAGGTTACTGTGACCTCACAAAACATGTTTTTGGTGATAACTCAAGAATTCATACACAAATTATGACTTAATTTCATACAAATGTTGAACAGGATAAAAATAAAGTGATGACATTTCATATCAAAAAGGTCAAAGGTCAACTCCATTGTGACATTAGTGTAAATAGGTTCATTTTGTCTACTTAAATTAGATTCAGTGTAGAAAGTTTTTAAGGAGAAGTAGTTGACCTTTTGACATGTTTCGACTGTCACTGCAGTCTTCTTTAGAAGCGTCATCTGACATGCGTCATGATGTGTCTTTATTAGCTGGAAGTATCCAGCTGGTCACACCTCATTGTCTGAAAAAAAAAAATAAAACTTTCTAGACTCCATTGTGTTGAATACCAGCGCTTGGCCAGCGACTTCCAATGTCAGACACCAATGAAAGAGCCATCCTTACATGGCGGCATGATAAATAGCCATTGAACTATAACGGCATCAGGGGAGAATGTGGCGGGACAACAAAAGTTAAGGTGGCAGAAGTCTGAGGAGGGCAGCACGGTGTTCACTTCCTGTAAGACTGTAGAGCCAAACCCTATTCTGTTTTCCTAAACCTGTCACATGTCCACATTTGGTCATGGACTTTCCACGTCCACATATGGCGTCCAAGGTACCCTGGGTGTGTTGGTTGTTGACGTTCTGGGACGCCGTGTCAACTTCAGCCTGTTACATGCATTGTCTGTTTTCAAAATACACTTCTGTTTTCACAGGAAATGTACAGTTTGATACAGTCTCTTTCAAAATAAAAGCACTCAACTTCAGCCTGTTACATGCATTGTCTGTTTTCAAAATACACTTCTGTTTTCACAGGAAATGTACAGTTTGCATACAGTCTCTTTCAAAATAAAAGCACTATGTTGGCACAACACCACCGACTGATGTTTTTTACCTTCAACACATTTAGTCAACACGCACATGTGGTTACATTTACCGACACATACACGTAGTTATGTTTAGCCAACACACACACGTAGTTACGTTTAGCCAACACACACACACGGTTACGTTTAGCCAACACACACATGGGGTTACATTTAGCCGACACACGCACACACACACGTGGTTACGTTTAGCCAACACACACCCACGTGGTTACGTTTAGCCAACACACACCCACGTGGTTACGTTTACCCAACACACACACACGTGGTTACGTTTAGCTGACACACACGTGGTTACGTTAAGCCGACAAACTCACGTAGTTACGTTTAGCCAACACACACACACACACACACACACACACACACACACACACACACACACGTGGTTACGTTTAGCCAACACACACACACACGTGGTTACGTTTAGCCAACACACACACACGTGGTTACGTTTAGCCAACACACACACACACACACGTGGTTACGTTTAGCCAACACACACACACGTGGTTACGTTTAGCCAACACACACACACGTGGTTACGTTTAGCCAACACACACACACGGTTACGTTTAGCCAACACACACACACGTGGTTACATTTAGCCAACACACACACACACACACACACACACACACACACACACACACACACACACACACGGTTACGTTTAGCCAACACACACACACGGTTACGTTTAGCCAACACACACACACGTGGTTACATTTAGCCAACACACACACACGTGGTTACATTTAGCCAACACACACACACACACACACACACACACACACACACACACACACACACACGTGGTTACGTTTAGCCAACACACACACACGTGGTTACGTTTAGCCAACACACACCCACGTGGTTACGTTTAGCCAACACACCCACGTGGTTACGTTTAGCCAACACACACTTGTGGTTGGGTTTAGTAAAAAAGAACAAGGTTTGGCTTTACAATCTTACAGGAAGTGAACACAGGCCTCCTGGGTGAAAGTCGGTGGTTGTTGGACCCATCCACCGCCCCTTCCACCCAAACTAATCAGACTTCGCCCACCTTAACTTTCGTTGTTGTCCCGCTGTGTTTCCTCCTGACGCCGCTGGCTGCCATTAAACAATGACAGCGACTGGCCGTCAACCATGCCGAGGTGAAAGGACAGCTTTCATCGTTGGTGTCTGATGCAGGAGGTCTCTCACCAGGTGTCGGTTTTCGATGACTTCAGAGTGAGACTGGCTTGAGACAGCACCTGTCGTGGTGGTATGATACAGCAATTTACGTAAGAAATGTTGCTGGTAACAGCAAAATATATGGAGCTTGAAAGGGAGGCTGGGAGGGGAGATGTACGTGCCCAACAAACCCCAGGCTTTTACTCAGCAGGCTGATGTTCGCTTTCAATGTCGAGCCAAACCATGATGTTTTTTTTTTCTAAACCTAACCATTTGATTTTGTTGACATCTCGGTGTTGGTTGCAGAGTCCCGGAGTGTAAACAGCAAAGGCAGTGAAAGGCGACTGCAAAGCAATAATATGTGACCACTTTGGATTGAGAATGGGTTTGAAATGCTGTGGGGATGCTCAGCAGCCCATTTTTGCCTGCTGTCCTGAAACAGATTATCTCGGCCCTGCGTAGCTACTTTTCTACGTAAACGTCAGAGCTCCGGGGAACGTCTGTTTCATCACAACTGACCAACTCAGAAAAGCTCTCAGATTAGCAGCTTGATTTCTGCAGATCTCCTCCACACAACATAAGACTGTGAATCCTTCATCCTGTGCAAACTTGACTTGTTGGACGGTCATGATCAACTCGTCACAGGTTTCATATTTCACTTTTGGTGCCTACTTTGAACTCGGGCTTCTGAAATACTTTGTTTTCGTGATCATAATGTCTCTATATGTTTTGATTCTTTGCTCCAACCTCCTGCTGATTGTGGTTATCTGTGTGAACAGAAGCTTACATGAACCTATGTACATGTTTCTGTGCAGCCTGTTTGTAAATGAACTGTATGGTAGTACAGGGTTGTTTCCATTCCTGCTGCTCCAGATCCTCTCTGAAATTCACACTGTCTCTGCTTCATTCTGTTACCTGCAGATTTTCTGTCTGTACACGTATGCAAATGTACAATTTTATAACTTAGCCGTCATGTCTTATGACAGATATCTTGCTATCTGCTGTCCTCTGCAGTATAACACACGGATGACGGCTAATAAGATCACCTTTCTTATTGCTGTAACGTGGTTATTCCCTCTTCTTGCAATTGTTGTCATGATTTCCCTAAACACCTCCTTACATCTGTGTGGCAACTTAATTGACAGACTGTTCTGTGACAACTACTCCGTTGTGAAACTGGCCTGCTCTGACACGACCGTCAATAACATCTATGGACTCATTTACACTTTCACTATAATAGCTGTTCTTCCAACAGTGATATTTTACACGTACATGAAGATTCTTAAAGTTTGCTTTTCTGGTTCTAAACAGACGAGACAGAAAGCCGCCAGCACCTGCACACCTCACCTGTTGTCTCTGCTCAACTTCTCCTTTGGTTGTATTTTTGAAGTGGTGCAGAGCAGGTTTGATATGAGCCATAGCCACCAATTATAGTACGTATTTTTTTATCTTTGTATTTTCTCACTTGCCAGCCGCTCTTCAACCCTTTAATGTATGGACTGAATCTCACCAAAATCCGCATCGTATGTAAAAGTCTTGTCTTTGGTAAAATGTAAAATACTCATGTTGAAAGCCGTGTAGTTTATTCCCTCAGCTACGATGACATGAAAACAATGTGGAAAGACTGATGCTCTGACAAAAGCCTGTGTTTGTAATGTGGGTAGTAAATGTAATAAATATGAGATTTAAAATAAATATGTGAACAAACGCTGTGAAGGTTTGAATTTTTGAGTGATAAATGTTTAAGTTTGTAATTTGTTGAGTGCGTATAAAAAGTACATCTTCACAAAAGATGAAATAGTGTTTTACATTTATTAAAAACAGCAGCTTTTTTTCAAACAAGGCAGGAAATTAAAATCAGCAAAAATCTGGCAACACTTTCTATGAAATCAACACGAGACCATTCACAGCGAATTTTACTGCTTTCAAGATGTTTATGACCAGGCCCAAACAGAATCTGCAGATGACCTCAAGCAGGATAAACAAACTACTGAGCGGATTTTAGGAGAAACTTTGAGTCAGAATTTTGATTTAATCCTGAATACTTCAAGAAAAAATGCAAACATTTGTTGGACAAGTCAGTCAACAAAGTGTGGAACACATTGCCGTTAAAACTGGAGCAGAGAACAAACATTAACAATTTATTAACAGTAAATCTGATTTGTGACATTTCTTCTCTCTACACCACTAACTCTGATTTTAATGCTCACTGCATACAACGCACAATCGTCACACACATGCACAAGGGGGTGCAGGAGACAGTGACAACCTTCTGAGTTTTACAAGCAGCATCTAGATTCCTAAATTCTGCAGAAAATCTGTGGCTGCAGATTCAGTATGGAGCTGGTTATGACACACAGTCTCTAGGTGTCAGACTTCAGTCAGTATTCTTGTGTATGGTAGGTGTTAGTCACTTCTGATGCAGCATAGATTCTTTTAAATACATGAAAATGCATTACACTTTACTTCACGCCAACAATGGAACATTATGATGAAGCATGCGTTACTATAGATGCCTCAATATTTACTTCTCTTTACTGAACACACAGAATGATAACTTATAATACTGCATGAACTATTATAATGTTCTACACTACAATCACTACAGTTGATTATAGGTGAGTAAAGGTATTCATGATGAATTATACATCCCATCAGTCCACTTCTACACCATAAACCCTGATCCATCCATGTTACAGTTTAATGTAAAGACTTCACAAATGTCCCACATTATCAAAACAGAGAACACGTCAGAGCACCTGGAGGAAAGAACATGTCGGAGCACCTGGAGGAAACCCACGCTGACACGGGGAGAACATGTCAGAGCACCTGGAAGAAAGAACATGTCGGAGCACCTGGAGGAAACCCATGCTGACACGGGGAGAACATGTCAGAGCACCTGGAGGAAACCCACACTGACACAGGGAGAACATGTCAGAGCACCTGGAGGAAACCCACACTGACACAGGGAGAACATGTCAGAGCACCTGGAGGAAAGATCATGTCAGAGCACCTGGAGGAAACCCACACTGACACAGGGAGAACATGTCAGAGCACCTGGAGGAAACCCACGCTGACACGGGGAGAACATGTCAGAGCACCTGGAGGAAACCCACGCTGACACGGGGAGAACATGTCAGAGCACCTGGAGGAAACCCACACTGACACGGGGAGAACATGTCAGAGCACCTGGAGGAAACCCACGCTGACACAGGGAGAACATGTCAGAGCACCTGGAGGAAACCCACACTGACACAGGGAGAACATGTCAGAGCACCTGGAGGAAAGATCATGTCAGAGCACCTGGAGGAAACCCACACTGACACAGGGAGAACATGTCAGAGCACCTGGAGGAAACCCACGCTGACACGGGGAGAACATGTCAGAGCACCTGGAGGAAACCCACGCTGACACGGGGAGAACATGTCAGAGCACCTGGAGGAAACCCACACTGACACAGGGAGAACATGTCAGAGCACCTGGAGGAAACCCACACTGACACAGGGAGAACATGTCAGAGCACCTTTGCTCCATGCTGTGGGGATGCTCAGCAACCCATTTTTGCCTGCTGTCCTGAAACAGATTATCTCGGCCCTGCGTAGCTACTGTATCTTTTCTACGTAAACGTCAGAGCTCCGGGGAACGTCTGTTTCATCACAACTGGCTAACTCAGAAAAGCTCTCAGATTCTTTTTCAGCAGAACCAACTCTTTGTCACCTTTAGCAGCTTCTAAACTTTAAAATAAGGTTTAATTTGTGAGATGTTTGTCTATGAGATTTTTTAATCAGGGTGCTCTGTAAACATGATGTCAGCCTGCTGCTGTGGGCGTCTCCTGTCGTCAACAGTTTGAAAAGAAACAGCAGCAGAGCTTTCAGCTCAGTTAGGAGGGACTCGGTCTCACCACAGCAGAGCAGCAGATGAATTCACACGTCACCTCTGTCATTTCTTACCTGAGCTTTATGTTGATTTTCAATGAGACAATGGCAGCTTCACAATACTTGTGTTTATGACAACTAATTTCTGTACTGATAGACTGAACACTGTTTTTCTGTTAATGCTGCTCACAGTTAAATTACACATTTAACCTTGTTTAAAATTCTATAACAGGAAGTCAAACAGTCGATACAAATGGTTTGCATACTGTGCAAACTGTAATCATTCTGTGAACCAACAGAAAGTGATTGTGATGAACTCTACAAAGTTTTCATATTTCACATTCTCACCCTACTTTGACTCCGGGCTTTTAGAGTACGTATATTTCATGATTGTCATGTCTCTCTATGTTTTAAGAATTTTAAACCAGCTTGATTTCTGCAGATCTCCTCCACACAACATAAGACTGTGAATCCTTCATCCTGTGCAAACTTGACTTGTTGGACGGTCATGATCAACTCGTCACAGGTTTCATATTTCACTTTTGGTGCCTACTTTGAACTCGGGCTTCTGAAATACTTTGTTTTCGTGATCATAATGTCTCTATATGTTTTGATTCTTTGCTCCAACCTCCTGCTGATTGTGGTTATCTGTGTGAACAGAAGCTTACATGAACCTATGTACATGTTTCTGTGCAGCCTGTTTGTAAATGAACTGTATGGTAGTACAGGGTTGTTTCCATTGCTGCTGCTTCAGATCCTCTCTGACATTCACACTGTCTCTGCTTCAGCTTGTTTTGTACAGGTTTTCTTTTTGAATACATACGGAAATGTGGAGATCTGTAATTTAGCCGTCATGTCTTATGACAGATATCTTGCTATCTGTTGTCCACTACAATATAACATGCATATGACCCACAACAGGACCGTCATACTCATCACTCTAACATGGTTATACCCTTTTCTTGCAGTCATTGTCTTGATATCATTGAGTGCCTCTCTGCAGCTGTGTGGCAACATCATTAACAAAGTGTACTGTGACAACTACTCTGTTGTGAAGCTGGCCTGCTCTGACACAACAGTCAATAACGTCTATGGGATGGCTTTCCTAATTGCAACTGTTTTTTTTATATCTTTAATTATTTACTCGTATATAACAATCCTTAATGTTTGTTTCTCTGGTTCTAAACAGACGAGACAGAAAGCCGTCAGCACCTGCACACCTCACCTCGCCTCTCTGCTCAACTTCTCTTTCGGGGCTCTCTTTGAAATAGTGTCAAGCAGATTTGATATGAAACATTTACCGGATATGTTGCGCATGTTTTTATCATTGTACTGGCTCACATGCCAGCCGCTCTTCAATCCTGTACTGTATGGACTGAATTTAACCAAAATCCGAATAACATGTAAAAGTTTTGTCTTTAAGAAAATTTAAACTCTTGACATCATAAATCTCAAATTCTGTACCATGAAAAGAACAGAATGAAAACAGGTGATATATTTTTTAAATTAAACCCATCAAATGCTTTGTGTTTATGGGCACTTTCCACCACAAGTGTCGGCAACCATGTGCTGCATATGCATTTATTAAATGTAAATATTATAAGTTCTGACAATATGTAAATTAAAAAAAAACACTGGTTTGAATCTTCTGAGTTATTGAAAATCAATTCCTCATACGGTGACTGAGCTGAGTTTCTTAGTAGAGGTTTAATTACAGCTACCTTAAAAGACTATGGTACATAGCCTGTTAATAAGGATATATTGATCATATCTGAGTGTTAACTAAAGGAAAGACCTCCTTAAGTAGCCTAGTTGGGATGGGGTCTAAGAGACACGTTGATGATTTAAATGAAGAAATCACTGCAGTCAATTCTTGAAGAGAAATTGGGGAGAAGCAATCTAAATATATATTAGATTTTACAGCTGTGTTTGAGGTTAGATAGGTACTATCTGAGGACAGGAGGTCATGAATTTTGCCTCTAATAGTTAGAATTTTGTCATTAAAAAAGCTCATAAAATCATTACTGCTAAGGGCTAAAGGAATACAAGGCTCAATAGAGCTCTGACTCTCAGTCAGCCTGGCTACAGTGCTGAAAAGAAACCTGGGGTTGTTCTTATTGTCTTCTATTAATGCTGAGTAATAGTTTGGTCTGGCATTGCGGAGGCCCCTCTTATAAGTTTTGAGACTGTCTGTCCAGATTAAACGAGATTCTTCCAGTTTGGTCAATCACCAATTCCTTTCAAATTTTCGCGATATTTTTTTAACTTAAGGGTTTGAGAGTTATACCAAGGAGCGAACTTTCTTTGCTTTTTTAACTTCTTTTTAAGAGGAGCTACAGAGTCAAGTGTTGTTCGCAGCGAGCCTACGGCGCTATCAACAAGATGATCAATTCGGGAGAGGTTAAAGTTGGCACAGGAAACCTCTGTTACTGAAGGACTTGGTATTGAATTTAACGACGGAGTAATCTTTTCCTTAAATTTTGCAACAGCACTATCTGATAAACATCTAGTATAGTAACTGTTGCTGAGTGGCGTGTAATCGAGTAAAAAGAAATCAAAAGTAATCAGATAATGATCCGATAGCGAGGGATTCTGTGGAAAGACTGTTAGGTTATCAATTTCAATTCCATACGTCAGAACTAGATCGAGGGTATGGTTAAAACAATGAGTAGGTTCATGTACACCCTGACTGAAGCCAATGGAGTCTAATAATGAGATAAACGCGGTAGCCAGGGAGTCATTATCAATGTCAACATGAATGTTAAAATCGCCTACAATAATAACTTTATCTGATTTAAGAACTAAACTGGATAAAAACTCTGAGAATTCAGATACAAATTCAGAATACGGGCCAGGAGCATGGTACACTATAACAAATAAAAGTGGCTGCGAGGTTTTCCAGGTCGGATGTAAAAGACTAAGAACGAGGCTTTCAAATGAATTATAATCTAGTTTAGGTTTAGGGCTGATTAACAGGCTAGAGTTAAAAATGGATGCAACTCCCCCTCCTCGGCCGCTGCCTCGAGGAATGTGGGTATTATTATGACTGGGAGGAGTGGACTCATTTAGACTAACATATTCATCTGGACACAGCCAGGTTTCAGTGAGACTGAGTAAATCAATATGATTATCTGATATTAATTCGTTTACTAACACTGCTTTAGACGATAGAGACCTGATATTCAACAGTCCGCATTTAATTCTCCTGTTTTGTCTTTCTGTCACAGAAGAGGTTTTAATTTTTATGAGGTTGTTATGCACAACTCCTCTTTGTTTAATTTTAGATTTAAATAATTTAGGTGGTCGGGGGACAGACACCGTTTGTATAAAACTATGAAAACTATGGCTGGGTAACTGAACTAGAAGCTCAGAGGGGCGTATAGGACTGTGACTCTGAGTCCTGGTCTCAACTCTGGGTTGTCAGGGATTTGAATTACTAATAAAATATGCCAGGTTTCTAGAAATGAGAGCAGCTCCATCCAAAGTGGGATGAATGCCGTCTCTCCTAATAAGACCAGGTTTTTCCCAGAAAGTTTGCCAATAGAGTCGTAAAAAGATACATCTACTGAATATATCAAATGTCTAGTAAAGCCGAACTAGTAATGACACTGAGCCTAGATGAAATATGTTTAGAAAAGGTAAGGATGATGGTTAATTTCAGATATTTTAGCAAGTTCTCTAGAAACGGCGTTTTTGAGACTCCGGTTGTAGAGTTGTCAAATAGTGTTGTAAAAAAGTAAATCTACTGAATATATCAAATATCTAGTACAGCCGAACTATCATGTTACGGTTATTATTATTATTATTATTATTATTATTATCATTATTATTATCATTATTATCATTATTATTATTATTATTATTATTATTATCATTATTGGTGGGAAATTATAACAGAGGAATATATTTGCCGTTTTAATATCAAGAACACTTTGGTGTTTTTGTTTGTATACAGGACATTATTAAATCAGGGAATCCGTGTGTCCACCACTAAAACGGATCCTAACTGACTTTACATTGGCATATTTTCCATGGTGGCAGCACGTAATTTCAACCCATTACGTGCTGCCACTATGGAATGCGGTGTTAAAAGGTCGTGGTCATTTCATGTATTTCTGTGAGATCAGGTTGGGCACACCGAGCAAGAAAGAGCAGAAGGAGAAGCCATCGCTAACTATTAAGCTAATGTAGCTAACAAGGCTAATAACGTGCAAACAAGAGCTAAGAGATTAGCAAGAAAGTCAGAAGTGTTATAAGTGTTATAACAGAACTAGTGTAGGTTAAGACTTGAAGCAGATGTTAAGCAACTGAAGTGAGGAAAAAACAGAAAGCAAGCTGGTAGAGTTCGCTAGAGCAGCACAGAGACGTTCTCACAGAAACACCGGAAATGACAAAACATGCTTACTGCTGTACGTCAACACGCCAGTCAGCTAACAGCCTGAGTGAGCTGTAAATGTCTAGCATTCATGAACAAATAAAACCTCAACAAACTTTGATGGTAAAATTTATTTCAAACCTCAATAAAACTTGTTAAAAATATTCACATTCAATAAACAAACATCATTACTGATGTAAAAGAATCAACCTTTTCAGAGTTCTCATGTTACAGAGGATACAAATATACACTGCATGATTTTTTACATTCTACCCAAGACAAGCTGTTTACGTAAGGTATTAACTTTAGACAGTTTCAGTCCGTATATTACAGGGTTAAAGAGCGGCTGGCATGTCAGAAAATATAAGGATAAAAATATTCGTACTGTGTTGGGCACACTGCTCATATTAAACCTGCCCTGCATTATTTCAAAGAAGCAGCCGAAGGTGAAGTTGAGCAGAGAGGCGAGGTGAGGTGTGCAAGTGCTGACGGCTTTCTGTCTCGTCTGTTTAGAACCAGAGAAACAGACTTTAAGGATCTTCACATACGTATAATAGATTACACCTACAGCACCTAGTACTATGGCTAACGTGTAAATAATGCCAGAGATGTTGTCCACTATTGTGTCAGAACATGCCTGTTTGACAGTGGAGTAATTGTCACATTACATTTTGGGAATAATGTTCCCACACATCTGTAACATAGCAGTCTGACATATCATGGACGCAACTTTACTAACTGGAAATAACCACACTACAGCAATCAGCACTGCGACCTTTTTCAATGTCATACGTGTGTTATACTGCAGAGGATAACAGATAGCCAGATATCTGTCATAAGACATGACGGCCAAGTTACAGAGCTCTATATTTGCATATGAATACACACAGAAAATCTGCAGGAGACAAGCTGAAGCAGAGACAGTGTGAATGTCAGAGAGGATCTGAAGCAGCAGCAATGGAAACAACCCTGTACTACCATACAGTTCATTTACAAACAGGCTGCACAGAAACATGTACATAGGTTCATGTAAGCTTCTGTTCACACAGATAACCACAATCAGCAGGAGGTTGGCACAGATAATCAACATGTATAAAATCATCACAATGATGAAGTATAAGTATTTGAAGAGCCCGGTGTCAGAGTAGGCAGCAAGTGTGAAATATGAGAAGTGTGTGGAGTTGATCATGATCCCTCTTCTGATCAGTGCATCTGTTAAGTAATAATTACACGGCGTCACAAAGTGTCAGATTTGCAGTTAATTTGAACCAAAAGCATCACCAACAAACAAACAAACAAACAAACAGTATTCAGTCAGTCAACACTTTACATTTCAGAAATAAGACACATGATCTAAATGTTCCTTTCTGTTAGTAAAAGTCAATATCATACACAAAGACTCTGCTCTTTGAACTGTCACCCAACATCTATCAGCTGTTCTGCTGAAGTCAGACTGAGCCCCTCCTCACTGAGCTGCTTCTCTTAAACCCCCCCATACGGCAGCAGTATGACATCATCACTGCTGTCAGCAAAAACATGGAACCAGGTTAAACCGCTAACAGCTAGCAAATTTGGAAAGATGGCTAAAATAAACATCCACAAAAACAACAAAACAGGACGTGGTTGCATAAAACACAGTAAGTTTTCTCCTTAAGGCTTAATTTCTCCTGAGCTGAGGGACTTACTGTTTTTATTCATTTATTTATTTATTTAACCAGAAAAAAAACCTCTTGAGATTAAAAATCTGTTATTTAAGAGTGTCCTGGCCAAAACAGGCAGCAACATATTTACAGACAGACGGCATAGACCAGAAATACAAAATAAAATTAAAGCTGCAAGCAGCATTGGGCGGGACCTCGGCCTCTCGCTGCCGGCCTCCAGCTCACATAGACAATGTGAATTAGCCTCTCCATAAGAGTCCAGATGTCGATAAAACAAGCAATGTCAATAGAACACAAGGTCATTTTTGACAATAAACGCATGACTTGGGAGTAGAATTTTGATGCTGTATGCTGTAAAGCCCACAGGGCTTTACAGCATATGACATCCCTTTGTCCTTATGACCCTCACAGCTGATAAGAAAAGCCTCCCTTTAACAGGGGAAAAACACAGCAGAAACCTCAGGAAGAACAAATGAGGAGGGCTCCCTCTTCTAGGACGACAGACGTGCAACAGATGACAAACAGAACAGAACGTCCTTCGGCCGAGGTCTCCAATAATAATAATAATAAACGCACCAAAAGCAAGAGGGACTTCGTCCTTCGGCCGAGGTCCCTAAATATCCAGCTCTAAAACGAGCAGTATGAAACACCTGATGAGATTATTATAAAGAAAAGCCAAAAAGTATGTTAATATCTGCTGTAAGGAACCATAAAAACATAAAACATGGGGCAACTGCACATGATTACAAAGACCAGATAAAATACACCCTGACATCAGCATATAGATGACTCTGTACAAAAATCCTGCAGCAGTGATTTGAAACAGCTGAGAGGAACCACTGAGTGCTATTTGATGTTGTGTTCTGACACGTTTCAGAAGAAAAGACTCAGATACAGAGGAAAAAAAACCCAGGACAAAAAAATGCAGAAAGTCAAAGTTCTTTACTTAAAAATTCAAGCAGAATCCAAAGGAAGGCAATTCCAAGAGTAAGACACCAAAAGTCTTCAAAGTCCAAAAAAACAGGCAAACAAAACTAGATCCACAGGGCTGGAAAGCATGAACATACTGGGAGACAATGGTAATCTGGCAGAGGGCTGGTGAAAACACATGGTATATATACACAGGTGAAGTCAGTCAGTCACAGGTGAGTGATAAAAGGCGGGAAAAGAACAAAGACAGGAAGTAAAACTAGACATCAACCAAAAACAACAGGATTTCAAAATAAAACAGGAAATTAACACAAACACACTAACAGCTAAAGGGAACATTACAGTTTCACACCAGGCGCAAATAAAATAATCCATGTGAGTGAATTACCTGTGAAGTCAATGTAAAGACATGATTAAACACAAATCACTGCCAGGCAGCGTGATGGACGCAGTGGATGTGATGCAAATGACATGAAATACGCAAATCAGGTGGCAGAAATGAAGCGAGAGGCACGATTTTGCATCATTTGCTTACTCATGAGAGTTTAAAAATATGAACATGAATATGAATATGATCAGCGACCGATCAGCATTGAAATCCTCCAAGGACGTATGATACTGAGGACGTGCCCGCAGAAATTCATTCATCGGTTCAACAATTTGCATATGACAGAAGTCAACACAAAATATTCTAGCATTCAACCTTGTACAAGTAACGTGTCAGGAAAATTTGCATCACATATGGTGTGAACACTAATTTGAGTCCGTCTGCAGAAGATTCCATAGATAAGGAGCTGCAGATCAGTACCCAGCCTCGGTACAGACAATAAAATTGTTCTGTTAACTGAGAGCAGAGCCATTTTTATTTTTTTGCCTACTGTACACACATTAATACGCTGGAAGTAGGTCAAGAATAACTCTGTACTTTGAGCATAGAGGATTCAGTGATGAGTTCGGGCCTTACAGTTGGTCATGAATCTCAATGCACCATGATACACAGAGTCCAGAGCAAACACTGGGAGGGTGCATTCATATATAATCCATCCCAGAATCAAGCACAGCCAAGAATGTGGCAGACACCAGTATTATTTTTTTTCCCGCCTTTTTAAGGATGTTGGGCAGATTCCCTTAAAAGGTTTCCTTAGTTAAGGAAAAACAAAAAGACATTTACACTACTGAAAGAGATTAACAGCAGTAGAAGTTTCCATGAGGTGTGTTTGTTTGCATGGACTCGTGACGCCTATTGTCGCCCCACAAAGTCAGACTATCGATAGAAAAAAAAAAAAAAAAGAAATGACCCGAGGTCTGGAGAGAAACAAAAATAGACTGCACACACTAAAAAGTACATTTGATCCCCAAATACCAGAAAACAACATCTGTGAGAGGATACTGCAACAATAAAAGCGTATCCAGTGGCTTCCCTGGATGTGTTATTTTTCCTAAAACAAAACCTTGTGCCAAGAATTTAGCTGATGTTCATTTAGAAAACAATTTGTCCAAAGCCAATCTGACGCTGACAAGACAAGACAAGACAAGACAAGACAAGTCAAGTCTGGGTACGTAGGAATTCTTGTTCTTGTAGGAATTCTCAGTTATGACAAAAAACATGTTTTGTGAGGTCACACTGACCTTTAAAATGCAACCAAAAAATTTCAGTGGGTTCATTGTTGAGTCAAAGTTAACGTTTGTGCCAAATTTCAAGACATCCCCTCAAGGTATTCTTGAGATATCAGGTAAGATGTTTCTTAGAGTTTCTGAAACTATTCCAGACACTTTTTTTAAACTATCTGTCTGTCTGTCTGTCTGTCTATGCTTGATTCCTAGTCAGAGCAGGTAACACATATCCAGTTTGGACCCTTAGGCAAGGTCCATAACCTGATGAGAATTGGGCTACTGGAACAAGACATAGATGGTCTCGAACAAAGAATATGGAACTGTTGGAATGCTGCTGTACAAATAACCCCTGTGAGAGGGGCTACATGCAGAGGATGTGGGAGACATGGAGGCTCCAAAACGTAACGGCTGACGTAGAAAAAATTCCTAGCCCAGTGTTCCAACATCCACAGACAGCAACTGCTATTGCAACTAGAGATTGATGAGGTACAACAAACATGCTACGGCAAGGAAGAGACAGGACGACAGGTCAAAGTGGGGATGTCATCATAACCCCCACACTCCGAGATTGGGTACCAGCCCCCAAGCTCTTCTGACACAGATTCACTTACAACAAGGGCAAATGACCTGAGATTGAAAATCATGAATAAGATGGAAGCCCGGCACCCCTGAAGCCAACTACCAAGGCTAAGTGGCAAAGTGACAAAGTACAGTCTGAAAGTCTGCTAGATGATGTCAATGCAGTACTACAAACTATCCCCACTAAAACCATAACTGAGACCAATCAGTTAATATACACCACAGCGACAGTGATCCTAGAGATGCTTGGCTGCATCACAGCAGCTAAGATGAATAGGCACATGGCCTAATACATGAGCAAGGCCCAGAAAGGAATTGGTGGTAATACCAGGGTGGCCAAGCACCAGCTACTGGTCGGCAGAGCAGTTACCCAAGACTGAAAGACCAGGCAGACCAACCTGTGCACCGCCTGGATCAACTACAACATCTTGTCAGATAATGTGCAGGTTTACATTCATACTGCATGGAGCAACATGCCTCTCATTTCAGCTGAAACTGAATTATAATTTACATGGTGTAATGTGCCCCACATTTCAGAGGCAGTTCATTTATTTCAGATGTTATTTTAGTGGTTAACTTTTGACTGAGCTGCCATCATGTTCACATTCATACCTTACAGCACAAAGTGTCTCGTACTTCAGCAGCATTTAAAATCCAACATGGTTGTTAGGGCTGGGTGATATGGCCTAAAAAGAAAAAAAAAAATTCTCAGATTTTTTCACAAAAAATCCGATTCACGATTTAAATCGTTTTTTTCCCCTCCTAGTTAAAAAAAAAAAAAAAGAAGAAAGAAACGCGGCCTGGTAGCGCATACCTGGGGTTCAAAACTTTAAACATGTGAATAAACCCTGGCTTTTTCCACGGTAGCCTATATAGCCCATCCTGGATCCAGAGGTGTTAGCCAACTATAGACCAATATCTAATCTTCCCTTTCTTTCAAAGATCCTTGAGAAAGTAGTCGCAGACCAGCTGTGTGATTTTCTCCATGATAATAATTTATTTGAGCTGTGCTCGGACCAATCCTATTTACTCTATGTATGCTTCCTTTAGGTAACATCATTAGAAATCACTCTGTAAATTTCCATTGTTATGCGGATGATACTCAGTTGTATTTATCGATGAAGCCAGAAGAAAGTAATCAATTAACTAAACTCCATAACTGCCTTAAAGACATAAAAACTTGGATGAGCACCAATTTCCTGATGTTAAATTCAGACAAAACTGAAGTTATTGTTCTTGGCCCCAAACAACTCAGAGACTCTTTATCTGATGACATAGTTTCTCTAGATGGCATTGCTCTGGCCTCTAGCACTACCGTAAGAAACCTCAGAGTAACATTAGATCAAGATTTGTCTTTTAATTCTCATTTAAAACAAACCTCACGGACTGCATTTTTTCATCTGCGTAATATTGCGAAAATTAGGCCTATCCTGACCCGAAAAGATGCAGAAAAATTGGTCCACGCTTTTGTTATCTCTAGGCTGGATTACTGTAACTCTCTATTATCAGGTAGCTCTAGTAAGTCCTTAAAAACTCTCCAGCTAATTCAGAATGCAGCAGCACGTGTACTAACAGGAACTAAGAAACGATCATATCTCTCCTGTTTTAGCTTCTCTGCACTGGCTCCTCTAAAATCCAGAATTGAATTTAAAATCCTACTGTTAACTTATAAAGCTCTAAATGGTCAAGCTCCGTCATATCTTAGAGAGCTCATAGTGCCATATTATCCCACCAGAACACTGCGCTCTGAGAACGCAGGGTTACTCGTGGTCCCTAAAGTCTCCAAAAGTAGATCAGGAGCCAGAGCCTTCAGCTATCAGGCTCCTCTCCTGTGGAATCATCTTCCTGTTACGGTCCAGGAGGCAGACACCGTCTCCACATTTAAGACTAGACTTAAGACTTTCCTCTTTGATAAAGCTTATAGTTAGGGCTGGCTCAGGCTTGCCCTGTACCAGCCCCTAGTTAGGCTGACTTAGGCCTAGTCTGCCGGAGGACCCCCCTATAATACACTGGGCACCTTCTCTCTCTCTCTCTCTCTCTCTCTCTCTCTCTCTCTCTCTCTCTCTCTCTCATATTCTATTACTGCATCTTGCTAACCCGGCCATTCTGGATGTCACTAACTCGGCTTCTTCTCCGGAGCCTTTGTGCTCCACTGTCTCTCAGATTAACTCATATCACAGCGGTGCCTGGACAGCGTGACGTGTGTGGTTGTGGTGCTGCCGTGGTCCTGCCAGATGCCTCCTGCTGCTGCTGCTGCCATTATTAGTCATTAGTCATACTTCTACTGTTATTATACACATATGATTATTGTCACACTTGTATACTGCCAGATATTAATATATTATTATTAATTATAATATTATTACTTTCATTAATGTTGTTGTAAGCTACTGTCATTACCGTCTGTCCTGCTTCCGTCTCTGTCTCTCTCTGTCTCTCTCTCTCTGTCTCATTGTGTCATACGGATTACTGTTAATTTATTATGTTGATCTGTTCTGTACGACATCTATTGCACGTCTGTCCATCCTGGAAGAGGGATCCCTCCTCAGTTGCTCTTCCTGAGGTTTTTACCGTTGTTCCCCCGTTAAAGGTTTTTTTGGAGAGTTTTTCCTGATCAGCTGTGAGGGTCTAGCCTGAGTGTAAGACTGAAGCTCCCAGAAACTTCAGTCTGACATCGCCTCCATTGAAGGTGATTTACAAGGGGGAGGGAATTTGATTTTTCCCTAACCAATCAGTAGACAACAACAACTCACCCAGAATATGACGTCATTAGTATCCATGCCTCGGGGGTGCCGAAAACAAGCCAGCATTGTCCGTTTAAAATGTCTCCGTCGTTGTGCACGCCCAGCCGCATTGCCGTTAAATCCAGTTTAGCAGCTTCCTTAATTTGGTCCTCCATTAACACGAGTAGTGGCGAAATACTTCGATAGCATCGTTAATGTGGTCTGTAGGATCTGTAGCGGTCGCCTTTGTTGCTATCCTCACCAGTTACCCACCGGCGTACAGCTTGACATCAGCGTGGCGCTGATTGAGTAATTGCTAGACCCGCCCCTACCCCCGGCCTTCATTGGTCTGTCCATCGTTTGGACGAGATAAATCGCAAATTCATTGCAGTATGCCAGACCAGAGATGCAAGCCTACTCAGTTGAGTGGGCGGGGTCTATGGTCTGGAACCAGGCTAGTGAGGGTCATAAGACAGAGGGATGTCGTATGCTGTAAAGCCCTGTGAGGCAAATTGTGATTTGTGATATTTGGCTTTATAAATAAAATTGATTGATTGATTGATATGGGCACCATATCTCTTGCAATATACATGGCGACTGCATCTGTGATCGCTTTCCACCGGACCCCTTTCTTATCATACGGCAATGTTTCCCCTACCATCATATTGGATCACAACAGAAGTCATTTAAGGTTACCTTTAGTATCGAACAGGTCTATACCTTGTCCTTTTATTAAACAAACTAAATAGCCTTGTGTTACAGGTGTACAGATGGTACAGATGTAGGAGGTATGAGACGTTAGTGTGCCGGGTGTGGTGTGTGATGTCAGATGGATGCGCCCCAGGAAGAAAGTGAGGCATGTGCTCTGTTGTTTACTTCGAGCAGCCACAGCAAAGAAGTCTACGCAGTTCTGCATGCTGTTTTTGAGTTATTTCCCTCTATGTAAAAGTCAGACACTGATGAGAGAGGCTGTGCATCATCCCTGCAGTGCTGAAAATAAAGTGCCGTTCTTTAACGCAGACGAAGTCCCGTGGTTTATGTGTTGTTGCCACAACGAGCTAACACAAGCTAAAGGAGCTAATGGTCTTCGGAGGTCCCTTTACTACGGTTCGGGGGTCTGCCAGCTTGGCGTTGGTAACACTTGTTTATCTTATTTACACAACGGCATGTCATTTATGTCCCTACACGGTGCGCGTCTAAAATCCTCCTCTCTGTGTCGCACACGGCGGAGTTTGGCCCTGATGAAGATTGTGATTGAAGGCTTTAAAGGGCTCTGAATGCTCACAATATGTTTTGGGACAATCTTTCAAATACTCAACAATAAACTGTGATAAATTTTGACTATTATCTGATTTAACTGATCTATTTCCCTGAATGGCAATTCTGCCTTTGAAGTTTCAAATGAGCTGAAAACTTTTTACAACTGTTTTAATGTCCATCATTTTAATGAAGAGCTGTCAGTCTTTCCAAATGCTGCTCCTGCTCCTGAGGGGAACTGTGTTCATGTAGATAAGGGCAAAGTCCTCAAACTCTTCAGGAGTGTAAAAGAAATGAAAAGTCCTGGCCCTGACGTCATTTCAGGACATATTCTCAAACACTGTGCCGAAAAACTGGAAGATTTATTCTGGTTTATCTGTAATTTGTCACTTCAACTACATAAAGTTCCTTTTTGTGGAAGGATTTAATTATCTGACCTGTTGTTTTTCATTAACTGCTAAATATTAACTAAAGATTTATTATTTAAAAATGTGGTAGCATGTAATACCATGTTACACCATATGCAAGTTAATCATAAAAATGTTTAAAATATATGTACTTATATAAAATATGCTAACACATATATAATGTTCCTATATATTAATCCAAAAGCCCATAAATATGTTGATATTATATATGTTAACATAAGAAATATATACACATACAAAATTGTTGTATATTTGTTGATTTCATAAGCTTCTATGTATTAAATGAATCTTTTCATTAAAATATGGTAGCAACAAATGATACCATATTAAAATGTACCTTACAATTTTTTTTATATAAAAATAATAATAATAACTTAATTTATATAACACCTTTAAAAACAAAAGTTTACAAAGTGCTTTGACAAACAAAGCAAAAGCAGGAATATCTATAGCAAGAGAGTCAAAACAGTGAGGGCAAGCAAAAGCAGGACAAAATTAAGCTCAAATTGAGGTAAACTTAAGCAAAACATAGACAGAATGATATGACAGAATGTTAAAAGAGATAAGAACAATAAAGGTAATAAAATATTATTTCTAAATACTAGAAAAAACGAATAGAAGGATAAAAAGACAACATTGCATAATAACAATAGCATAACAAAGAATAAACAATTAAACGGAATAGAATAAAATAAATAAAAAGAGTAACATCACATAAAGGCAAGTCTATAAAAATGGGTTTTAAGAAGAGATTTAAAAGATGTTACTGATTCTGCAAGCCTTATCTCCTCAGGCAGGTCATTCCAAAGTCGAGGGGCCCTGGTGGAAAAAGCGTGGTCGCCTCTAGATTTAAGTCTGGACTTTGGAACGGCCAGGAGGGCCCTGCCTGAGGATCTAAGGCTGCGTACTGTCTCATATGGGGTCAACATTTCTGCTATGTAACTTGGGGCCAGACCCAGACGGGCTTTAAAAGTGATCAGTAAAATCTTAAAATCAATTCTAAAAAGCACAGGGAGCCAATGGAGGCAAGCCAGCATTGGGGTGATGTGATGCCGTCTGTTAAAACCAGTAAGAAGCCTAGCTTCTTCTAAGCGCATATATATATTCATCCCAGTCAATATGTTATTATTTATGTTAACAAAAGTGATGTCAAAAAAACCTCAAAAACATGAAGAATTGTTGCATATATGTTGTTTTCATAAACTTGTGCATATTAAATATTCATCATTCAACATATATTGTAACATGTAAAGGCACAACAATTCATCATATAATTGTTTTTAATATATGTTTATATGCTCATATTGTAGACATACATTATGCATATTAAAAATGTTTTCATACATTTCTTTATATGAAATATTCATTGCCTAAATACATAGTAACAGCATATATTACCATATAAAAATCCATCATATAAATGCTTTTAATATGCACATAAACAAAACGTACGGTGGGTATTTCACAGATGAATGCAGATGCATATTGCAGATGCCTCAAACTTTGCAACAAAGAGACATCTGTAGAAAATTTGCATTAAGTTTGGAATTTTAGGATAAGTAAAGATCGTACAGATGTCATTACTGTTGACACAAATATAATCAAAGACAGACTTTTCTTCCTCACTGGGCCAGACTTTTAAATATGTTACGAATTTTGGACATATTCAGTCCATACATTACAGGGTTGAAAAGAGGCTGACATGTAAAAAAGTGTAATGACAAAACGATTCGCAACATGTTGGGCACACTGTTCATATTAAACCGATTCTGTATTATTTCAAAAAGACCAGCAAAGGAGAAGTTCAAGAGGGAAGCAAGGTGAGGTGTGCAGGTGCTGACAGCTTTCTGTCTGGTCTGTTTAGAACCAGAAAAACAAACTTTAAGGATCTTTATATAACTGTAAAAGATTAAAGATACAGGACATGAGATTATGAGAGAGCCGTAAATTAGTCCATAAATGTTCTGGACTGTGGTGTCATAACATGCCAGTTTAACGATGGAGTAGTAGTCACAGTACACCTTATTGATAACGTTCCCACACAGCTGTAAAGAACCAATTAATGACACCAAAACAACAACTGTAAGAACAGGGAATAATCAACTCAGAGAAATAAGAACGACGACCTTGTAAAATGTCATACATGTGTTATATTGTAGAGGATAACAGATGGCAAGATATCTGTCATAAGACATGACGGCTAGGTTGGAAAACTCTACACATCCATATGAGTACACACAGAAAATCTGCAGGAAACAAAAGGAGGTAGAAACAGCGTGAATGTCAGAGAGGATCTGAAGCAGCAGGAATGGAAACAACCCTGTACTACCATACAGTTCATTTACAAACAGGCTGCACAGAAACATGTACATAGGTTCATGTAAGGTTCTGTTCACACAGATAACCACAATCAGCAGGAGGTTGGAGCAAAGAATCAACATATATAGGAACATGACGAACAAGAAATATAAGTACTGGAAATGGCTGCTGTCAAAGTAGGCGGTGAATGTGAAGTATGTCACCTGAGTTGAGTTTACCATGATCCTTCTTTTGGCTTGTGAAACATTAATAAAGCTGTTTGCAGATAAAACTAATTTTACTAATCAAATTACATTTCAGCAGATTTTTAACTCATCTAAACTAAACAACATCAAACACCAAGTATCACATTCACCTGCTGTCCTGCTGTAGTCATACCACAACTGTGCCCTAACTGAACTGAAACTCTGCTTCTTTAAAACTTTTTAAAGACGCCCACAGCACTGACCTCATCATTAAAGGGACCCACAGACTGATACTGATGATGGGAAAACAAACTTTTTAGCCCACTCACTGGAAAAAATATGAAGATGACAAAAAGAAAGCTGTGAACTAGCTATATTTTAGTATTTGGACTTTGACCCTCTCCAGTCAATCTATGGCTTTGGGCATAAACCCCTGCTGGGACCTGACCTCGTAACGGGTCACCAATTGCTACCAGAAATATTTATTAATTACCAATAATAATCATTAATTATGTTAAATATTGTTACTTAAATGACATTAAATCACTGCGTAGGGCACCACTCCCAAAAAGGCAAAACATGATCGGCAGTTAAAGAAATCAGTCTCATAAAATACACAACACATCAATTTGGAATTCTGATTAATAATGAAATTAATAATTATAACCAAAATGACCACATTAATAGTAAAGGTTGAAGGATTTTGGATTTCTTGACATAGCAGAGGATGACTACTCATTCACCTTTGTGTAACATTTAAAAGACAACAGGTATGATTCCAGTATTTACTCACATAGAAAAAAAGTCAAACAAACACAGATACTCACAAGCATGGATATGTGTGTGTGTGTGTGTGTGTGTGTGTGTGTGTGTGTGTGTGTGTGTGTGTGTGTGTGTGTGTGTGAGTGAGGCAAAGGCCATCTGACCTACAAATAACATGGCTGACAACAGGAAGCTATACATGGATTGGACTGGTCAAAGATGGCGCAATCAAAAATGACCTTGGAGTTCAGGGAGGGGTCTACCTGACTGTGAGGTCAGTCAGACAATGGAACAAAGAAAAGACTTGCGAACTTTGGGTTTCCTCTCAAAGAGTAGTCATGTTGAAAATAAAGTCTGTCTTGAGTACATGTGCGTGTGATATACAGTATATCGGCCCTGTGAAAAGCTAACTTTACAGCCTGACAAAATATGCTTTAAGGTTGCGGTACATGAACACAATGGGCATGATGGGTCCTCATTTACCCACAGTTTTAGGTTCTGGGTGGTTGGTAACACATCGTATGTAGCCCCTATCAGGAATCTAATACGATTCTCCTCCATACTCCACAGGTCCCTCCAACTAAGCTTCCTCTTCTCTACATTTTCCCAATTCAACCACTGTCCCTGTTTAGCCTGGGCCACTACCTTTGCACCCCTTAGCATCTCTTCCTGTCTGCGTCTCTGTTCTACAACCAGCTTTCTTTTATCTTTGAGGCCTGCTGTATTCCATACCGGTTTGCCTGAGCCAAGCCCCAGGCCTCCCCGGCCAAACTGAACATTACCTACAATCTCTGCATGTCTAAGAGCTGCCTCTGCCTCCTGAACTGCCGATCTTGGGTTCCACTTCCTCCCCTTGGTTGGATTTGGAACCACACTCCTAACTACCACGTCCTTACTCCCAGATAACAAGAGCTCTGTCCTGACCTTGGTACATTTAAATTCCTCTGTTAAACTAGATACTGGCAGCTGAAGTATCCCTTTTCCATACAACACAACACTACTTAGGCACCTAGGAGCACCCAACCACTTCCTAATATAGGAGCTAAACGACCTTTCAGTTCTCTCCACAACAGATATTGGAATTTCATAAACTGACAATGGCCACATTAACCTAGGATATAGCCCAAATTGCAAACACCACAACTTCAACTTTCCTGAAGTTCTGATTTATCTATTCTATCCAATCCTTCAGCCACATCTTTTCTAAATTTCACCACCTGTTCCTCATCATTCAACTCTACATTGTACAACCTACCTAAGCTCTTTACTGACTTTTCCCTAATTGTTGGGATGTCCTCATCATCTATGAAAAACTTCCTATCACTTAACTTCCTTCTACATATCGAGATTTACTAGGCTTGATCTTCATGCTGGCCCACTTGAGGTTCTTATTTACCTTCTCTAGTAGCCTCTTATGTACATGGCATTGTTGTGGTCACCAGTGTCATGTCATCCATGTAAGCCCTAACTGGTGGAAGATGCAACCCATTCTGCCGTCTCTCCCCACCTACCACCCACTTAGAAGCCCTGATGATTACTTCCATCGCCATAGTAAATGCTAATGGAGAAATTGTACACCCTGCCATGATGCCTATTTCTAGCCTCTGCCAACCTGTTGTGAAACCTGCCATACTTAGACACAACCTAATATCCTGAAAATATGCTTTCACTAAGTTGACAACTACCTGTGGCACTCTGAAGTAGTCAAACGCACTCCAAATGAGGCTATGCGGTACTGAACCAAATGCATTTGATCTAAGATCTAAAAATACTACATGCAGGTCCCTTTTGTTAATCTTCGCTGCCTGAATCTGGTGCCAGATCATACTAGTATGCTCTAAACACCCTGAAAAACCTGGTATTCCTGCCTTCTGCACCATGGTATCTATTAAGCTATTCCTTTCTAAGTAGCTAACTAATCTCTGCGCTACTACACTAAAGAAAATCTTCCCCTCTACATTCAAGAGAGAAATCATCCGGAACTGGCTAAGTCCACAGACTCCTTCTCCTTAGGAATGAGGACACCCCCTGCCCTACGCCATGCTCTTGGGATAATTTGTTTCTCCCAAACTATTCTTAGCTGTTTCCACAAAAATTTAACGATATCAGGTGCACTTTTATAAACCCGGTAGGGGACTCCATTAGGCCCTGGGGCCGAAGAAGCCGTTGCATGCCTGACTACCTCATGAACTTCCTTCCACCAAGGTGGCCTGACATCCATCTCATGCTCTATCCCTTCTAATGGAGGGATATTGGGTGCGAAACCTACTATACTATTCTTCTCTAAATCTGAATATGTACTTTTCAAATATTCTTCAACCTCTAGCCTTTCTGCTTTGAGCTGCCCTCCCCTGTCCTAACATATTCCTTCTTTCTCCTCTTTTTCCTGAGATGCTCTGCCCTTCTAAGAACTGCTAGCCTGCTTCTCAACTCCTCTTGCAACACATTAATTCTCTCCCTTTCTTCTTCTGTAGCCTTTCTCCACACCTTTCTTAACTGTCTCCTTTCCTTGACTAACTTCTCTATTTCTCTTTGCCGCCTAGACTTACCTGACTGTACCCTCTCACTCCTCTTTCTCTCATGCACCCCGAACCTCTCTACACCATATGAGTAAATTATATCTCCCATCTTTTCTAGCCTTTCTATTGCATTTCCTCTAAGCCTACTCAAGATTACTGACAAATCTCTATTAATTATCTCCCATTCTTTACTGTCATTTGCCCTAGGCCATCTAACTCTAACCTTTTGCTCCATGGTTCTCTCTCTGACTGGCATACTGACCTCAGTGTCACCTGCATCCTCTCTTACCTCCTCCTCCTCCTCCTCCTCCTCCTCCTCCTCCTCCTCCTCCTCATCAGTGGCAGCATTACTGATATCCTGTGAACTGTGGTTTTCTACCTGCTGCTGGACTTCATCCGACTGACTCGACTGACTTCTTAGGAAGTACTGATCAATGCGGCTACTCTGCCTTTTCTTTGCCACACACTTCTTCTTTCCCTGATGAGTTCTGAGGCCTTATAGTGAGGTTACTTTCTGCCAGCTGCAAGGACAAACCTGAAGCATCTTGATCTCAACTGTGCTACTTTTATCCTCTACAGATGCGCTCACCTTGCCCTGAATGCTGCTAATTCTAGCCCTGATGGATAGGTCCGTGCCCCTATCGTTCACTGAGTCACAGATCCAAGTCATAGTCGTGTCCGTTACAATGTCTGTTACCGTGTAATCCACCTGTGAGTCATCTTCCACCCCAGCTCTCGCTGACTCTTGGGATATTTTCCCTATGTTGGCTGTAGCTAATTTTGGTTGTAGTAAGGCTGCTAGGCCTCACCACTGCTACCATGGGTTGCTAACCCATGCCAGCACCTTTGGAGTCTTTTCCCTCCTATCAGCTGTCTTTCCTGATCTTTCCCTTGTTGTCAGCTGCCCTATTCACAGCAGTCACGAGCTAGAATCACAGCTATTATCAATGAACCTTTTATTAACTACAGTTGTATTTGTTAACAACACATACATAAATATACAACCTGTATGTATGTAAAAGATTATTCCGAAAATCATATAGAATTTAGATAAGCTCATGAAAAATACATAAAGCCTGTACAACCTGTATGCATGTGTTGTTTTATTAATCTTTTGACCTGCACATCATCTTTTATATGATATCAACATATGTTGATGGGCTTTAGGATGAACATTGTTGTATAAAGCATTAATGTCTACAATATAAGCATATACTGTAACATATTTGTTAAAAATATGTATAGCATGAGTTTTTATGCATTAATTTATGGTGTAACCATTTATGTTAAGGACATATAGTTAATTTTGATATGCAAATTCATGAAAATAATATATATATACACACACACACACACACACACAACAATTCTGTATGTATATATCTTTCTATTATTAATTTTCGACAATTATATCTATCTTCAGTGTAAAATATAAAAATTTATTGATGAGTTTTAGGATGAATTCATATGTACAAAACATATATGTCTACAGAATAAGCATTTATACATATATTAGGGACATTCATACACTGAATTTTTTGACAGTATTACGTGCTGCCACGTCCAGACTCACAGGAAAGAACCCAGATGCAAAGCAGCAAGCAGATAAAGTAATCAACAGTCTTTATTGAACACTCAGGAAAATATGTAACTGCCTCAGGCAGGTCTCGTACCCGCGTCGCCGGTGGGAGAGTTGGCGCTGTTACCTCTAAGCCATGAGGCGGTGACGTGTGCAACACAGGAGCAGAGTCTTTAATATCACTGGTACAGCTGGGGCTTGAACCCGCAATGCCAGGAGGGGAGTCAGAGACGTAACCTCCCGACCAAGAGGAGATTACGTGACTTGCAATCCAGATGAACAGTTGCGGGGGAACAGACAGTTGGAGAGTCGGGGACAGGCGAGGGATCAGATAACCAGCACAGTCAGGACTTACAGGCAGAAAGCTCGGTGTCAGAAACAGAAGGCGAGGTCGATAGCCGGGGATCAGATGAGCAGGCAGGGTCTCTGGTGTCTTCCTCCAGCGTGGGCCACCAGAATCTTTGGAGGAGGACCTCCTGAGTACGTCGGGAACCGGGATGGCAGGTGAGGTTGGAGGCATGGGCCCACAGCAGGACCTCAGACCTTAATGTTTCTGGGACGAAGAGGCAGTGGGAAGGACAGGTGCTGGGACCTGGCTGATCCAGAGTAGCTGCTCTCACCCGCTACTCAATGTCCCAGGTAAGGGTGGCGATGACACAGGGAGGCGGAAGGATGGGCGCCGGTCCCTTAGCAACATCGTCGTCCTGCAGAAATTGCTGTGAGAGGGCATCAGGTTTGGTATTACGAGAACCAGGGCGATAGGAAAGGGTGAAGTTAAACCTGGTGAAGAAGAATGACCAACGGGCTTGGTGGGAATTTAGTCTTTTGGCAGTCTTAATGTATTCCAGGTTTTTGTGGTTGGTAAGAAAGGGATCCTTGGTACCCTCAAGCCAGTGGCGCCATTCTTCCAGAGCCAACTTGACCATCAGGAGTTCTCTGTTGCTGATATCGTAGTTCCTTTCAGTGGGGGACAAGCGGCGAGAGAAAAAGGCGCAGGGGTGGAACTTTAGATCTGTGGTGGACCGCTGAGAGAGGACTCCTCCCACTCCAACATCAGAGGCATCCACTTCCTCTATGAACTGGAGGTCGGGATCAGGCATCTGGAGGATGGGGGCAGATGTAAACCTCTTTTTGAGTGTCCTGAAGGCGTTCTCAGCATCTGGCAACCAGAGGAAAGGAGTCTTGGAACTGGTGAGAGTGGTGAGCGGAGCTGCCACAGAACTGTAGTTTCGGATAAACCTTCTGTAGAAATTGGCGAACCCCAGGAAACGTTGCAGTTGCTTGTGGGAATCAGGGACAGGCCATGAAGCTACAACGGAGACCTTGCTAGGATCCATCTGAATGTGACCCCTTGAGACGATATAGCCCAGGAAGGAGACTGCTGTGACGTGAAACTCATATTTCTCTGCCTTTATGAAGAGTGAGTTCTCCAGGAGCCGCTGCAGGACGGATTGAACATGGTGGATGTGCTCGTTGTGGGTCTTGGAGAAGATGAGGATGTCATCAAGGTACATGAAGACATGCTTATTAAGCATGTCGCGGAGGATGTTGTTAACGAGGACTTGGAACACGGCGGGAGCATTGGTGAGACCAAACGTCATGACCAAATATTCATAATGGCCAATGGGGGTATTGAACGCCGTCTTCCATTCGTCCCCTTCATGGATGTGAACAAGGTGGTAGGCGTTCCGGAGATCAAGCTTGGTGAAGATGGTGGCTCCCTGCAACAGTTCAAAGGCTGATAAGATCAGAGGCAGAGGATAACGGTTCTTCACTGTTATTTCATTCAGTCCTCGATAGTCAATGCAGGGCCTCACGGATTTGTCCTTCTTTTCTACAAAAAAGAAACCTTCTCCAGCAGGGGATGAGGAGGGACGGATGAGGCCAGCCGACAGGGAGTTGTTGATGTACTCCTCCATGGCCTGCCTCTCAGGAGCGGAGAGGGAGTACAGACGGCCCTTAGAGAAGCGGTGCCAGGCAGGAGATCAATGGCGCAGTCGTATGGCCGGTGGGGAGGCAGAGACGTAGCTTTGGCCTTGCTGAAGACTTGGCTGTAGTCATGGTATTCAGGTGGCACATTAGAGAGCTCAGATGGTGGAATGGTGCTGGCAGGGTGGAGTAGTGCAGTGGCGTTCTTCAGGCAGGTGAGATGACATGATGTTCCCCAGCCAAGGATGGAACTTGTAGACCAATCGATGTGGGGGTTGTGGCGGTGAAGCCGTGGGAAACCCAGAGGCAGATCAGGGTAATCCAGAATGTGGAACTGGATGGTCTCATGATGATTCCCTGACAGGAGCATCGAGACTGGCGCAGTCTGGTGGGTGATGGTGCCCATCTTGTGGCCGACGAGGGCTCGTGCAGGGATCGGGTGAGTCAGTGGGACCTGGCCAAGTCCCATTTGCAGAGACACCCTCTCACTGATCAGACAGGAATCTGCTCCAGAGTCGATGAGGGTGGCCAGGGTGTGAGAACCATCATGGAGAAGCAGACGGGCTTGAAGCAGGAGACGGTGAGAGCGAGGAGACTCTGTTATTGAGCTCACCCATATCTCCTCATCTACGGGTGAGCTCTGTCTTTTAACGGGCAGGTGGCAACGAAATGTCCTTCTCCTCCACAGTACAGGCAGAGCTGGGCTAGCTGGCGTCGCCTCCGGTCTGCCGGGGTGAGGGAGGTGCGTCCCAGCTGCATGGGTTCCGGTTCAGTCAGCAGTAGGTTCGGAGGTGGGTGTGGACTGGTGGGCTCCCTCTGACATGGACCCTGGCATCATTCCCATCGCCGAGTCTGAACCCGGAGATCAATGCGGATGGCCAGGTTGATGATGTCGTCGAGGGAGGTAGGAACCTCGTGTGACACCAGCTCGTATTTGATGTAGTCGGCCAAGGCATGCATGAAGGCGTCGATCTGAGCAGCAGGGTTCCAGCCACACTGGCTGGCCCGGGTGCGAAAGTCTATAGAAAAGTCTGCCACTGACCTCTGGCCTTGTCTCAGATTCAGGAGTCCACCAGCCACTTCAGATCTAGCAGGAGTTTGTCCAAAAACCTTGCGGAGCTCTGCTGAGAAGGCCGAGAAGCTCTGGCAGGCAGGTGACTGTCGTTCCCACTCGGCAGTTCCCCACAGCTATGCACGGCCAGTCAGGTGATTAATGGTGAAAGCCACCTTGGCTAATTCCGTGGCAAACGTGCATGGCTGGAGAGCGAAGAGCAGGGTACAGTTTGTGATGATGGTGCACAGTCCTCTGAGTTCCCATCATAGTGTTCAGGCATCCCAACACGTGGCTCAGGAGTGTCCGTGGCTAGGAGAGGAGCCATGGGCACAGCAGCGGAAGCCGACGGTGCGTGTGAAGGGCCAGTGCATGATTGTTGCTGAAGCTGGTCGGTTAACCCTGACACCATCTTAGTCAGAGAATCAATTGCCCGTTGCAGATGGCTAGTAGATGCTGCAATCAATCCCTCATGGCTCACCAGTGTGTCTTCAATTCTCTCCAGTCTGTCAAGTGGGGAGGGCTTACTACTCGTTGGATCCATCTTTTGGCCAGATCGTACTGTCACGTCCAGACTCACAGGAAAGAACCCAGATGCGAAGCAGCAAGCAGATAAAGTAATCAACAGTCTTTATTGAACACTCAGGAAAATATGTACCTGCCTCAGGCGGGTCTCGTACCCGCGTCGTCGTCGGTACCTCTAAGCCATGAGGCAGTGACGTGTGCAACACAGGAGCAGAGTCTTTAATATCACTGGTACAGCTGGGGCTTGAACCCGCAATGCCGGGAGGGGAGTCAGAGACGTAACCTCCCGTCCAAGAGGAGATTACATGACTTGCAATCCAGATGAACAGTTGCGGGGGAACAGACAGTTGGAGAGTCGGGGACAGGCAAGGGATCAGATAACCAGCACAGTCGGGACTTACAGGCAGAAAGCTCGGTGTCAGAGACAGAAGGCGAGGTCGATAGCCGGGGATCAGACGAGCAGGCAGGGCCAGAGCAGAAACAGGTCAGGATCTTGCAATCAGTCCGAGGGCAAGGCCAGCAGGCAGGAACGGGGATGAAACGGGTCGGCAATGGGTGATCGGTCCAAGACAAATTGCTGGAAAGGCTTTCATGAGAGCGAAGACAATCTGGCAACTGGTGTGTGTGGAGCTGGAGCTTATGTATGCTGGGCTGATTGCATGAGATGAGCTACACGTGTGCTGATGAACACAGGTGAGTGGAATTGCCTGATGAGATGGGTGTGGCTAGGAAACATACTAGGTGAAGGAGAATGGAGACTGTGACACGTGCTGCTGTCATATATTTTAATGATGAATGTCTATTATATATACACAAGATTATGAAAACAACATGTACACAAAAAATCAGTATGTTTATATATGTCATTAATTTTGCCATACGTGTATATCATTCATGTTAACATAAATAACACATTGATGAGCTTTGGATGAATATATTTGTGCAAATATTAAAATAAAAACATTTATGTGATGAATTATTTGATGGTGTTATAGGTTGCTATCATATATTTAACAATAAATATTTAATCAATATATAGAAGTTTATGAAATCAACAACATAAGTTGATATTACACATCAATTAAAGATATGTATGCCAAAATTTATAAGAAACACATATACGTATAAAAGTATTTTATGTTGATTCCAAAAACTTGTAAATTTGAAATATTTCTGTTAAAATATATGATAGCAACATGTAATACCATATAAAAGTTCATCATAGTAATGTTTTTATTATATGAACTTCTATGTAGATGTGGTGATATTGTACACATGTTTGTACATTAAAATTCATCCCTTAGCTCATAAATGTATGTTGATATTATGAATGTACACATGAAAGATAGATGTGTATATAATTAATAAGAAAAAACATATACACACACAGAACTTTGTATATATGTTGTTTTCATAAACCTGAACAATATTTATTGATTGCATGAGATGAGCTACACGTGTGCTGATGAACACAGGTGAGTGGAATTGCCTGATGAGATGGGTGTGGCTAGGAAACATACTAGGTGAAGGAGAATGGAGACTGTGACACGTGCTGCTGTCATATATTTTAATGATGAATGTCTATTATATATACACAAGATTATGAAAACAACATGTACACAAAAAATCAGTATGTTTATATATGTCATTAATTTTGCCATACGTGTATATCATTCATGTTAACATAAATAACACATTGATGAGCTTTGGATGAATATATTTGTGCAAATATTAAAATAAAAACATTTATGTGATGAATTATTTGATGGTGTTATAGGTTGCTATCGTATATTTAACAATAAATATTTAATCAATATATAGAAGTTTATGAAATCAACAACATAAGTTGATATTACACATCAATTAAAGATATGTATGCCAAAATTTATAAGAAACACATATACGTATAAAAGTATTTTATGTTGATTCCAAAAACTTGTAAATTTGAAATATTTCTGTTAAAATATATGATAGCAACATGTAATACCATTTAAAAGTTCATCATAGTAATGTTTTTATTATATGAACTTCTATGTAGATGTGGTGATATTGTACACATGTTTTGTACATTAAAATTCATCCCTTAGCTCATAAATGTATGTTGATATTATGAATGTACACATGAAAGATAGATGTGTATATAATTAATAAGAAAAAACATATACACATACAGAACTTTGTATATATGTTGTTTTCATAAACCTGAATACATAAATTCAATATTTATCATAAAAATAGGAAGCAGCATATATTACCATATCCAAATTCTTCATATACATGCTTTTAATATGCACATAAACAAAACGTAAAGTGGGTATTTCAGTCAGTGACTGAATGGAGATTTAACACTTTACAAATAACACGTAATACCAGAGTTAAATTAATGAACTGCGCAGAAATACAATTTTATCTGTACTGAACCTACATATTGTTTTTAGATCTCTTTAAATGAATGCAGATGCATATTGCAGATACCTCGAACTTTGCAACAAAAAGACATTTGTGGAAAATTTGCATTAAGTTTTGAATTTTAGGATAAGTAAAGATCGTACAGATGTCATTGCTGTTGACACAAATATAATCAAAGACAGACTTTTCTTCCTCACTGGGCCAGATTTTTAAATATGTTACGAATTTTGGACATATTCAGTCCATACATTACAGGGTTGAAAAGAGGCTGACATGTAAGAAAGTGTAATGACAAAATGATTCGCAACATGTTGGGCACACTATTCATATTAAACCTGCTCTGCAATACTTCAAAGAAAACTGGTGTGCAGGTGCTGACAGCTTAGTCCATAAATGTTCTGGACTGTGGTGTCATAACATGCCAGTTTAACGATGGAGTGGTAGTCACAGTACACCTTATTGATAATGTTCTCACACAGCTGTAAAGAACCAATTAATGACACCAAAACAACAATTGCAATCAGAGGGAGTAACCAACTCAGAGAAATAAGAAAGACGACCTTGTTAAATGTCATACGTGTGTTATATTGTAGAGGATGACAGATGGCAAGATATCTGTCATAAGACATGACGGCTAGGTTGGAAAACTCTACACATCCATATGAATACACACAGAAAATCTGCAGAAAACAAAAGGAGGTAGAAACAATGTGAATGTCAGAGAGGATCTGAAGCAGCAGCAATGGAAACAACCCTGTACTACCATACAGTTCATTTACAAACAGGCTGCACAGAAACATGTACATAGGTTCATGTAAGCTTCTGTTCACACAGATAACCACAATCAGCAGAAGGTTGGAGCAAAGAATCAACATATATAGGAACATGACGAGCAAGAAATATAAATACTGGAAATGGGTGCTGTCAAAGTAGGCAGTGAATGTGAAGTATGTCACCTGAGTTGAGTTTACCATGATCCTTCTTTTGGCTTGTGAAACATTCATAATGCTGTTTGCAGGTAAAACTAATTTTACTAATCAAATTACATTTCAGCAGATTTTTAACTCATCTAAACTAAACAACCTCAAACACCAAGTATCACATTCACCTGCTGTCCTGCTGTAGTCATACCACAACTGTGCCCTAACTGAACTGAACCTCTGCTTCTTTAAAACTTTTTAAAGACGCCCACAGCACTGACCTCATCATTAAAGGGACCCACAGACTGATACTGATTTCTAAATGATGGGAAAACAAACTTTTTAGCGCACTCACTGAAAAAAATATGAAGATGACAAAAAGAAAGCTGTGAACTAGCTATATTTTAATATTTGGACTTTGACCCTCTCCAGTTAATCTATGGCTTTGGGCATAAACCCCTGCTGGGACCTGACCTCGTAACGGGTCACCAATTGTTGGGAACCCATGGTTCTAAGTATCAAAATAGCTACCAGAAATATTTATTAATTACCAATAATAATCATTAATTATGTTAAATATTGTTACTTAAATGACATTAAATCACCGCGTAAGGACCATTCCCAAAAAGGCAAAACATGATCGGCAGTTAAAGAAATTAGTCTCATAAAATACACAAACCATCAATTTGGAATTCTGATTAATAATGAAATGAATAATTATAACCAAAATGACCACATTAATGGTAAAGGTTGTAGAGGCAGATAATGTATTATTCTATATCAAAGGTGAAAATAATGTCAGTTGCAAAAAGTCTTAGAAACAGTGGACCAAATGTCAGATTGTGCAATAGGAAGGACTCCTTATAAGAAGTTATTTTTGAGTTGGTGAACTTTGGAGCTACTATGAGGGACTCCTTTAAAGGAGTTGTTTTGGTAATTCTGAGTAATTTTTGTACAATCAGTTCTTGGAAATCAAACTTGGCAGAACAGTTAGGACTCAGAGTAATTTTTGTACAATCATATCCAGGTAATTAAACCCGGCGGGACAGTTAGGTCATACGCCCAGACCTGTCTGCACATGGACACACACACACACACACACACACACACACACACACATGCACACAAACAAACAGATGTCCACTCACTCAAATAGTATAAAGGCATTTGAAAGTTGGATAAGCGGGGTTGTTTCTCCCATATCTTTTGTTTTCTACAACCTGTGTTGTTGAATTGTGTTCTGCAATTAAAGTAATCCCACTGGCTGTAAGTTTTCTCTGAGTCTCAGTGTTTCAGTGTTTGCTGAAGTTAAGCAATTTCCTTACAAGGTTGAAGGATTTTGGATTTCTTGACATAGCAGAGGGTGGCTACTCATTCACTCTTGTGTAATTTTTAAAAGACAACAGGTATGATTCCAGTATTTAGTCACATAGAGAAAAAAGCCAAACAAACATTCAAACTCAAACTAGTCACTATATACAAGCATGGATGTGTGTGTGTGTGTGTGTGTGTGTGTGTGTGTGTGTGTGTGTGTGTGTGAGTGAGGCAAAGGCCATCTGGCCTACAAATAACATGGCTGACAACAGGAAGCTATATATGGATTGGACTGGTCAAAGATGGCGCAATCAAAAATGACCTTGGAGTTCAGGGAGGGGTCTACCTGACTGTGTGGTCAGTCAGACAATGGAACAAAGAAAAGACTTGCGAACTTTGGGTTTCCTCTCAAAGAGTAGTCATGTTGAAAATAAAGTCTGTCTTGAGTACATGTGCGTGTGATATACAGTATATCGGCCCTGTGAAAAGCTAACTTTACAGCCTGACAAAATATGCTTTAAGGTTGCGGTACATGAACACAATGGGCATGATGGGTCCTCATTTACCCACAGTTTTAGGTTCTGGGTGGTTGGTAACACATCGTATGTAGCCCCTATCAGGAATCTAATACGATTCTCCTCCATACTCCACAGGTCCCTCCAACTAAGCTTCCTCTTCTCTACACTTTCCCAATTCAACCACTGTCCCTGTTTAGCCTGGGCCACTACCTTTGCACCCCTTACTATCCCTTCCTGTCTACGTATCTGTTCTACAACCAGCTTTCTTTTATCTTTGAGGCCTGCTGTATTCCATACCGGTTTGCCTGAGCCAAGCCCCAGGCCTCTCCAGCCAAACTGAACATTACCTACAATCTCTGCATGCCTAAGAGCTGCCTCTGCCTCCTGAACTGCCGATCTTGGGTTCCACTTCCTCCCCTTGGTTGGATTTGGAACCACACTCCTAACTACCACGTCCTTACTCCCAGATAACAACAGCTCTGTCCTGACCTTGGTACATTTAAATTCCTCTGTTAAACTAGATACTGGCAGCTGAAGTATCCCTTTTCCATACAACACAACACTACTTAGGCACCTAGGAGCACCCAACCACTTCCTAATATAGGAGCTAAACGACCTTTCAGTTCTCTCCACAACAGATATTGGAATTTCATAAATTGACAATGGCCACATTAACCTAGGATATAGCCCAAATTGCAAACACCACAACTTCAACTTTCCTGAAGTTCTGATTTATCTATTCTATCCAATCCTTCAGCCACATCTTTTCTAAATTTCACCACCTGTTCCTCATCATTCAACTCCACATTGTACCACCTACCTAAGCTCTTTACTGACTTTTCCCTAATTGTTGGGATTTCCTCATCATCTATGACAAACTTCCTATCACTTAACTTCCCTCTACATATCGAGATGCTTCTAGATTTACTAGGCTTGATCTTCATGCTGGCCCACTTGAGGTTCTTATTTACCTTCTCTAGTAGCCTCTTTGTACATGGCATTGTTGTGGCCACCAGTGTCATGTCATCCATGTAAGCCCTAACTGGTGGAAGATGCAACCCATTCTGCCGTCTCTCCCCACCTACCACCCACTTAGAAGCCCTGATGATTACTTCCATTGCCATAGTAAATGCTAATGGAGAAATTGTACACCCTGCCATGATGCCTATTTCTAGCCTCTGCCAACCTGTTGTGAAGCCTGCCATACTTAGACACAACCTAATATCCTGAAAATATGCTTTCACTAAGTTGACAACTACCTGTGGCACTTTGAAGTAGTCAAACGCACTCCAAATAAGGCTGTGCGGTACTGAACCAAACGCATTTGCAAGATCTGAAAATACTACATGCAGGTCTTCGCTGCCTGAATCTGGTGCCAGATCATGCTAGTATGCTCTAAACACCCTGAAAAACCTGGTATTCCTGCCTTCTGCACCATGGTATCTATTAAGCTATTCCTTTCTAAGTAGCTAACTAATCTCTGCGCAAATACACTAAAGAAAATCTTCCCCTCTACATTCAAGAGAGAAATCATCCGGAACTGGCTAAGTCCACAGACTCCTTCTCCTTAGGAATGAGGACACCCCCTGCCCTACGCCATGCTCTTGGGATAATTTGTTTCTCCCAAACTATTCTTAGCTGTTTCCACAAAAATTTAACGATATCAGGTGCACTTTTATAAACCCGGTAGGGGACTCCATTAGGCCCTGGGGCCGAATAAGCCGTTGCATGCCTGACTACCTCATGAACTTCCTTCCACCAAGGTGGCCTGACATCCATCTCATGCTCTATCCCTTCTAATGGAGGGATATTGGGTGCGAAACCTACTATACTATTCTTCTCTAAATCTCAATATGTACTTTTCAAATATTCTTCAATCTCTAGCCTTTCTGCTTTGAGCTGCCCTCCCCTGTCCTAACATATTCCTTCTTTCTCCTCTTTTTCCTGAGATGCTCTGCCCTTCTAAGAACTGCTAGCCTGCTTCTCAACTCCTCTTGCAACACATTAATTCCCTCCCTTTCTTCTTCTGTAGCCTTTCTTCACACCTTTCTTAACTGTCTCCTTTCCTTGACTAACTTCTCTATTTCTCTTTGCCGCCTAGACTTACCTGACTGTACTCTCTCACTCCTCTTTCTCTCATGCACCCCGAACCTCTCTGCACCATATGAGTAAATTATATCTCCCATCTTTTCTAACCTTTCTATTGCATTTCCTCTAAGCCTGCTTAAGATTACTGACAAATCTCTATTAATTATCTCCCATTGTTTACTGTCATTTGCCCTAGGCCATCTAACTCTAACCTTTTTGCTCCATGGTTCTCTCTCTGACTGGCATACTGACCTCAGTGTCACCTGCATCCTCTCTTACTACTACCTCCTCCTCCTCCTCCTCCTCCTCCTCCTCATCAGTGGCAGCATTACTGATATCCTGTGAACTGTGGTTTTCTACCTGCTGCTGGACTTCATCCGACTGACTCGACTGACTTCTTAGGAAGTACTGATCAATGCGGCTACTCTGCCCTTTCTTTGCCACACACTTCTTCTTTCCCTGATGAGTTCTGAGGCCTTATAGTGATGTTACTTTCTGCCAGCCGCAAGGACAAACCTGAAGCATCTTGATCTCAACTGTGCTACTTTTATCCTCTACAGATGCGCTCACCTTGCCCTGAGTGCTGCTAATTCTAGCCCTGATGGATAGGTCCGTGCCCCTATCGTTCACTGAGTCACAGATCCAAGTCATAGTCATGTCCGTTCCAATGTCTGTTACCGTGTAATCCACCTCCCCACCCCAGCTCTCGCTGACTCTTGGGATATTTTCCCTATGTTGGCTGTAGCTAATTTTGGTTGTAGTAAGGCTGCTAGGCCTCACCACTGCTACCATGGGTTGCTAACCCATGCCAGCACCTTTGGAGTCTTTTCCCTCCTATCAGCTGTCTTTCCTGATCTTTCCCTTGTTGTCAGCTGCCCTATTCACAGCAGTCACGAGCTAGAATCACAGCTATTATCAATGAACCTTTTATTAACTACAGTTGTATTTGTTATACATAAATATACAACCTGTATGTAAGTAAAAGATTATTCCGAAAATCATATAGAATTTAGATAAGCTCATGAAAAATACATAAAGCCTGTACAACCTGTATGCATGTGTTGTTTTATTAATCTTTTGACCTGCACATCATCTTTTATATGATATCAACATATGTTGATGGACTTTAGGATGAACATTGTTGTATAAAACATTAATGTCTACAATATAAGCACATACTGTAACATATTTGTTAAAAATATGTATAGCATGAGTTTTTATGCATTAATTTATGGTGTAACCATTTATGTTAAGGACATATAGTTAATTTTTATATGCAAATTCATGAAAATAATATATATATATATATATATATATATATATATATATATACACACACATACACACAACAATTCTGTATGTATATATCTTTCTATTATTAATTTTCGACAATTATATCTATCTTCAGTGTAAAATATAAAAATTTATTGATGAGTTTTAGGATGAATTCATATGTACAAAACATATATGTCATATATGTACGGAATAAGCATTTATACATATATTAAGGACATTCATACACTGAATTTTTTGACAGTATTACGTGCTGTCACGTCCAGACTCACAGGAAAGAACCCAGATGCGAAGCAGCAAGCAGATAAAGTAATCAACAGTCTTTATTGAACACTCAGGAAAATATGTACCTGCCTCAGGCGGGTCTCGTACCCGCGTCGTCGGTGGGAGAGTTGGCGATGTTACCTCTAAGCCATGAGGCGGTGACGTGTGCAACACAGGAGCAGAGTCTTTAATATCAGTGGTACAGCTGGGTCTTGAACCCGCAATGCCGGGAGGGGAGTCAGAGACGTAACCTCCCGACCAAGAGGAGATTACGTGACTTGCAATCCAGATGAACAGTTGCGGGGGAACAGACAGTTGGAGAGTCGGGGACAGGCGAGGGATCAGATAACCAGCACAGTCAGGACTTACAGGCAGAAAGCTCGGTGTCAGAGACAGAAGGTGAGGTCAATAGCCGGGGATCAGACGAGCAGGCAGGGTCAGAGCAGAAACAGGTCAGGATCTTGCAATCAGTCCGAGGGCAAGGCCAGCAGGCAGGAACGGGGACGAAACGGGTCGGCAATGGGTGATCGGTCCAAGACAAATTGCTGGAAAGGCTTTCATGAGAGCGAAGACGATCTGGCAACTGGTGTGTGTGGAGCTGGAGCTTATGTATGCTGGGCTGATTGCATGAGATGAGCTACACGTGTGCTGATGAACACAGGTGAGTGGAATTGCCTGATGAGATGGGTGTGGCTAGGAAACATACTAGGTGAAGGAGAATGGAGACTGTGACACGTGCTGCTGTCATATATTTTAATGATGAATGTCTATTATATATACACAAGATTATGAAAACAACATGTACACAAAAAATCAGTATGTTTATATATGTCATTAATTTTGCCATACATGTATATCATTCATGTTAACATAAATAAGAACATATTGATGAGCTTTGGATGAATATATCTGTGCAAATATTAAAATAAAAACATTTATGTGATGAATTATTTGATGGTGTTATAGGTTGCTATCGTATATTTAACAATAAATATTTAATCAATATATAGAAGTTTATGAAATCAACAACATAAGTTAATATTATACATCAATTAAAGATATGTATGCCAAAATTTATAAGAAACACATATACGTATAAAGGTATTTTTTGTTGATTCCAAAAACTTGTAAATTTGAAATATTTCTGTTAAAATATATGATAGCAACATGTAATACCATTTAAAAGTTCATCATAGTAATGTTTTTATTATATGAACTTGTATGTATATGTGGTGATATTGTACACATATATGTTTTGTACATTAAAATTCATCCCTTAGCTCATCAATGTATGTTGATATTATGAATGTACACATAAAAGATAGATGTGTATGTAATTAATAAGAAAAAACATATACACACACAGAACTTTGCATATATGTTGTTTTCATAAACCTGAATATATAAATTCAATATTTATCATAAAAATAGAAAGCAGCATATATTACCATATAAAAATTCATTATATACATGCTGTTAATATGCACATGCACAAAACGTACAGTGGGTATTTCACATATGTTATAAACTTCTATCTTCATACATCCAAAGGATTATGTATGTGCTAATACCATATCACCTTATAGGTAACATTTGTGGCAACATCACTCTTGATTTAGGGGCATATGGGTCATATATTACATTTGTGTAAGAGGTGAGGTTAAGAGGTCATGAGTTTTATTTTCCACAGCTGGTTTGTGTCAGTGACTGAATGGAGATTTAACACTTTACAAATAACACGTAATACCAGAGTTAAATTAATGAACTGCGCAGACATACAATTTTATCTGTACTAAACCTACATATTGTTTTTAGATCTCTTTAAATGAATGCAGATGCATATTGCAGATGCCTCGAACGTTGCAACAAAGAGACATTTGTGGAAAATTTGCATTAAGTTTTGAATTTTAGGATAAGTAAAGATCGTACAGATGTCATTACTGTTGACACAAAAATAATCAAAGACAGACTTTTCTTCCTCACTGGGCCAGACTTTTAAATATGTTATGAATTTTGGACATATTCAGTCCATACATTATAGGACTGAAAAGAGGCTGACATGTAAGAAAGTGTAATGACAAAACGATTCGCAACATGTTGGGCACACTGTTCATATTAAACCGATTCTGTATTATTTCAAAAAGACCACCAAAGGAAAAGTTCAAGAGGGAAGCGAGGTGAGGTGTGCAGGTGCTGACAGCTTTCTGTCTGGTCTGTTTAGAACCAGAAAAACAAACTATAAGGATCTTTATGTAACTGTAAAAGATTAAAGATAGAGCATATAACACTGTGACAGAAGTACAAGTTAGTCCAGAAATGTTCTGGACTGTGGTGTCATAACATGCCAGTTTAACGATGGAGTAGTAGTCACAGTACAATTTATTGATAACATTCCCACACAGCTGTAAAGAACCAATTAATGACACCAAAACACCAAGTGCAAGCAGAGGGAGTAACCAACTCAGAGAAATAAGAACGACGACCTTGTTAAATGTCATACATGTGTTATATTGTAGAGGATAACAGATGGCAAGATATCTGTCATAAGACATGACGGCTAGGTTGGAAAATTCTACACATCCATATGAATGCACACAGAAAATCTGCAGGAAACAAAAGGAGGTAGAAACAGTGTGAATGTCAGAGAGGATCTGAAGCAGCAGCAATGGAAACAACCCTGTACTTCCATACAGTTCATTTACAAACAGGCTGCACAGAAACATGTACATAGGTTCGTGTAAGCTTCTGTTCACACAAATAACCACAATCAGCAGAAGGTTGGAGCAAAGAATCAACATATATAGGAACATGACGAACAAGAAATATAAATACTGGAAATGGCTGCTGTCAAAGTAGGCAGTGAATGTGAAGTATGTCACCTGAGTTGAGTTTACCATGATCCTTCTTTTGGCTTGTGAAACATTCATAATGCTGTTTGCAGGTAAAACTAATTTTACTAATCAAATTACATTTCAGCAGATTTTTAACTCATCTAAACTAAACAACATCAAACACCAAGTATCACATTCACCTGCTGTCCTGCTGTAGTCATACCACAACTGTGCCCTAACTGAACTGAAACTCTGCTTCTTTAAAACTTTTTAAAGACGCCCACAGCACTGACCTCATCATTAAAGGGACCCACAGACTGATACTGATTTCTAAATGATGGGAAAACAAACTTTTTAGCCCACTCACTGGAAAAAATATGAAGATAACAAAAAGAAAGCTGTGAACTAGCTATATTTTAGTATTTGAACTTTGACCCTCTCCAGTCAATCTATGGCTTTGGGCATATACCCCTGCTGGGACCTGACCTCGTAACGGGTCACCAATTGTTGGGAATCCACTGTTCTAAGTATCAAAATAGCTACCAGAAATAATTATTAATTACCAATAATAATCATTAACTAGAACTGCAAGCAGTTATGAACGGGGGCCAAGCCTCCCTGCGCAACTCGGCCCCCGGGTGTCGCAGAGCCCTTGGAAGTCGGCCCAACCAAACATCACTAAGCTTTATGGCTGGCCTCAGGAGCGACTCTGCATCACGCTCACCAAATTTCATGCGAATCTCATCAACTTTCATGCTAGCTGGTATGGGTGGTCTGTGTGCTATTCTATATATACCCTGTGAATTTCAAAGCCCTCAGTATAAAAATAAATGTTTGTTGTTGATCTTGTAATAAGCCATGCCCACTTTGACCAGTCATGATAAACTTCAAGTTATGGCCTCAGGAGTGACTCAGCATCATACTCACCAAATGTCATACAAATCGGTGCTGCCATTTGAGAGATATAAATTTCCCATATTTGCAGCGCCCCCTAGTGGCCAACATTAGTCAAATTTGGCTCATACCCTCAGAGTCACATGCCAAGCAAGGATCTCAGATTTAGTGTTGTTAGCATTTATTTTGACTGAGATATGCAGTTCGCGTTTTTATAGGTAGCTAGAAAAATGTATTTGTTAATAATTTGTGCATATTTGTACCGAACAAAATTCTTTTGATAACTTTAGATCAGGTCCAGCTGACGACTGTCTGTGCCAAGTTTCACGCCGATCGGACAAAATCCCAAGGAGGAGTTTAAAAAAGCAGGTTTTCCAGTTTTCATGATTTTGTGAAAAAAAATTACAGGCGGAAATGGGCGTGGCCCAGCCCAGGTGATTCAGCACTATTCAGGGAATCTGGGGATATGACGCTGTTGAATGTGTGACATACAGTGTGCGTTGACCTTGGTTATAGCGCCCCCTGCTGACAGACTTATGTCATTTTTTGCGTCTGAGGTACGTGCAGGGGTCTGGACCAACCCTCCAAATGGCACCACCCTCCCTTGCACGGTTTAGCCTGCAGCATCACTTTTACCAACGGAAAAATAAAAATAGAGAAAAACTATAATAATAAAAACCCGAACAAAAACAATAGGGTTCCCAGCACCGCTGGTCCTGGGAACCCAGGCCCCGCGGGCTTGGCCCCCTAATTATGTTAAATATTGTTACTTAAATGACATTAAATCACCGCGTAGGGACCATTCCCAAAAAGGCAAAACATGATCAACAGTTACAGAAATCAGTCTCATAAAATACACAAACCATCAATTTGGAATTCTGATTAATAATGAAATGAATAATTATAACCAAAATAACCACATTAATGGTAAAGGTTGTAGAGGCAGATAATGTATTATTCTATATCAAAGGTGAAAATAATGTCAGTTGCAAAAAATCTTAGAAACAGTGGACCAAATGTCAGATTGTGCAATAGGAAGGACTCCTTATAAGAAGTTGTTTTTGAGTTGGTGAACTTTGGAGCTACTATGAGGGACTCCTTTAAAGGAGTTGTTTTGGTAATTCTGAGTAATTTTTGTACAATCAGTTCTTGGAAATCAAACTTGGCAGAACAGTTAGGACTCAGAGTAATTTTTGTACAATCATATCCAGGTAATTAAACCCGGCGGGACAGTTAGGTCATACGCCCAGACCTGTCTGCACATGGACACACACACACACACACACACACACACACACACACACGCACACATGCACACAAACAAACAGACGTCCACTCACTCAAATAGTATAAAGGCATTTGAAAGTTGGATAAGCGGGGTTGTTTCTCCCATATCTTTTGTTTTCTACAACCTGTGTCGTTGAATTGTGTTCTGCAATTAAAGTAATCCCACTGGCTGTAACTTTTCTCCGAGTCTCTTCATTTCAGTGTTTGCTGAAGTTAAGCAATTTCCTTACAAGGTTGAAGGATTTTGGATTTCTTGACATAGCAGAGGGTGGCTACTCATTCACTCTTGTGTAATTTTTAAAAGACAACAGGTATGATTCCAGTATTTACTCACATAGAGAAAAAAAGCCAAACAAACACACAAACTCAAACTAGTCACTATATACAAGCATGGATGTGTGTGTGTGTGTGTGTGTGTGTGTGTGTGTGTGTGTGTGTGTGTGTGTGAGGCAAAGGCCACCTGGCCTACAAATAATATGGCTGACAACAGGAAGCTATATTGAATGAATGAATGAAATGAAATTTATTTTTGAACATGAGAATCAACAAGGAAGCATTTTTCACATGACATTTCTCACAGAAAATAAATAAATTAAAGGTCTCTACATGTTCAAAAAAGGAGAAGGAAGAAGCTAACTTATGTTTACCTTCCCCTTTTATACATCTTAATTTTCTAACATGGCTACTGTTTATTTTATCAAAGTACCGCCATTTGTCCAAATGAGAAACTCTTGATTCATCTGAGGTAGTTAGTTCTGGAAATAAAAAACAATATATACTGAAAATATAATACAAGACAATATTTGAAAAAAAGGAAAAAAATGCAGACTTTATGGCTAAACAATTCAGTACAACCTCTTAAAGTGGAAATGAAACATTTGGCCCACCTTCACCTCAATTGTTATAGTTTTCTAATGTGAGAATTTTAAACTGTCTTTTGAATTGAGCAATGTGTTTACTTTCTTTGATCGTTACAGGTAAATTATTCCACAACCTCACCCCATTGACAGATATGCACATGCTTTTGAGTGTGGTACGCACCTTGGATTGTAAGAGATTCCCTCTCCTTCTTAAATTATAACCACTTTCTCCTTCTTTAAACCATTTTTGTATATTATTAGGGAGTAAGTTGTTTTTGGCTTTGTAAATAATTTGTGTGGTCTTGAGATCCACTATATCCATAAATTTTAATGTTTGTAATTTTAAAAATAAATCATTTGTTTGTGCTTTATAGCCAACATTGCTGACTATTCTCATTGCCTTTTTCTGCATGGTGCATATTGTCTTTAGGGTGGATTTGTAGGTATTACCCCACACCTCAGCACAATAAGACAGATAAGGAAGAAAAAGCGAGCAGTATAGAATGTACATTGTTTTCTGATTCATTATGTGTCTGACTTTACAAAGTATACCATTAGTCTTTGCCAATTTAGAGCAAATGTGTTTGACTTGCGGTTTCCAGCTGAGATTGTGATCAATTATTACTCCCAGGAAGGAATTTTCATAAACTCTTTCTAATCTGGTGTTATCACACAGTACTTCAATAGTTAAGTCTTCTGGAATTTAGCGTTTCCCAAAAATCATAAATTTGGTTTTCTTTATATTGAGAGATAATTTATTTGTATCAAACCACTGTTTTAGCTTAGCTAGCTCTTCAGAGACAATCTTTAACAGCTGTTGGAGGTTCTCTCCTTTACAAAAGATATTTGTGTCATCTGCAAAAATTACAAATTTCAAAATATTAGAAGTATTAATAATATCATTTATGTATAATATAAATAATTTTGGTCCCATTATTGATCCTTGTGGTACACCGCAAGTTATATTTAGGAGCATTGACTTTTCCTCTCCCATCTGCACAAACTGTTGTTTATGTTCTAAATAACTTTTTATCCAACTGAGCCCTACACCCCTAATCCCATATCTTTCCAGTTTTTGAAGCAAAATATGATGATTAATTGTATCAAAGGCCTTTTTAAGGTCAATAAATACCCCTATGGCAAACTTCTTGTCATCAATGCTGGTAGTTAGTTCTTCCACAAGGTCAATTAGAGCCAAAGATGTAGATCGATTTGGTCTAAAACCATACTGACTATCAGTTAAGATCTCATGCTTATCAATAAAACTGTCCAATCTGGTGGCAAATATCTTCTCCAAGATTTTAGAAAATTGGGGAAGCAATGAAATTGGCCTGTAGTTAGTATAAAGATTCTGCTCACCAGCTTTAAAGATGGGAATGACTTTGGCTATTTTCATCTTAATGGGAAAGGTGCCCAGTTTCAGTGAGAGATTGCAGATATGTGCTATGGGATCTGCTATAGCTACAATTACTTGTTTAATTAAGAATAGATCAATATCATCACAATCCCTTGATGTCTTGTTCTTAAAATTATTAACAATGTCAATTATTTCGGTTTTATCTGTATCTCTCAGAGAAATAGTAGCTGAGTTTCTTTCTTCAAAAATTTGTGAGACACCTCGCCCTTGTGGAGGGATTATCTCATCGGCCAGCTTGGGCCTGACATTTACAAAGAATCTGTTGAAGCCTGCCACCACTTCATCACTGTTTTTAATTATCTTACCATTATCAAGAAATTCATTTGGAAATCCAGCACTTGGTTTTTTTCTTCTAATAATTGAATTTAAAATATTCCAGGTGCCCTTTATGTTATTTTTATTGGTTTCCAACAATTTACTATAATAATCTTTCTTACATTTTCTTAGAATATCCGTTAGTTTATTTTTATATGTCTTATATTTAATTTCTTTTTCTTCAGTTCTGTGCTTGATAAAGTCTTTATATAATTTATTCTTTTTTTTGCAGGCATTCAACAGACCCCCCGTAAACCAGGGGTTATCTGGACGTTTTGATGTTTTCTTTGGTTGCTGAATTGGACAGTTTTTATGATATAAAGTCAAAAAAGTATTAAGGAATAAGTTATAAGCTGAATCAACATCTTCCTTTTCATAAACATTCCTCCAGTTTTGAACTAACAGATCATTTCTGAATGTATTCAGGGTGTCTTCCATTCTTAATCTCCTCTGCATGTTTATTTTGCTGCTGTCTAAGTTCTTGTGTTTACATTCATGGATAACAAACACCGGCAGATGGTCAGTAATATCGTTTATTAATAATCCACTTTCTAAATTACTGGTCATATTATTAGTAAGAATATTGTCTATTACTGTTGCTGAGTGGGTGGTAATTCTACTTGGTTTGGTTATACTAGGATATAGGCCCTTACTGTACATTGCATCTATAAATTCCTCTATTGCAGGTGATTTATTTGGATTTAAGAAGTCTATATTATAGTCCCCGCATAAAAAGGCAACCTTCTGCTCGGTGTTTGAAACCATGGCCTCAAACACATCTTTAAAACTTTCAATGCTAGAGTTGGGTGCTCTATAAACACAGCTAACAATGACATTCTTCATTTTACCCATATCAATTTCAACAGTAATACATTCACAGATGTCATCAATCACAGTCGTCATACTCTCTACTATCCTATACTTTAACCTGTTGTCCACATACAGTGCGACTCCTCCACCCTTTTTATTTGCTCTATTCACAAAGTTGAAATTATAACCTTCTAATTCAAAATCGGTCCCTTTGTCATGGCTAAGCCAGCTCTCAGAAATAGCGATTACATTAAATTGCATGGTGTAATGCTGTAGATAGTCTCTGATCTTATTAAAACTTGCGTATAGACTCCTACTATTGAAGTGTACAATTGATATACCATGCTCTAAATTGAATTTCTCCTTAAATTGGTTTTCGGTGTAATAACAACAATTACTGGTTACATAATCAAAAAAATTACTTTCCGGGTCTATATCTATATCTTGTTCCTGCATAGTAATTGTTCAATGTGGTCGCACACAGTCGCCTTCCCAGTCACACACATCCAAATTTGAGCATATACACACCCACAAAAATATATGGATTGGACTGGTCAAAGATGGCGCGCTCAAAAATGACCTTGGAGTTAGGGGAGGGGTCTACCTGACCGTGTGGTCTGTCAGACAATGGAACAAAGAAAAGACGCGCGAACTTCGAGTTTCCTCTCAAAGAGCAGTCATGTTGAAAGTAAAGTTTGTCTTGAGCACATGTGTATGTGATATATGTTGCAAAGGGTCTGGGTTAGTAAAGAGGATGTTTAATTGCAGGCAAGACGCATTGGCAAACTAACATTACTTAACTTTGGTGAAGCCAAATAACCAATTACCTAACTACCAACACGTCTCGATTTGCCTGTATAACTGTAATAATACTATGCCCAGTTGTTACGCTACCAGTCCTCAAATGCAGAAAACCCAGTAAATATTCCAACAGACTAACATTCTCTAATTTTTTTTTTTACTGAAGCAAAAGTAGCAACAGTGTAGAAATACTCTGTTGCAAGTCAAAGTCCAGCATTCAAAATATCATTGAAGTGCAAAAGTATTTCCAACAAAATATACTTAAAATAGCCTTCCAAAACTGAAAGTATTTTAAGTATTACATTTATTAATACATTCATGTGTTTATCACTTTAATGATGCAGCTCATTTTAAACATGGGATTACTGCTGGGTAGTTTCACCTATAATAATACACAGAAAGCTATTTGTTTGTTAGTAATCTGAATCTGTGAAGTAACTAAAGCTGTCACATAAATGTAGTGCAGTAAAAAGTACAATTTTTACCTCTGAGATGAAGAGGAGTAGAAGTAGCCTACAAAGTACCATAAAATGGAAATACACCAGCACAAGTACCTCAAAATTGTACTTAACTACAGTACTTGGGTAAATGTACTTAGCTACATTCCACCACTGTTAACAAATACAGCTGTAGTCAGTAAAGGTTCACTGGTAATAGCTGTGATTCTACTCAAAACCCATAATAATTTCTAACAGACACTAATGTTTTTAACATCATAGTTCACAATTAATCCAAAGAGGAAGTGACACTTTCTGACGCACACATTTTCAACTTTTTAATTATCAAGATGTGGTTCATTTTTGGTAAAGCATCTATATAGATGCATGACTAATGTTCTTTGCCATCTAAGCTCAAATCTAAAGTCAGTATGCTGGTTATTTAACTTTAAATATTAACTGGTCAGGGGTATAAACTAGGGGTAGGGCACGGCAAGATTAGTGCTTCTCCCTGTCCCCTTTTTTCAGACATATGGACTCAAAAATTATTAAAAGGAAAGAAAAAAAATGTAGAGTTTTCTAAAAAGGGCGTCATGATAGGATTTGTATTTCCTTTTGCATTTTTTTTCTATCTTTTCTCTTTGCATTTATATTTTCAAATGAATGTATTCTATTTGAATGTATTCTATTTCCTTTGTCCAACATCCGAAAAATAAATAAATAAACTAAAAAAAATAAACTAAAAACTAAACAAGCTCTATTTTGATGCTTGTAATGGACTCTGGCATCTTGTTTACATTCAAAGTGCACATCTTGATAATTAAAAAGTTGAAAATGTGTGCGTCAGAAAGTGTCACTTCCTCTTGGATTAATTGTGACCTATGATGTTAAAAATATTAGTGTCTTTGTAGTAATTATTATGGGTTTTGAGTAGGATCACAGCTATTATCAATGAACCTTTATTAACTACAGTTGTATTTGTTAACAACACATACATAAATATACAACCTGTATGTATGTAAAAGATTATTCCTAAAATCATATAGAATTTAGATAAGCTCATGAAAAATACATAAAGCCTATACAACCTGTATGCATGTGTTGTTTTATTTATCTTTTGACCCAAACATCATCTTTTATATGATATCAACATATGTTGATGGGCTTTAGGATGAACATTGTTGTATAAAACATTCATGTCTACAATATAAGCATATACTGTAACATATTTGTTAAAAATATGTATAGCATGAGTTTTTATGCATTAATTTATGGTGTAACCATTTATGTTAAGGACATATAGTTAATTTTTATATGCAAATTCATGAAAATAATATATATACAATAATTCTGTATGTATATATCTTTCTCTAACTAATTTTTGACATTTATATCTATTTTCAATGTAAAATATAAACATTTATTGATGAGTTTTGGGATGAATTCATATGTACAAAACATGTATGTCTACGGAATAAGCATTTATACATATATTAAGGACATTCATACGCTGATTTTTTTGACAGCATTACGTGCTGCTGTCATATATTTTAACGATGAATATCTATTACATATACAAGATTATGAAAACAACAACAGAACATAATGATGGGCTTTTGGATGAATATATTTGGGCAATTATTAAAAAAACAAAACATTTATGTAATGAATCATTTGATGGTGTTATAGGTTGCTATCATATATTTAACAATAAATATTTAATCAATATATAGAAGTTCATGAAATAAGCATATATACATATATCTTTAATTGATATTATATATCAATTAAAGATATGTATGTCAAAATTTATAAGAAACACATATACGTATAAAGGTATTTTATGTTGATTCCAAAAACTTTTAAATTTTTTTGGTTCAAATATATGATAGCAACATGTAATACCATTAAAAAGTTCATCATAGTAATGTTTTTATTGTATGAACTTGTATGTATATGTGGTCATATTGTACACATATATGTTTTGTACATTAAAATTCATCCCTTAGCTCATCAATGTATGTTGATATTATGAATGTACACATAAAAGATAGATGTGTATGTAATTAATAAGAAAAAACATATACACATACAGAACTTTGTATATATGTTGTTTTCATAAACCTGAATATATAAATTCAATATTTATCATAAAAATAGAAAGCAGCATATATTACCATATAAAAATTCATCATATACATGCTGTTAATATGCACATGCACAAAACGTACAGTGGGTATTTCACATATGTTATAAACTTCTATCTTCATACATCCAAAGGATTATGTATGTGCTAATACCATATCACCTTATAGGTAACATTTGTGGCAACATCACTCTTGATTTAGGGGCATATGGGTCATATATTACATTTGTGTAAGAGGTGAGGTTAAGAGGTCATGAGTTTTATTTTCCACAGCTGGTTTGTGTCTGTGACTGAATGGAGATTTAACACTTTACAAATAACACGTAATACCAGAGTTAAATTAATGAACTGCGCAGACATACAATTTTATCTGTACTAAACCTACATATTGTTTTTAGATCTCTTTAAATGAATGCAGATGCATATTGCAGATGTCTCGAACTTTGCAACAAAGAGACATTTGTGGAAAATTTGCATTAAGTTTTGAATTTTAGGATAAGTAAAGATCGTACAGATGTCATTACTGTTGACACAAATATAATCAAAGACAGACTTTTCTTCCTCACTGGGCCAGACTTTTAAATATGTTACGAATTTTGGACATATTCATTCCATACATTACAGGGTTGAAAAGAGGCTGACATGTAAGAAAGTGTAATGACAAAATGATTCGCAACATGTTGGGCACACTATTCATATTAAACCTGCTCTGCAATACTTCAAAGAAAACCCCGAAAGAAAAGTTCAAGAGGGAAGCGAGGTGAGGTGTGCAGGTGCTGACAGCTTTCTGTCTGGTCTGTTTAGAACCAGAAAAACAAACTTTAAGGATCTTTATATAACTGTAAAAGACCAAAGATACAGGACATGAGATTATGAGAGAGCCGTAGATTAGTCCATAAATGTTCTGGACTGTGGTGTCATAACATGCCAGTTTAACGATGGAGTGGTAGTCACAGTACACCTTATTGATAATGTTCTCACACAGCTGTAAAGAACCAATTAATGACACCAAAACAACAATTGCAATCAGAGGGAGTAACCAACTCAGAGAAATAAGAAAGACGACCTTGTTAAATGTCATACGTGTGTTATATTGTAGAGGATAACAGATGGCAAGATATCTGTCATAAGACATGACAGCTAGGTTGGAAAACTCTACACATCCATATGAATACCCACAGAATATCTGCAGGAAACAAAATACAGTAGAGACAGTGTGAATGTCAGAGAGGATCTGAAGCAGCAGGAATGGAAACAACCCTGTACTACCATACAGTTCATTTACAAACAAGCTGCACAGAAACATGTACATAGGTTCATGTAAGCTTCTGTTCACACAGATAACCACAATCAGACAGAGATTAATGCAAATAATTAAAACATATAGACACATGACAATGATGAAATATAAATATTTGAAATGACGAGTATCAAAGTAGGCAGTGAATGTGAAGTATGTCACCTGAGTTGAGTTTACCATGATCCTTCTTTTGGCTTGTGAAACATTCATAATGCTGTTTGCAGGTAAAACTAACCATACTGACTAAATTACATTTCCACAAATGTCTAACTCATCTAAACTAAACGGCATCAAACACTCATGAATGGTTTTCACATTTCAGTATCAATCCTTACATTCATCTGTTCTCCTGCTGTAGTTATACCACAAAAATTGCTAAACTGACCTGAGCCTCTGCGTCTGCTTTTTTCAAACTTTTAAGTCAGCAGACGCCCACAGCACTTACCTCATCATTACAGGGACACAAAGATTGACACTGATTTCTATCTGATGAAAAACTTTTACGCCCACCTACTGGTAAAGTATTACGAAAATAAATTAACAACAATAAAAGACGTATATTTAGGCAACCTAACATTTGACCATATGTTCTACGGTAGCTATATTTTAGTTTTTAGACTCACACCAATTCCTAACTGGATGCAGCACGGGTTTGCATCAGTGATATAATCGGTTTGACTGCACTGTCTGCTTTTGGACTGTCATAACTTCACGTATGTGACGTGGAATGATGCAGTACGCTGTTTTAAGCCAAACTTTTGTCGTACAGCCCATTTCACATTGAAAGATGGACAAAGAATGGCTGATTTACGGGATTGAAATGAAGCATTTTTTTAGGATACCGCCTCATTTTACTACAAAAACCTAAATAAGTTGTCATCTGGCCGGAGGGTGATCACCAGGGAGCTGAATGTTTCTGGTAACTACTGTGTGGGATGTTTAGCAAAGCTCACTAGCAAGCTAGCTTGTTTTACAAAGTGGAGATGGTGGTATTACATAGTAGCTACACCAATGATATCTACAAGTTACCCATGAGAGTATTGTTGTGAACATTAACAAAGTATGTATTCACCCATCTTTTCAGTGGGAGTTTACATGACGTGACCGGAGTTCCATATTTAACAGATCCAGTGTGGACAAAGAGCATCTGATGTAACGCAATGTGGTTTGATCGTCAGACAAGGTGTTGGACCCCATCCAGTCACTCTATAGCTTTGGGCATCACCCCCTCTTATTCAGAGGTTTATAAAGGTAACAGGTCATAAGAGTTCATGTCAGTGGGGGTCTGAGGACTTATGGATGAGTCCAGCTATGGTCAGGGAGAAACTGTTCTTGGTGAAAGGGGTTTTGCTCCTGATGGACTGCAGCCTCCTGCCGGAAGGGAGTGTTTCAAGGACTTTGTGTCCAGGGTTTGAAGAGTCATCCACAATCTTCCCTGCCTGCCTCAGGGTCCTGGAGGGACGAATGATTGCAGCCAATCCCCTTCTCAGCAGAGTGAATGATACGCTGCAGTCTACCCTTGTTCTTAGCTGTGGCATCAGTGTGCCAGATAATGATAGTGGAAGTAAGAATGGACTCAGTAACGGCACCATCATTGACTTTGTCAAGTAGAACTTTGTGCTCCTTCACCAACTTCTTAGGTAAAGGAGCAGGGCGGTGGTTCCTTAGTCATGAAGTCCTTTGGTCCTTGGCTTTTGGCGATGATGATGATGGTGGAGGTCTTGAGGCAGAATGGGACATAGCATGTCTCCAGTGAGATGTCAAAGACGTCTGTGAACACCGTAGCTGACTTTTGCCTCCTCAAAATCATAACTTCCTAGTGGGGCAATGGCAGGTACAGAGACACCACATGGTGACGGCAAGAACTTTGATGTGTCTGTTTCTGATGGCAGTAGAGATTTCTGGGAGAAAAAACATGAAGCTTCTTTAAAAAAGTATTTTCCTTTTACACATCTATCAAAGCGAATGAAACATGAAGACTGCAGGGAATAGTCTCCTATTTAGTCATGAAACAAGTCGGACTGTCCCACTCTGTATCACACAGTAAAAGGTAAATGAACTGTATTTAAAGTGTATTTGCCTAATGCAAGGTGCTGGCCTGACCATCAGAAGCAACTTGGAGTTACCCAAGGATACTCTGACAAACAGAAAGGAGGAGGCAAGGATCATTAGTGGTTGACCCGCTCTATGAATCAAAACTAATGCCACAGGTATACTAGGGCTGTCAACGAATATTCTAAATTCGAATTTAAATTCGAATTTGAAAAAAAAATGGACCTTCGAATGTGAAAATTGATATTTGATTGTGGAGAAAAAAAAAACACCACCGCAGTTGTCCTCTTTGCGAGTGGGAGGCGGGAGCGGCCACGGAGGTGGATGACACAATCGGTTAACATGGGCACCGAAAGGAAACTGGCTTCCCTTCTCGGCGCTTTGAGGCTATTCGCAGCGCTTCCGCAGGCGGTGTAGCCTGACGGGTCAGAGAGGGGGGGCGAGCGAGAGGTCCGCGGTCGTTTATAACGTAATGTTATAGATAATTGTTTTATGTGTTTTAATGTGTAGGTATGTAAATATTTTCAAAGACGTTTATGTTGAAATAAAAATAACTACAAGTAGTTATGTTTCCTTGTATTAATACATACAGAAGTATATTTCCTTGTATTAATTTGCCCTCTTGTGGACATAATGCGAAAAAAAAATTCGAATGGTTCGAATCTATGAGTTATTTTTAGAATGAATATTCGAACTTCATTTTTGAGCAATTTTGACAGCCCTAAGGTATACACAGTTTGACTCTGGATGAGCCCTTGCATCAAATTTAGCTTGATCCAGTCTGACCTGAACTGCACGTCACTTTGATGCTAGCTAGCTCCTGCAGTCTGCATGTCAAAGTACCCTTGAGCTTGAACCCCAAACTGCTCCCGATGATGCTTCCAGTTAAAAACTGAGTAGCAGGTGGCACCTTGTAGAGTAGCCTCGGCCACCAGTGTATGAATGTGTGTGTGAATGGTTGAATGTGACTCGCAGTGTAAATCGCTTTGAGTGATTGGATGACTAGAAAGGCACTATACAATAGCAGGTCCATTTACCAACTCTTAATGGAGCATTTTCAAATCCTCCATGGTTGCACAAAGTTACAGCCAGAAGATCATTTGTGTCCTAAATGACCAAATTCCCAAGAATCCGCTGGCCATGAGGTTTTGGGTTCTTCCATCTCGGGAACTCTGACAGAAGAAAGGTCTTGGTAGGCCTGAAAGACTGTCCACTATAGGGTGGGACCGGTGTGAGCATCTTCAAACCGGTTTGATTTTAAGCCAAACACTGGAGTAACCAAATGTTATACCAAATGTTACCTGGTGTCGCACTTGACTCAGCAGCTGCTCCTGAGTGGATCATAATGACACCGTGTCCAAACAGCTAAAGAGCATCAGACTATCTTTTAAATACGCACTTCTGTTACGTCACGTAAACAAATCATGTAAATATCAGCTATTTGCTCAAGACTGGAGACGTCAGTTCAGTCTCACTCATCGAAAACTGGCACTTGGTCGGCGACTTTTGGGGTCACACACGTCTTTTCATGTCTGCATGATACCAGGCAGGTGGCCGGCGGCGCCAGGGGGAAACGTGGTGTGACAGTAATTAAAGTTAAGGCGGCAAAAGTCTGAGGCTTGTGGGAGGGGTGGTGGATGGGTCTAACACCCACCAACTTCCACCCAGGAGGCCGGTGTTCACTGTAAGATTGTGAAGCCAAACCCTGTTCTTTTTTCCTAAACCTAAACACGTGGGTTTTGTTGGCTGAATGTAACCATGTGCGTTTGCTGTTGACGGAAACAAACGTCAATTGGTGGTGTTGTACCGACGTAGTGCTTTTATTTTGAAAGAGATTGTACATAAACTGTACATTTCCTGTGAAAACAGAATGCATGTAACTGAAGGTGACCCGGCACCAAACGGTCACAGTCTGGAGCCCTCTACAAGAAATGCACTCAGTAAATCCATAAGTGCTACAGGCAGCCTGGGTCCAGGAATTGAGGGCGAGGAGCCTGCTGAAGCGTTCTGCACCGTGGGACAGTGTTGCAGGGGACCGCTGATAAAAACAAACTTTCCACAGTTTTTTAAAAGAACATTGACACAAAATCCATTTTTGGCAGCTCTGGTTGCCAAATGAAAAATCAGCCGGTTTATGGAGGAAGGGAGTGAATGAAGCAGTTCTGGAAGTTTGTCAAGGATGACCGGGACTGTGCCTCCAGGAAAGCAGTGAGTTGTGACATTGAAAAAACAAATATTCCTGATGATGCTGTCCCTAAACAACACAGTGGAAGGAGGGAAAAGAGGACGAAGAGGAACACAATCGGGATTGGGGGACTCACGTGAGGCAGGTGGACGGTCCATGCTGCGTGACCGGGGGGGGCAGGTGTTGCGGTGACTCGGCGGCCCTGGCCCCGGCAGGAGGAGCGCCATCCCGGCTGTGGGAGAGGAGTCCTCCGGAGCGTCTCAGTACAGCCTCTTTTAGGAGCCTCCGACGCGCTGCAGAAGCCGATGCCTAGGAAGGGAGTTGATGGTCGGGTCCTGCAGCAGTGGCACTCCGGTCCTCAACAGGTGCCAGCGAAGAAGACCCAGACCCATCCATGCAGGGCACCACAGGAGTACCACCGGTCTGCGGAGAGGGAGCCACAGCGCCGTGGGACACCGAGGCCAACCCCTCCAAGCGGGGAGCGGCTGGAGCAGCACTGGTCGGCGGGGAAGGAGCCGCAATGGCAGCGTCTGCAGGGCCAGTGTCTGGGTCTCCGTCCGATGCCAGGGCGCTGTAGCGGTTTGACAGGCTGAGGCACAGAGGTGAGGCAGCACAGCCAGGGGCTCTCTTACCCCTGCCGACCAACTCCACCCAGGACCACCGGCAACTCGGCGTTGAGCTGGAGGACAGTGGAGGCCAAGCGCTGGGATCCCAGTGCACCATGTCTTGAAGGGCCGCCGTGAGTGAGGAGCGACTGTTCATGAGCCACCTCCTGGAGGGCGGTCAGCATGGAGGATTTGTCGTTTAGTTCACCAGAGATCCGGCAAATGTCCTTTGTCTGCTTTTTCAAGATGGGGGTCCACATCAGGGTGCATAGATGTAGCCATAGATGTATCGCTGTGCTGTCAGCTGGCGGAAGTTTTCCCACCTGTCAAGCAGACCGGGTAGTGTCTGGCTGTTAAAACCCCTAATGCTTGGACATCCAGTGAGTAGAATTTAACACCGATTAAAGGAGATAAATAAAAACAACTGATGTCCAAGCAGATAGCTTAAAAGTCACTTAAAAGCTAAAATAAATCAGTTTAAAATTGCGGGTTAGGGAGAGCACAGGCAGGCAGCTACAGATGCCGACACATGCGCAGATCTCTCTCTATATACAGTATATAGAGGAGGAAAGGTTGTGTTAGGGAAGTGCATATTTATTCTGTAACACTGGGTCGTACTTGGACTGTAAATAAACTGGGTTCATTACTTATATATTTAATTAGGTGGTAAACAGACTGAGGATTGTTGTAAATAAATTTGGCAATCTGTTGAAATAATATGAGTTAAAAGAAGAAATGTAAGGAAGGGGTAGAGACAGTTTCACTTCTACCTACTCCTTTTCGGACACTGTTATCTTTGTCTCGTTAGTTTTTTTGTTTTTGGTTCGTTTACATGAGGTTACTTAAAGCTAACATGATGTCAGTTCACCACACTATTATTATTTTATTTTATTTAAGCATGAGGTCCCGTTGAAATTGAAAATCTCTTTTACAACAGAGACCCAGCCGAGGCAGCAGCCAATCAGAACACGTTTAAAATGCAACTAATACGACATATAATCCAAAAATCCACAATAACACAACAGCTATTCAAACACAGCAGCCTCTCAGGAAGAACAAGCACATGTCTCTGTCACCACGTTCTTTATGATGCCCTTAAATGCATCAGTGGATACAAGTGTTTCTAGTTTTAGATATTTTTGTGGATTATTTCATGTCCATGGTGCGGAGTAGGAAAATACAGTTTCCTCCAGATCTGTTAAAACCTGCCGTTCATTAAAAAGCAGCCACCTGGAGGAGCGTAGCTGGAAACTGTCAGAGCTGACACACAGAGAGATGCAGACTTCGGCTGGGAGTTTGACCAGTATTGCTTTATAGATTAAAAAAATATAGCAGTGCTGCCATCTGCGAGTGGTGAGTGATGTCCAGCCCACCAAATCATAAAGAACTCAGGGACAAGTCAGAGACTCTGCATCTGTAATAAAACCCTAAGGTGCATGCTGAACTGAATCAAGGCTGCGTAAAACAGTGACAAAACAGTCTCATGTTTTTAATGGGCACATTCACTGAAACATTGTTAGCACATCTGCATCTGATCTCTGCGGCCGGCCAACAGTTTATAACACAGGACATGTTTACACGTGTTCCGTATCTTTGACATCTGCAGTCCGTACATGATGGGATTCAACAGCGGCTGTATGATGAGAAAATACAGCGAAAGAATGATCCGCAGCACGCTGGGCACGCCGCTCGTATCAAACCTGCTCTGAATGATCTCAAAGCAGCAGCCGAAGGAGAAGTTGAGCAGAGAGATGAGGTGAGGTGTGCAGGTGCTGACGGCTTTCTGTCTCGTCTGTTTCGAACCAGAAAAACAAATCTGGAAAATTTTCACGTAGGAGAAAAAGATGGGGAGCAGAGGGACTATGACGGTGAGGACGGTCCCAAATATTCCATAGAAGTTATTCACTCGAGTGTCAGAACACGCCAACTTTACAACTAAGTAGTTGTGACAGTACAAACTGTGTATGATGTTTCCACATAGCGTCAGACGGATATTTAAAGATAAAGTGATCATGAATTTCACAAAAGAGTAAAACCATAGACCAGCAATGAAGATAAGAGCCTTGTTAAATGTCATGCGTGTGTTATACTGCAGAGGACAGCAGATGGCCAGATATCTGTCATAAGACATGACGGCCAAATTACAAAACTCGACATGTGCATATGTGTACAGACAATAAATCTGCAGGAAACAAGCTGAAGCAGAGACAGTGTGAATGTCAGAGAGGATCTGAAGCAGCAGCAATGGAAACAACCCTGTACTACCATACAGTTCATTTACAAACAGGCTGCACAGAAACATGTACATAGGTTCATGTAAGCTTCTGTTCACACAGATAACCACAATCAGAGACGTGTTGATGAGAACTATAACACTGTATAACACTGCAGTCATCATAAAGTACAAGTATTTTAAAGCTCCTACATGCATATAAGTGCTGAGAATAAAATAAGATAAAGTTGAATTCACAGTCATTGTTGTTTCAGTTTAAACACGTTCACTCTTCACTTTTTAACCCACAACCACTCAGACACTGTTCTGAATAACACACATTATTTTCATACCTGCTGAGCCGTCACTGACCGTGTGAAGCGTGTCACAGGCAGGATAAACTCATCATTCACCCTGCACCTTTAAAATGATAGAAACACGTCACACAGCTCAGCTCAGGCAGAGTGCTTCAGTAACTGACGGGAGGCTGCAGTGATGTCTGCTGTTTATACCTTTACATGACAAGGACACGTCACCACAGTCAACACACTCCAACACACACTCAGATCTTTATGATCACTCTGCAACGTCAAGGGAGTTAATATCTGATGTCAGAACTGGGGGGACAGATGAAGACCAACATCATCATCACAAGTTAACACAAGATTAATACATGAATTATTAAATATAAACAGGAAAATTATTTATGTGGAGCTTAAAATGCTTTTAACCTGCAGTTATAGTTTATGTCAACACGTCCTCACTGTGACCTCGTCACATGTCCACGTTTGGTCATGGACTTTCCATGTCCACATATGACATCCAAGGTACCCTGGGTGTGTTGGTTGTTGACGTTCTGGGACGCCGTGTCAACTTCAGCCTGTTACATGCATTGTCTGTTTTCAAAATACACTTCTGTTTTCACAGGAAATGTACAGTTTGATACAGTCTCTTTCAAAATAAAAGCACTACGTCGGTACAACACCACCAACTGATGTTTTTTCCTTCAACACACACACGTGGTTACGTTTAGCCAACACACACATGTGGTTACATTTAACCGACACACATACGTGGTTACATTTAGCCAACACACACCATGGTTACGTTTAGCCAACACACACACGTGGTTACATTTAACCGACACACACACGTGGTTACATTTAGCCGACACACACACGTGGTTACATTTAGCCAACACACACATGTGGTTACATTTAACCGACACACATACGTGGTTACATTTAGCCAACACACACCATGGTTATGTTTAGCCAACACACACACGTGGTTACATTTAACCGACACACACACGTGGTTACATTTAGCCGACACACACACGTGGTTACATTTAGCCAACACACACACGTGGTTATGTTTAGCTGACACACATACACATGGTTACGTTTAGCCGACACACACACGTGGTTACGTTTAGCTGACACACACACACATGTGGTCACGTTTAGCCAACACACACACGTGGTTACATTTAGCCAACACACACACATGGTTACGTTTAGCCGACACACACACACGTGGTTATGTTTAGCCAACACACACCATGGTTACATTTAGCCAACACACACACGTGGTTACGTTTAGCCAACACACACACGTGGTTACGTTTAGCCAATACACACACACGTGGTTACGTTTAGCCAACACACACCATGGTTACGTTTAGCCAACACACACACACGTGGTTACGTTTAGCCAACACACACCATGGTTATGTTTAGCCAATACACACCATGGTTATGTTTAGCCAACACACACACACACGTGGTTACGTTTAGCCAATACACACCATGGTTATGTTTAGCCAACACACACACACACACGTGGTTACGTTTAGCCAATACACACCATGGTTACGTTTAGCCAACACACACACACGTGGTTACGTTTAGCCAACACACACACACACGTGGTTACGTTTAGCCAACACACACACACGTGGTTACGTTTAGCCAATACACACCATGGTTATGTTTAGCCAACACACACACACACGTGGTTACGTTTAGCCAACACACACCATGGTTACGTTTAGCCAACACACACACACGTGGTTACGTTTAGCCAACACACACCATGGTTATGTTTAGCCAATACACACCATGGTTATGTTTAGCCAACACACACACACACACACGTGGTTACGTTTAGCCAATACACACCATGGTTATGTTTAGCCAACACACACACACACACGTGGTTACGTTTAGCCAATACACACCATGGTTACGTTTAGCCAACACACACACACGTGGTTACGTTTAGCCAACACACACACACGTGGTTACGTTTAGCCAACACACACACGTGGTTACGTTTAGCCAACACACACACACGTGGTTACGTTTAGCCAATACACACCATGGTTACGTTTAGCCAACACACACACACGTGGTTACGTTTAGCCAACACACACACACGTGGTTATGTTTAGCCAACACACACACACGTGGTTACGTTTAGCCAACACACACACGTGGTTACGTTTAGCCAATACACACACACGTGGTTACGTTTAGCCAACACACACACGGTTACATTTAGCCAATACACAAACACACGTGGTTACATTTAGCCAACACACACACGGTTACGTTTAGCCAACACACACACACACACGTGGTTACGTTTAGCCAACACACACCATGGTTACGTTTAGCCAATACACACGTGGTTATGTTTAGCCAACACACACCATGGTTACGTTTAGCCAACACATACACACGTGGTTACGTTTAGCCAGCACACACACGTGGTTACGTTTAGCCAACACACACACACACGTGGTTACGTTTAGCCAACACACACCGTGGTTACGTTTAGCCAATACACACGTGGTTATGTTTAGCCAACACACACCATGGTTACGTTTAGCCAACACATACACACGTGGTTACGTTTAGCCAACACACACCATGGTTACGTTTAGCCAACACACACCATGGTTACGTTTAGCCAACACATACACACGTGGTTACGTTTAGCCAATACACACGTGGTTACATTTAGCCAACACACACGTGGTTACGTTTAGCCAACACACACACACACACACGTGGTTACGTTTAGCCAACACACACCATGGTTACGTTTAGCTAATACACACGTGGTTATGTTTAGCCAACACACACCATGGTTACGTTTAGCCAACACATACACACCATGGTTACGTTTAGCCAATACACACGTGGTTATGTTTAGCCAACACACACCATGGTTACGTTTAGCCAACACACACCATGGTTACATTTAGCCAATACACACCATGGTTACGTTTAGCCAATACACACCATGGTTACGTTTAGCCGACACACACACACGTGGTTACGTTTAGCCAACACACACACACGTGGTTACGTTTAGCCAACACACACCATGGTTACATTTAGCCAATACACACACATGGTTACGTTTAGTCAACACACGTGGTTACGTTTAGCCAAAACACAACATTGCTACCTTTACTACATTTATTTACATTTAAGATTTGTCATGAGCAAAACGTAAAGTTTTCAATCGGCTGCTCGCTGCTAAAAAAAACCTTAAACTGGTCAATAGTTTTTTTCTGGTTTTAAAAAATCCGGCCCAGCTGAATCCATAACTGAACAGCTCTGCTGTCGGATATTTTCTGACGCAGATGTCATTACACCACGACAGTGTCTCAAACATTTCATAACAGAGCATGTTTCAATAGATTCAATAGATATTTTAAAGGACTTTAATTTGTTGTTGTTTTATTTATTTGGTTTGAAGGATTTTGCCTTTTTTTTTTGCTTTGTGTGAACATTTAGGTGACAGAAAGTGTCTCAGCATTAATGATCATTAAGACTTATGTAGATATGTAATATAATTACCACTTTCTTTTCTGTTGTGTTTTATTAAAATACTGTGAATTATCTGCACATGACACATGCAACCATGTAAATTCTGCCACTGTCTGTTTATCATTATAGCTTGCTTTGTTTTTTTTTTGTTTTTTTTACTGCGGTACAAAGTCTCAGGGCTGCTGTGACACTGCACCGACTGAGGGCAACAAAAAAGAGTCTTGGATGCGTCGGTGTAATGGATGACCAAGAAAGGACGTCAGAGGACAGACACAAAAAGCTTCACAGGCTGAGATCAATGCAGACACATGTCAGTTTATTTCAAACATCCGTCATTATGATGATCGACAAGGACTGAGATGTTTGCTGCTTTTTATTCACTTCTTTTTGTGCACAGATGTTCGAAATAAACTCACATTTCTCTGCATTGATCTCAGCCTGTGAAGCTTTTGGTGTCTGTGCAGCTCAGTCACGTTGGTGTGCAGGTGTCTCCTCTGACGTTCTTACTGCATTACAATCACTCAGCTTTAATATCAGTGTTGTTAAACTGTGTAATATCTGTACTTCCATCAGTCAGTGATGTGAAATCAGCCCTCAGTCTGTCTCTTCTGCTTCTGTCTGCTGCCTCCTGATTATACTGCTCTTTGTTTCTGTACACTTGACTTGTTTTACAGACTTATATACTGCTCTGTATTTGTTTCTCCTGGTGCTTCCTGTTTGCACTTTGCTGTTGTGATGTTGCAAACGTCCCCGCTGTGGGACGTCTAAAGGATGATCTTCAAGCTGACGTGATTTCGGTTCATCACACTCCACATTAACTTGACACAAACAAACTGTTTCCACTCAGTCTCGTGTTTTTAATGGGCACATTCACTGAAGCATTGTTAGCACATCTGCATCTGATCTCTGCGGCCGGCCAACAGTTTATAACACAGGACATGTTTACACATGTTCCGTATCTTTGACATCTGCAGTCCGTACATGATGGGATTCAACAGCGGCTGCAGCAGCACAAAATACAAGGACAGAAAATTCTGCAGCACGCTGGATCTACTCGTCATATCAAACCTGCTCTGAATGATTTCAAATGTGCAGCAGCAGAAAAAGTTGAGCAGAGAGATGAGGTGAGGTGTGCAGGTGCTGACGGCTTTCTGTCTCGTCTGTTTCGAACCAGAAAAACAAATCTGGAAAATTTTCATGTAGGAGAAAAGGATGGGGAGCAGAGGGACTATGACGGTGACAGCAATGGCACACAGTCCGTAGATGTTGTTGACTCTGGTGTCAGAACACATCAACTTAACAATGAGGTAGTTACGGCAATACAGGTTGTTGATTATGTTCCCGCATAGCGTCAGACGGAGGTTTAAAGAAAGGGTTATTAAGAATTTAACAAAACAGACCAGCCAGATGACGATAATAAAGACAACTGCTCTGTCTGGTGTCATGCGTGTGTTATACTGCAGAGGACAGCAGATGGCCAGATATCTGTCATAAGCCATGACGGCTAAAGTACAAAACTCTATATTTGCATATGTGTACAGACAATAAATCTGCAGGAAACAAGCTGAAGCAGAGACAGTGTGAATGTCAGAGAGGATCTGAAGCAGCAGGAATGGAAACAACCCTGTACTACCATACAGTTCATTTACAAACAGGCTGCACAGAAACATGTACATAGGTTCATGTAAGCTTCTGTTCACACAGATAACCACAATCAGAGACGTGTTGGCAACAACAATAACAACATACAACATCGCAGTCAGCAGAAAATAAAAGTACTTCAGGTTTCCAACGTGCACATAAGCTCCGAGGACGAAAAAAGACAAAGTTGATAAAGTTGAATTTAACATAATTCAAATAATACACACCTCACAAACAGCCTAAACTCACCATCGACTCCTCTCTGAGTGTTTCAACACCTTCACATGTGGAAATGAGACATGGTCACATGACACACAGCGAGGTGTTTGTCACCTGTTGTGCTGCAGACGGCTGCAGTCACTGCTGTCAGCTGCACAAACCTGCTGCTTTATACCTTCTCACAACACAAGAGACCAACAGGACAGTCCCACTCTATCATCTGAACCAAACCAGCTGACCATCCATAGGCACAAATCCCGAGGGGGACGGGGGCAGGGAGGTCTGGAACCACTCTGCAAAGGTTCACTTCAAACCAGAGACACCTTTATTAACTTCTGCTTTCCAACACAATGAAAGACGTGAGCAGTTGTAACCTGACAGCGTTTGTTCACTTCATCACCTTCTGTGTGACTGCAGCAGTCGTACGAACAGAGCAGCTGCTAAACATCGTTCAAACTCAAAGAATTTTGAGTTACAATTTACAGAAGTGTTTTTACCAAAGACAAAACTTCATTCTCATAATAATGTTTTCATCTTTTGTAAAACTGTCACATTTCTACATTTGAAATCGACGTACCTTAAACAGTTAAGTTCCAATTATCTTTTCTGCATTTAAAGTCGTGGTGTGATGTTGTTTATAATCCTTTAAATAAATGAAGACTTGATTTAAAAAAAAATGACATAATTACAGCAGTCTCTGGCAGTCGTCATGGTGATGTGAGCGAAACAAATAAATCTTCTTCTTTGGGAAAATTAAATCCAATTAGGCATCTATTAGCTTTAATTCAATTAACAGGCATTGCCTCTGTGTGTGTGTGTGTGTGTGTGTGTGTGTGTGTGTGTGTGTGTGTGTGTGTGTTATTAATTGGCCATTTCGGTCAGCAAAAATGGCAGAAAAAAGAAAAATCATTTCTCAGTTCATCACTCACCAAAACACCAAGTTAGCAGAGAGCCTGTAATGTGAAAGGCCGTTTAATAAGATCTGTAAAACAGTCCTGGAGCTTCTGCAAATGTTTCATCATGGTGTCGTTAGGCAAAGGAAGCACAGAGAGAGTCTCAGAGTCTCAGGTCAGTTTGATAAGCTTGTGTTTATTAGTGGTGTGAAAAAGCGTCCCATTTGATTTAGACATGAAATAAAGTCGAGACGACAGAGTTGAACTGGGTGAAGGTCGGGATGCTGCTCTAAACATTATTATTACTTTAATATAATTATTAAATACATTTGACCACGCTGGTTCCATTTATATATGTGTTACAACAGCAGAGGTGGAAAGTAACTAATTACATTTACTCACATTACTGTAATTGAGTATTTTTTGTGTGTAATTTGTAATTTTTTCAGTAGTTTTTGAAATCTGCGTGTGTGTGTGTGTGTGTGTGTGTGTGTGTGTGTGTGTGTGTGTGTGTGTGTGTGTGTGTGCGTGTGTGTGCGCGCATCGGGACCGAAATCCGCCGTGCGCGATACAGAGAGCAGAGGAGGATTGTAAAGGTTTGACCATGTAGAGACAGAAATGACATGCCGCTGTGTAAACAATGTAAGTCATCACGTTATAAAATGAAACATTTCAGCGTATAACACAATAAACAGTATATTGTTATGTTATTATATGAAGCGTCCATCGCACAAAATAATATAACTTTAGTTTATGAAGAGATCAGACGGAGAACTCTCCTCCCCTTTTATATGCTTTACTCACAAGTGTGTGAATTGACCTGGATATGAAGCATCCGTAGCGCCAAATAATATAACGGTAGTTTCTGAAGAGCTACGACAAAAAAACTAAAAATAAATCAGCAGGTCATATTTCAGCAGCACCACCGCTGCTAGTTGCATATAGAGGAAACACTGTTGCTCAATGGATTTGTTGTGTTTTGGAATACACAGTATTCATCAAAATTAGTGTTGGTGTATTTTAATATTCAGAATTTCGCTTCGACAAGCTCTCTCTTTTTTGACCATACACCTGTTTGCATCCCTGAGAATAATGCCCAACAACATTGCTCAAAAAGTTGCTCTGTGTATCATCAGTCTAACAGTTGTGTTGGTGAGTCAAAATGAATGAGGGCTGCACAATATTAGACACAACTGACAATGAGACGGACCGAGCCTTCTCAAATCTCACGTCTTGTGTCACGTCTCCTGAAAGTAGAGTTGTACCGATACCAGTATCTGAAATGCCTCCGATACTGCCTAAAATGCAGTATGGGGCATCGGCGAGTACAGCCTATGACCAATCTGATACCATGTAATGCCTCACGTCATTACGCATACGCACGCTACAGACAAATGAAACGGGCGCTGGTATCGGATCGGTACTCGGTATCAGCAGATACCTAAGGTTCAGGGATCGGACTCGGTATCGGGAAGGAAAAAGTGGTATCGGTACATCTCTACCTGAAAGCTCACAGATGGTGGTGAAAACAGTAGGGATGGGCAACACAAGCAAAAACACTATTCGAAAATCGTGGCAAGTATTCGACAATTTTTCAAATGACCCCCCCCCCAAGCCACGCACACAGAGATCCATTCATCTTTAAAGGCCCGAACATACTCAGGCAGAACGGACTTCACAGAGATCTGCGCGGTCTTCACAAGCCCGCACACCAGTGACTGCTCGGCATGTATTTTTCACATCGCGGGGATTTCTCACGGACATTTTTACAGGAAACTACAACGCGGAAGTGCGCTCAACTATGAAAGCCCAAATGACTGCGGACATTCCTTACGGAGTAGTAGTCTCTGCACGTTTCTCCTGTTTGTAGAAGAGCATCTCACACCGCTGTAGCAATCCTAGACTGCCCTCGTGCGGTTAGGAGCTGAATTGCATGTCAAATAAAGGAGGGAAATTAGACGGCGAATTGTAATAGTCGCATTAAAAAAATCGATTTTTCAAAAATAAAACGACTATTTGAAAATCGAAAATCGTGACCCCTCCCTAGAAAACAGAGCAGCAGCACCAGAGACTGTGGAGGCAGTGTAGCGTAGCTCAAGTGACAGACTGGAGGAGACGAAGAGGACGTTTTTAAAACAGATGGAACGAATCATGGTGAAAACAGTTCTCCGTCCACATGTCATCATGTGTTTAATAGATGTGTTTCACGTGTTTAGACTGTAGAGACCTGTGGCTCAGAGGTAGAGCGGGTTGTCCACTAATTGGAAGATCGGTGGTTCGATCCCAGGCTCCTACAGGCCACATGTCAAAGTATCCTTGAACAAGATACTGAACCCCAAATGTCTCCAGATGGCTGTTCCATTAGTGTGTGAGTGCACTGAAAGAGCAGTAGCAGGTGGCACCTGTACGGCAGCCTCGGCCACCAGTGTGTGAACGTGTGAATGTGACCTGTAGTGTCAAAGCAGCTGAACAAGTGCAGGTCCATTTAATTGGATTAAACAGAGAAAACTTTTTGACATGAGGTAAAGACTCGAAGTAACAAACATTTCTGTCTAAATCTAAAACATTAAAGGAGGAGTAACTACTGTTACTATGCCACTACCTCCAGCAGCACCACGTTCAGGCACATTCCTCAGGGCTGGTTTGAATTCACCAAAAGTCTTTTTCCAGTTTTAACAAAAACCTGCCTGAACTTCCTGTGTTTGTTCTGAAAGTCCAAACCATCAAAAATGTTTCCACACCAAAAACTAAGCAATGAAAGCAGTCCCAGTGAAGTGGAGCTCCAGTCCCAGCTGGACGAGGACATCTAACTGGCCTACTGTCCTTGTCCCAGTATACAAGCACGGGAGGGGAATCCATTTATTGAGCCAAGTATGTGCGACTCCTCTACGATAGGTGGAGATATGCCCCCTTTCAGCTTGTTAGTATTGGACCTTTTTCCTGTTGACCTATTACGTCACAGACCAAACAATGGACAAACAAGTTAGCTACGGTTAGCTAGCAGCTAACTGCTACCATAGTGGACAACTTTACAGCTCTGTACATTTGGTCCGTCCAGAAAGTCACGGCTCTGGATGTAGATTTCTCCATGTTGTTACCGGCTTCTTCTTCTCTTACACATTTAATGCTATTGGACTTCCGGGTCAAAGCCCGGGGCGGAAACTGTGGAGCATGCTCAGAGCGCCTCGGCCAGTTTGGGTCTGATTGACTGTATACATGCAGGAGTCACATGACCTGGGTGTGTTAGTCCCACTGTGACACATTCACTGCAGGACCATTTCACTCACACTGACATGTTTACAGGGGTTTGATATAAATCCCTTTTCTCTGTTGTCATGGAAACGGACTGAATGGTTCAGACTGATCCGCACAGAGGCTGCCTCTGTTTGGTGGTCGAGGGAAGTTTCACATCTGACGCTTTGTTTCAGATCAAACTGAAAAATCTGGACCAAGTGAGGTCGGTGAGGAAGGGCCCTCATAACGTCACAGGAAGTGTTCATGTGTTCATCAGTGCAGAGATTCACCCAAATCTGGAGGTCCCAATTCATATCCAACATTTAGTGATTATTAAAAATATTATTTTCTAATCTGTGTCCGTCCGTCCGTCCTGACGCTGTCACAGAGCGGTCTGAGGGGAGGTCATTATCAGCCCTCTGAGGACCAGTGCAACCAGTCCTGAGGTGTGCTCCTGCTGATTGGTCTCACTGGTCAACAGCTCTGAGTGTAATTTGCTTCAGAGGGAATTGGTGGAAACTGTGGCGAGCGTGAAGACGCCTCAGGGACAGACATGTTGACGGGCTGAAATGACCTCTGACCTGAGGGACCTGGTTAATGAGCTGCTGTGATGTAACTTCCCCCAACACCTCTGAGAGGTTTGCATCAGTCACAGACGGGAGTGAAGTTAGTTTGTGTTAATGAGCTTTGCTTCAGATTGTTTGTCAAAGTTTAAAGCTCCAATAATCAGATGTTTTCATATTAACTGATAAAGTGTGACAGGAAAAGACTTTTTAGACTCTGAACTCAGGTCCACACGCTGCTGCTTGAAATATCGGAGCACTCAGAATCTAAATTAAAAAAAATAATTACCGATAATCACACGAGGCCGTGCATGAGACAGACAAATAAACACCTCATGTTGCAATCAGTGAGCTCAAGATGTGGTTTGTGGATATACTGGATACTGGAGAACATCTGAATATGTTTGATAATGATCCTGTAATGAAGTCGTGACTTTGTCCTGCCCAGTCACCAGAAGAAAACGTCAGCATTGTCCGTGACTGATAACTACAGATGTGTTACATTTCTACATAAGCATCATATCAGTGTTTGACGGGGAGGTGGAGAAGATAGTGGAGGCGCACACCGGGACGAGATGCTTGCCAAGCTGCAGGCCACTGTTAAACACCAACAAACAAAGGCAGCGGCTGGCCTTTGGACCAGTGGCTGCACTTCCAGCAGCATTCTTGCTAGTGAACATGGGTGTTCTTTGGCGACCCATCACTGTGTTTGCAGCAGCGGCTTTTGTGCCACAAAACATGAGTGTTTTCTTTGCAATTGGTGGCTGCATTTCAAGCAGCATTTCTAAGACCACACGTGGGTGTGTTATAGTGAACAACTACCACATTTCCAGCGGCTTTTGTGCCACTGAACACAGTCAGTCATTACCGCATTTCAAGCAGGTGTTGTTCAGTGCTTTAGTGACAATAAATGTAGGTGTTTTTTTTAGCAACCAGCGACCATGTTTCCAGCAGAACTGTTGCCACCAAACGTAGGTTTCTTTTAGGGACCGGGCCGTGTTTCAAACTGCCTTTTTGCCACTGAACGTGGGTGTTTCCAGCAGATGTTGTGCCAACACTGTCGGTGTTCTTTCAGGGACAGGTGGCCTTGTTTACAGCTAAATTTCTGCCGCCAAATGTAGGTGTTTTTAGGGACTGGTGGTCTTGTGAGGTTTTCACCACCAAATGGGAGTGTTTCTAGGAGGCCATACACTGTTCCAGCAGCTTTTATGCCATCCAATGTAGGTGTTTTCTCAGGGACTGGGGGCCGTGCCCATAAATGATCTTTTTCTAAGCACGTAGGTTTTGTGCCTAAACATAACTACATGTTAACCATTGTATAGTTTGAAACAAAGAGTTTCAACATACAAATGTAACGCATCACTGGTTTGTACTGGTTTCTGACCAGTTAGGAGGCTTTAATGATTCTGATCCAGCCAGCAGCTGTAACAACAACTGAAACCATCCTCTTCCTGCTGCTCAGACGGCACAGTCCTCACAGACAAACCTGGGCTCTTAAACATTTACTTGATAAAACAAACTTAAAGGCCGACGGCCCGTCAGGACACAAGAACAAACTTTTCTCATGTTTTCTGATCTTTTAAATGTTTAGATCAGATTGTTGTTGCACCCCGGGAGAAAACAGTGTCTGCTGCGTCACACCATTACAATCATAAAAACTTAATAAATGAAGACACATGACGACACTGCATGTGCTGCTGCTACACACAGAATATTATATCACGATAAAAGCAAATTAAAAAGATGTGTGTGATTTATAACATAACAATGTTCTGTTTCTTCTGCAGGTTAAAACTTTACTAGCAGATATTCAGCCCTCGTGAGACGACCTAGACTTTACTCAGACACATCACTTTGACTGAGTCGTTAAATAATTCAAACAAAGGTGATCAGTGAAGAACACAGTGAGCATCAGCTGTCTGTCTGTCACATGAAACACTTCATGGTATTTGTTAAAAGGATCAAACTCGTACAGACGCAGTGAAAGTACACAATTTAAAACTACTTGTACATCAGTCCCGTCAGCCTCTGTCGTCACTATCAGTCTTTTATTGATTGTGTTTTTCATTGATCTGCTGGTTTCACAGCCGAAAACTTCAAACACACAAACAGTCTCATTGTTAAAATCTGTGACACCACGGGACTGGACCGGTTTGTGCGATCAACAAATCCTCCTTTAGCTTTTTGTTTTTATAGTTTTCACAGGGTTTTAAATCTGTTTTACAATAATTTGTCTATGAACTCTTATTATTTACAGATTCCTGGATTCCGCTGAACTCCTCGTCATACAGTCGACCAAACGTCAGTCGGCCAGAAAGGTCACTAGTCACCAAGATGTCATTGGTCGCTTAGTGACAGAAAAACAAAACAAACGAACATGAATATACTTTCAGCATATTGTAACAGCCAGAACTATAACTATAATATTATTACTTTCATGTTGTTGTAAGCTACTGTCATTACCTGCATCTCTCTCTCTCTCTCTCACTCTCTCTCTCTCTGTCTCATTGTGTCATGTGGATTACTGTTAATTTATCATGGTGATCTGTTCTGTACGACATCTATTGCACGTCTGTCCGTCCTGGAAGAGGGATCCCTCCTCAGTTGCTCTTCCTGAGGTTTCTACCGTTTTTCCCCGTTAAAGGGTTTTTGGGGAGTTTGGACCCTGTCAGTCAGCTACAGTAGGAACAGTCTCAGTCAGGAGCAGCCCGACACTGATAAATGTGAGAAATGAAATAATGGTCCAGTTTGTCTCTGATGCAAGTGTCGCGTGCACGTCAGCAGATTTTCTGGAGGTTAATAAGATCTTCAACACAGCAGACACAGAAACAAGAAGGAGAGACAGCAACATTTCCAGAGGAGGCTAAAAACTCACACGCATGTTGTCCCACCACAAAAAATCTCACGTACCAACATCATGACGTCAACTCATGACCCGAAACGAGCTCAGACACAGTGTTAAACTGCCCTTTGGGAACATCTGAGTGAAACAAGCAGAACAGGAAGTCGTATATCAAACAGAACCTGAGAGAACCTCGTCACCATGAACAATCAACAAACCTCAGAAACAAAGTCAAGATTCAGGAGAACACGAAAATGTTCCTGCAGCTGTTAAAACAATCAGCTCCTCCTCCACAGTAGGAAAATAACAAGAGACTCACCTAGTTCTCCTCTCTGTGTGGTTCTCCTCTCTGTGTGGTTCTCCTCTCTGTGGTTCTCCTCTGTGTGTGGTTCTCCTCTCTGTGGTTCTCCTCTGTGTGTGGTTCTCCTCTGTGTGTGGTTCTCCTCTCTGTGTGGTTCTCCTCTCTGTGGTTCTCCTCTGTGTGTGGTTCTCCTCTCTGTGGTTCTCCTCTCTGTGTGGTTCTCCTCTCTGTGTGGTTCTCCTCTCTGTGGTTCTCCTCTGTGTGTGGTTCTCCTCTCTGTGGTTCTCCTCTCTGTGGTTCTCCTCTCTGTGTGGTTCTCCTCTCTGTGGTTCTCCTCTCTGTGTGGTTCTCCTCTCTGTGGTTCTCCTCTCTGTGGTTCTCCTCTCTGTGTGGTTCTCCTCTCTGTGTGGTTCTCCTCTCTGTGTGGTTCTCCTCTCTGTGGTTCTCCTCTCTGTGTGGTTCTCCTCTCTGTGTGGTTCTCCTCTCTGTGTGGTTCTCCTCTCTGTGGTTCTCCTCTCTGTGTGGTTCTCCTCTCTGTGTGGTTCTCCTCTCTGTGGTTCTCCTCTCTGTGTGGTTCTCCTCTCTGTGTGGTTCTCTTCTCTCTGTGGTGAATTCAGCAGCAATGCATCTTTTTGAGACGTTATATTATTTGTTAACTTTAAGAGTTGTTGTCAGATAATGTGCAGGTTCACATTCACACTGCACGCAGCAACAGGCCTCATAATTATAATTTACATGTTGTTTCATTAACTTTAAAGTGAAGTGCATCATTTCTGTCAGATAGTCTGCAGGGTTCAACGTGCCCCACACTTCAGAGGCACTTTATTTATTTCACGTTATTTTACTGGTTAACTTTTGACTGAGTTGCATCACGTTCACATTGATACCGCGCGGCACAAAGTGTCTCGTACTTCAGCAGCATTTAAAATCCAACATGGTTGTTGAAGATTGTGATTAAAGGCTTCAAAGGGCTCTGAATGTGCACAGTGTGTTCTGGGACAATGTTTCAGCTGTTTTCTGAGTGTTTTCCTTTAAAGTTTTCATTGAGTCAACAAGAACATCTCTAATACAAACATAATTACACTTTTTTATTTTCCACACATGCAAAGCTCCAAACTTTAGCTAATGAAATATTTTGGTTAAATCATTTTTACATGCATCTCTCTGACACTGAGCTCTGATCACACAGTGTTTATTCATCTTTCATATTTAAAACACGACTACATTTTAAAATATGTTTTAACTCATGACATTTAAATGTTCAAATAATGTACTCTTTTAAACATCATCACAACATTCATGTGACATCATGACCAAGTCACCAGAATGAATGTTGGGATTGTATGTTTCTAAAAACCAGAGCTGTGTCGCTCAGTGGACCCACAGCTGTCGTGGCGTGCTTTACGTGACACTGGGACAGTGACGATGCTGCAGAGGGGAGGTGACTGAGACAGAGTCGCCCTCCACACACACTGGAAACATTTGCTTGATCCCTTCGTCCCAACAGAATGAACGAGGAGATCCATTTGCTTTTCATGAAGTGAGTTTCTCTGATGCAGAAGATTGTGTGTGATGAACAGCTGTGGCTCCCCCTGCTGGGCTCTACCTGAGCTGCAGTACAAGAGTAACTCAGGTAGACTGCTGGAACAACACGGAGGCCGTCAGGTGTTTTAACCCAGAGGCAAATGGTTTCTGACGACAGCGTGCTACGTGCTGAGAGCTGTGTGTGTTCGGTTTGGATGAATGATAAAGAAATGGACATTTATTCGACCTGTGTGTGCGGGTGTGAATAAATACGATGATTGTTCTGTAACTGGAGGCTGAAGCTTATTGTCTGAACACAACACAACTGAAGAAGCATCAGCCGAGTGAAACATCTCATGTAGCTGCAAGCAACAGACCAAGAGACCAAAAAAGAGTTCACCCTGAAGGTACTTCACTAACTCTAAATCCTGCGTCGTGGTTCAGACCTCATAAACACTGAACAGATCAGTTTTACCTTAAAATAAAATGTGTCTTTCCAACGCTCTCGTTGCAAAGGGGCGCAGGACATGAACACATCAATGTCTCTATCTAGAGTCAGTGTTCGGTTTGTCCGTTCTGGGCTACTGTAGAGACATGGCGGAGCAACATGGTGATCTGTGTAGACGAGGACCTGCTCCCTGTGGAACAGCTCATTCTGAGGGAACCAGAACAAAACAATCAGATCAGATTTAAATCCTTCACACTGGAGCTTTAAGCGTTCTCTGTATTTAGAATAATGTGACGTCACACAGCTCTCCAACCAGGAGCTGATGACATCACCAGCGTCAGTTTCCCCTCTACGTTCTCCTCACAGACGCCAGACTCCAGCAACAACTAATGTTTCAGCTCCATAAACACACCATCAGAATCCTGCGGACCACAGATGGATTAAAATAATACACGCAGTATATGATCTAATGTGTGAAGCTGTCATAGATTCCATGTCTTTGAATTGTAATAGAGTACTTCTACTCTGACTCTACTTCTTCTTCTCTTTTACTTCACCAGTTCAAGACCTGAGATCTACTGGTGCACAAACAAAAGTAGATTTATGTTTTTTTTCTCGTCAGTCAGTAAAAACTGAACATATTTTAATAAAAATGAGAAATATTTACCTTTAAAATGATCAATAATCAGTTAATAATCAGCTGATCAGATGTATTGATGATGATTTAATCACTGTTTGGACTCATTTGTTAATGAGGAGTGAGAAAATGAACACCTGCAGGCACAGGTGAGTTAGCATTAGCCTCAGAGCTAACTGTGGCTCATAATAAAGTTAGAGACACGAGCTAAATGTCCTCCTCGCGCAGTTTAGACTCTCAGGTGTTACTCACCTGTTGTTTCAGTCAGGACTCACAGCCCGCTTTACCGATCGATCCTGATGACGTCAGTCACTTTAATTATTGATTCAAACGGCCACAGGTGACACTTCTTCTTCTTCTTCTTCTTCTCCTCTTTCTTCCTCGCGTAGTTTTAAAAACACCCGCCAACAGAGCGACCTCCTTCACTCATCAATGATCCGCACCTGAGAAAGGGGGCGGGGCTGACCCTTTACCTGTGATGACGTCATGTGCCATGACAGGTACACATACGTGCAGTGGCGTTTCTGGACTGTATATTAAAGTGAAACAAAATCATGACGTCAAAACTGAGTGTAAAAATGTCATTCAACATTTTGAATGAAAAATATGAGCAAGAGTAAAAAAAGAGTGATCATATGTGAGAGTTAGCACAATGATTGATTAATAAACATTTGGATTTATTTGTCAAACAACTTTGTGAAAACAACTTAATCTTAAAATAGTCCTGATATTAAACTTTAATAACACATATGTCAATAATGTAAATTACCAAAAGTTACCTCCAAACTTTCCTGAACTGTGAATTTTAAATACGTATAGACTCAAAAAAGTTCATATGTAAATATCACAGATGACATCAGAGACTCCTCCTCACTCTGCACCTTCAACACACCCCTCAAATCACACCTCTAGAGACCTGTTTCTAGAGACCTGTTTCAAAAGACCTGTTTCAAGAGACTTGTTTCAAAAGACCTGTTTCTAAAGACCTGTTTCAAAAGACCTGTTTCTAGAGACCTGTTTCAAAAGACCTGTTTCTAAAGACCTGTTTCTAGAGACCTGTTTCTAGAGACCTGTTTCAAAAGACCTGTTTCTAAAGACCTGTTTCTAAAGACCTGTTTCAAAAGACCTGTTTCTAAAGACCTGTTTCTAGAGACCTGTTTCTAGAGACCTTCCAGAGGTCATACAGAAGTGGACAGCGAGGCGGCCACAGTTTTTAGATGCAGGCGCTGCAGCTGCTCTCCACCAACTGCAAGACCCAGGGCATGATGGGAAACGCCTGGTTCTCACCTGATCTAACAGCCCCCACCTATCTCTCTGACCTCCTCCAGGAGTACGCCCCCTCCTGCTCCCTGCGCTCCTCCTCTGCTGGTCTCCTGACCATCCCCACCTCACGCCTCAGCACCATGGATGCTTTCAGCTGCGCCGACTCCAGGCGCTGGAACTCTCTACCTCCTCACATCCGACAGTCCGATAGCAACATCCTTCAAATCCCATCTCAGCTGTTCAAACTGGATTATTCACTTTAACAAAGACTGAACCTCTGAGATCACAGGAGACAAAGACTCAGGAAATAACTGGTCTGTACTTTATTGATCGACAGTCTGATACACAGTGTTTGTGAGGACGCTGAACCTCAGAGATTAAAACTATATTAACATGAGTGTCTTTGTACTGAATCAGTCCAGAGTCTGTCCCACCTCCTCATCCCGACCGCCCTTCATTGAGACGGCCGTGAAATAAAAATCAGGTGTTCTCCTGTTTCTTGTGGCACAGTTCAGGAGTCAGGAGACCAGCTCCGTCCTCACTTTGTCCTCTACTGACACTCAGAGACCTTTAAACCAGCTCTACATCTCACGTCGTCTCTTCTTTGTGTCGCTTTGTTTTAACAGAGAGCCAAAGTAGATTTCAGTGTTCACATGTAGACCAACTTCACAGCTACACGCCAACTTTGGCCTAAAGGTTGGGTCCTAAACGCCGCAGGCTGCCGCTGAGATCTCCTCCTCCTCCTGCTCTTCCTCCTGGTCTACCTCTCAGCGCTGATCTTGTACCGCAGGACAAAGTAAGCGATGAGCCTCAGAGAGAGGAAGAAGATGCCGAGGACGATGAAGTCCAGGTAGAGTTTGGCGTCCAGCATGTCCAGCTCCTTCAGGATGGCTTCAGACTTTTGGAAGTGACAGGTGTCGTCCTCATCGCAGTGCAGATCCTCTCGGTCCAGGCTGTAGATGGCCAGAATGACGCCCTCGAAGCCGTACCTGAAACACAACACAGGGAGTGGTTTTATAATCAGCTGATGTAGATACATCAGACTACTGCTAGTAGGATTCATTATTATTTCTGATGCTTCAGACGAGGAGACCTGCAGGTAAATATCAAAGTTAAGGAAGTACTCTGTGATACTCTGTGATACTCTATAAGTAGTAGTATAATTCTAATGTACTTGTACTTTAGTATCCCTTGTTTGTGCTACTTTACACTTGTACGGATCAGTCAGTCCATCCATCCATCCATCCATCCATTTTCATCTTGTTATCCAGGGCCAAGTCTCAAGAGCCAGCAGGCTGAGCAAAGCACCCCAGACGTCTCTCTCCTCTCAAAAAATGCTTCCCAGCTCCTCCTGGAGGACCCCGAGGTGTTCCCAGACCAGATGAGATCTATAATCCCTCCAGTGTGTTCTGGCTCTGCCCCGGGGCCTCCTACCAGCTGGACCAGGAGGATCCTGATCAGATGTCGAACCACCTCAACATGAAGGAGCAGCGGCTCTACTCCGAGCTAGACCTTGATGAAACAGTATATTAGGACTTTGAGCACCTCTCCTGGTATGGGGACACTGAGGTCCCCCCCGGAGCCAGACCAAATCATGTACTAAAAAATTGTCTGAAGGAAGGATGGGGTAGAATCCAAAGGATCTTTGGCACTGGAAGAGTCCTTCAGCAGATTCGATGACATAACCTCCCTGAAATTCAGCTGTTTAAGGATCCTTATTCGACTTTGAGAAACAGTTAACGATGCTTTAATGTGAAAATATCAGAGATTCTTCTTCTCTCTGCTCTGCATCATAGAACTGTAACCAAACAGCGCCCCCACCTGACGTAGGAGATGTAGGACATCCACTGCAGGTACCAGGGGATGGTGTCGAAGCTGACGAAGAACCCGGAGAACAACAGGACAGGGATCGCTGTGACCGGACCCACAAACGTCGCCACCTGCAGGAGACAAACAAACACACCTGAGCGAACACACACACACACACACCTGTTGGTGAGGTCACACAGGTGAGTCTTCAGGTGAACTGACCTGCAGAGAGGTGGAGGCGGCTCCGATCAGCAGACCCAGACTCTGAGCCACCAAAGAGGTCAGAACTCCCAGAGACAGGAAGAGGAAGAAGCGTCCGGCGTCCGGAGGCTGAGCAGTCATCCAGTACACGATACTGCAGTACACCACCGGGAACACGACCTGTACAGGAGAGGGTCGGCGGTATTCAGGGGTCAATACCACGACCTGTACCTCACACATTCTTCAGTCAGACGCTGCTGTCTGGAGAACACGTGTGCTTACCTGGAAGGGAACGTCCGCCATGGTTTTGGCGAGATAATACGCCTTCAGACTGTACCAGTAGTTCAGGTGCTCCCTCAGGAACACTCCCATCTCCAGAGGAACTGAGGCACAAACACACACATCAGATCACATCAAACTGAACTGAATCACATCAGCTAGTTCAAAAGCACCTGCTGCGTGCACAGCACTGTCAGTCCTCATGAAATGGTGCAGCAGGTGACGGCAGGAAACATCAGACTGATAACAAATAAGCAGACACACCGCACACAAGAGGGCTGAATTGGTTTCTTCTTAGGATTTAAAATTCACTTGAAATTATGCAAACAATACGTTCTACCCACGGCTGGGCAAATCAAATCACACTGAATCGCATCAGATCAAACCAAATTAAAACAAATTCAGCTGAATCTATGTTCCCTCACTCATTTCAATGTTGATTAAAATATTAATGATTGTCTTTAAACTATTTTCAGCTCTTTAACTTGACTTCTGTGTGATGACACAGGAAGTACTCACATCCTTTACTTTACTTTGGTATTCAGTATTAATACTGCAGTGTGGACATACTTTGAGTCGTGCACACTCAGGTGTTCAGAGTCTTGAGTTTGTGTGTAAGGACTCACAGGTGAGCACCGTTGGCATCAGAGCAGCGAACATGAGGAACAACATGGAGAAGAAGAGGAACCCTGAGTTACTCAGAACCTTCTTGGCCTCGTTCCCGATGCCCAGGTACAACAGACCAATCAGGACGCCGATCCCGATGTGGGAGGAGATCCTCAGGTGAGTCAGCACCTGCTCGACCAATGAGAGCAGAGATCGGTTACTCTGTATCACAGATAGATTCAGACGTGGAGACGTTTCTGCCGACCACAGGTACATTTGTACGTCATTAAGTAGCAGCTACATTTAAACAGCGCTGTGGTTGATCATGTTCAGGCTTCAGATAACCAGTCTGGAATGGGGCCGAAAAATCTGCTGATTTCACGAGTGACTCAAAATACTGACAAAATAAAATAAAAAAAATATCAAAATAAATAAATGTCTAAATTAATGAATAATGTCAAAATAAATCACTGACTTTATGTTGAAATAAGAAAATAAAAGAATAAATAAAAAATAAATGTTGAAATAAAATAAATAAATGGATTTATACATAAACATAAACAAATTATATGATCTAAAAATAAATAAAGTATATTTTAAATTTGTGTCAAAATAAATAAATGTGAAAATGAAAATAAACAAATAAATAATAGAAAATGTCTAAATAAATTAAACAAATATTTATTAATAAATAAATGTCAAAATAAATAAAAATAATTATTCAATTTATATCAAAATAAATAGAAAATAAATGATTAAATAAATAACTTAATGTCAAAATAAAAAAATGAAATAAAACAAATTCTTGAAGTGTTGTGATGGTATCGTGTGTGTGTGTGTGTGTGTGTGTGTGTGTGTCTCTCTCTCTCTCTCTCTCTCTCTCTCTCTCTCTCTCTCTCTCTCTCTCTCTCTCTCTCTGTGTCTGCGCTGCAGTATCTGTGTGCGTCCACCAGGTGTCGCTGTGTGTCCTCACCGAGTCTCTGAGGATGCTGAGGAAGGTTCTCCGGAACAGGATGGAGAACTGGGTCATACAGCTGGCTGAGAAACTGTGACACCCTTCAGACGTCGAGCTCTCCTGACCGACCGCAGAGGGACAGATACACATTACAAACCTCAGTTACAACACAAATATATATTTGACCTGTTTATAAATGTATTTAATTGATCCACAGACTGTGTCACTGAATCACGACACATGATAACACATGTTCACGTTCTGGTGTCAAAGCACGTTTGGTTTTTTGAACTTGACTGTCTCAAACTTCAGTCCTGGAAAACCTTTTTTTAAACTTGATCCTTGAAACAACACTAAATGATTTTATTAAAACATGTTTCAGAGCTGACAGCGGCTGTGCTCGCACCTATTCTCTCCTTCTGACTGTGTGAGATCAGAGCGCTGACGGGACGCTAAACGCCAGTTAAAGTTCCTCTGATCGCAGGAAGTGATGAGTTTTTGACTCGACGTCTCCGCGTCACGAACTTTGACATTTTTAAGCTAAAACAAAAACAAAACTTTCGAGGTGAGAAATGATCAATGCGGCGACAGAATGTTGGTTCACATCTGATCGACGGCGGCGTCAGAGACTCCTCAAATCTGATTGGTTGTTTTAGTGACTCCTGTAAATGCCGTCAGAAGCACTGTGAGGATGTCACTGAGAGCCGTGTGAGTACGGAGACCAGCTGCAGCTTTAAACCTGTCGAACACTCTGTTTGTGAATGCGTGGAAATGATGACATCATGAAGGATTCACAAACACGTTAAGAACACGTGAAGGGAGCACAGTCATCGCTGCACAGTTCTTTGTCCTTTGACTAATGAGAGCCAGTTAATTAATGATGCATCAGCTGTCTGTCTGCAGCATGTCTTTGCTCTCTGTTGAGAAAACAATTTCATCCTTGAAGATAAAAATGACAACTTCATAAAGTCAGCCGCCCCGTTTCATCATCAACACGTAGCTGATCTTCAGACGATGGAACTGATTTACTTAAATTTGCTCTCAGCGTGACAGAAGCTGAATGAATTTGGCCGGATAAAATGAGACGCTCTGAGACGTCACCTTGACGAACACCCTTCACTCTAAACTGAATGTTGTGTAGAAAATAATCAGAAACAAGATGAACATAAATCTGAGTCAGAAAGTTTTAAACACTAAATTACAGTTTGCATTTGTGTGAAATCTGGTCATAATTAGTTTGAATGAATGAATTCTTGAGTTATGGCCGAAAACATGTTTTGTGAGGTCACAATGACCTTTGACCTTTGACAAAATTCTAATCAGTTCATTCGAGTCAAACTGGACATTTGTGCCAAATGTGAAGAAATTCCCTCACAGTGTTGTTGAGATATTATGTTCCTGAGGATTGGATGTACGGACGGACACAGAGACAGACGGACACAGAGACAGATGGACACAGACGGACACAGAGACAGATGGACACAGAGACAGATGGACACAGACGGACACAGAGACAGATGGACACAGAGACAGACGGACACAGAGACAGATGGACACAGAGACAGACGGACACAGAGACGGACAGACACAGAGACAGACGGACCAACTGAGATAGACTGAGTCCAAACACAGCAGTGTGCACCGCATGTCATGTGAGGAGGACCGACCAATCACAGCTGACAGACATCTTTCCTCAGTGAACATCAGTGTGTGATAACTATGGAGGGAAGCTGGTCATGTTGGTGCAGAGCTGTCAGAGCGTCTCATCTGTCCCACTGACAGACAGGAAGTAGATCAGCTCTGACCTCAGGGTTTCAGGTAAACAGGCCGTGATACGTTGCTGGTTATGGTTGCTTAGCAACCACCGACGCAACCTGCCGCCGCGCTCTTGAAAGCTGGCAGAGAGAGGGCGCCAGAGCAGCACCTCGTGTGTGTTCACCTCGTCCGTGCGCTGCCACAGGAGCGGGTGGAGGTTAGTGTCTCCGTTCAGTTCGGTCTGATGATCCTTCTCACACTTCCTGTCCTGCACCGCCTTCACCAGTCGCACCATCTGGTCTCCGTATTCTCCAGACGCCACCTCCATCACTAAACACACACACATACACACTCGTACTTTAACTACACACTCCATGTACTTGTACTTTGCCATAGTACTTCCAGTCTCAGAGGGAGGGAACTCTCCTGATCAGACCTCAGTGTGATGTCACAACGTCTACAGAGGTCAGTACTCTTTGAGTATTCATGTATACAAATAATAATCAGTAAAACCTGAAGTGTTTCCCTCTGAGGTAGAAACATAAAGTAACTGAGTACATAAAGTAACTGAGTACATAAAGTAACTGAGTACTCCTCAGACTCCTGCAGACAGGTTTTTAACCACAGATATAAATGTGTGTATTAATAAGTTGTGTTCAGTGAAGAGTCCGTTCTCTGTTTCTGTGACCTCGAGTTTCAGACTGGACTCTGATTGGCTCCAGACTACGTGTGATGTCATAAATCCTGCAGCTACGTCGGGTGTTAAAGTCAGATTCAAGGTGAAACACAGAAACTGTCATCGCTCAGGAGACGAGCGTGAAAACAAAGATCTGAAACGTCACTGTGACGCAACAGGAAACAGAAACATCACGACCTCACACAGGTCACCACACAAGGACTACAGAGACACACAGGGACTACAGAGACACACAGGGACTACAGAGACACACAGGGACTACAGAGACACACAGAGACACACAGGGACTACAGAGACACACAGAGACACACAGAGACACACAGAGACTACAGAGACACACAGGTCACCACACAGGGACTACAGAGACACACAGGGACTACAGAGACACACAGGGACTACAGAGACACACAGGGACTACAGAGACACACAGGGACTACAGAGACACACAAGGACACACAGGGACTACAGAGACACACAAGGACTACAGAGACACACAGGGACTACAGAGACACACAGAGACACACAGAGACACACAGAGACACACAGAGACTACAGAGACACACAGGTCACCACACAGGGACTACAGAGACACACAGGGACTACAGAGACACACAGGTCACCACACAGGGACTACAGAGACACACAGGTCACCACACAGGGACTACAGAGACACACAGGTCACCACACAGGGACTACAGAGACACACAGGTCACCACACAGGGACTACAGAGACACACAGGGACTACAGAGACACACAGGGACTACAGAGACACACAAGGACACACAGGGACTACAGAGACACACAAGGACTACAGAGACACACAGGGACTACAGAGACACACAGAGACACACAGGGACTACAGAGACACACAAGGACTACAGAGACACACAGGGACTACAGAGACACACAGGGACTACAGAGACACACAGGGACTACAGAGACACACAGGGACTACAGAGACACACAAGGACTACAGAGACACACAGGGACTACAGAGACACACAGAGACACACAGGGACTACAGAGACACACAGGGACACACAGGGACTACAGAGACACACAGGGACACACAGGGACACACAGGGACTACAGAGACACACAGGGACACACAGGGACTACAGAGACACACAGGGACACACAGGGACTACAGAGACACACAGGGACACACAGGGACTACAGAGACACACAGGGACACACAAGGACTACAGAGACACACAGGGACTACAGAGACACACAGGGACACACAGGGACTACAGAGACACACAGGGACACACAGGGACACACAGGGACTACAGAGACACACAGGGACTACAGAGACACACAGGGACACACAGGGACTACAGAGACACACAGGGACTACAGAGACACACAGGGACACACAGGGACTACAGAGACACACAGGGACTACAGAGACACACAGGGACACACAGGGACTACAGAGACACACAGGGACACACAGGGACACACAGGGACACACAGGGACTACAGAGACACACAGGGACTACAGAGACACACAGGGACACACAGGGACTACAGAGACACACAGGGACTACAGAGACACACAGGGACACACAGGGACTACAGAGACACACAGGGACACACAGGGACACACAGGGACTACAGAGACACACAGGGACACACAGGGACACACAGAGACACACAGGGACTACAGAGACACACAGAGACTACAGAGACACACAGAGACTACAGAGACACACAGGGACTACAGAGACACACAGGGACACACAGGGACTACAGAGACACACAGGGACACACAAGGACTACAGAGACACACAGGGACTACAGAGACACACAGGGACACACAGGGACTACAGAGACACACAGGGACACACAGGGACTACAGAGACACACAGGGACACACAGGGACTACAGAGACACACAGGGACACACAAGGACTACAGAGACACACAGGGACTACAGAGACACACAGGGACACACAGGGACTACAGAGACACACAGGGACACACAAGGACTACAGAGACACACAGGGACTACAGAGACACACAGGGACACACAGGGACTACAGAGACACACAGGGACTACAGAGACACACAGGGACTACAGAGACACACAGAGACACACAGGGACTACAGAGACACACAGGGACACACAAGGACTACAGAGACACACAGGGACTACAGAGACACACAGGGACTACAGAGACACACAGGGACACACAGGGACTACAGAGACACACAGGGACACACAAGGACTACAGAGACACACAGGGACTACAGAGACACACAGGGACTACAGAGACACACAGAGACACACAGGGACTACAGAGACACACAGGGACTACAGAGACACACAGGGACACACAGGGACTACAGAGACACACAGGGACTACAGAGACACACAGGGACTACAGAGACTACAGAGACACGCAGAGACTACAGAGACACACAGGGACTACAGAGACACACAGAGACACACAGGGACACACAGGGACTACAGAGACACACAGAGACACACAGGGACTACAGAGACACACAGGGACACACAAGGACTACAGAGACACACAGGGACTACAGAGACACACAAGGACTACAGAGACACACAAGGACTACAGAGACACACAAGGACACACAAGGACTACAGAGACACACAAGGACTACAGAGACACACAGAGACACACAAGGACTACAGAGACACACAAGGACTACAGAGACACACAAGGACACACAAGGACTACAGAGACACACAAGGACTACAGAGACACACAGAGACACACAGGGACTACAGAGACACACAGAGACACACAGGGACTACAGAGACACACAGGGACACACAAGGACTACAGAGACACACAGGGACACACAAGGACTACAGAGACACACAGGGACTACAGAGACACACAAGGACTACAGAGACACACAAGGACTACAGAGACACACAAGGACACACAAGGACTACAGAGACACACAAGGACTACAGAGACACACAAGGACACACAAGGACTACAGAGACACACAGAGACACACAGGGACTACAGAGACACACAGAGACACACAGGGACACACAGGGACACACAGGGACTACAGAGACACACAGGGACTACAGAGACACACAGAGACACACAGAGACACACAGGGACACACAGGGACTACAGAGACACACAGAGACACACAGGGACTACAGAGACACACAAGGACTACAGAGACACACAGAGACACACAGGGACTACAGAGACACACAGAGACACACAGAGACACACAGGGACACACAGGGACTACAGAGACACACAGAGACACACAGGGACTACAGAGACACACAAGGACTACAGAGACACACAGGGACACACAGAGACACACAAGGACTACAGAGACACACAGAGACACACAGAGACACACAGGGACACACAGAGACACACAGGGACTACAGGGACACACAAGGACTACAGAGACACACAGGGACACACAGAGACACACAGGGACACACAGAGACACACAGGGACTACAGAGACACACAGGGACTACAGAGACACACAAGGACACACAAGGACTACAGAGACACACAAGGACTACAGAGACACACAGGGACACACAAGGACTACAGAGACACACAGAGACACACAGAGACACACAGGGACTACAGAGACACACAGAGACACACAAGGACTACAGAGACACACAGGGACTACAGAGACACACAGAGACACACAGGGACACACAGAGACACACAAGGACTACAGAGACACACAGGGACACACAGAGACACACAGGGACACACAGAGACACACAAGGACTACAGAGACACACAGGGACTACAGAGACACACAGGGACTACAGAGACACACAGGGACACACAGGGACTACAGAGACACACAAGGACTACAGAGACACACAGGGACTACAGAGACACACAGGGACTACAGAGACACACAGGGACACACAGGGACTACAGAGACACACAGAGACACACAGGGACTACAGAGACACACAGGGACACACAGGGACTACAGAGACACACAGAGACACACAGGGACTACAGAGACACACAGAGACTACAGAGACACACAGAGACACACAGGGACTACAGAGACACACAGAGACACACAGGGACTACAGAGACACACAGGGACACACAGGGACTACAGAGACACACAGGGACTACAGAGACACACAGAGACACACAGGGACTACAGAGACACACAGGGACTACAGAGACACACAGAGACACACAGGGACTACAGAGACACACAGGGACTACAGAGACACACAGAGACACACAGAGACACACAGGGACACACAGGGACTACAGAGACACACAGAGACACACAGGGACTACAGAGACACACAGGGACACACAGAGACACACAGAGACACACAAGGACTACAGAGACACACAGGGACACACAGAGACACACAGGGACACACAGAGACACACAGGGACACACAGAGACACACAAGGACTACAGAGACACACAGGGACACACAGAGACACACAGGGACACACAGAGACACACAGGGACTACAGAGACACACAGGGACTACAGAGACACACAAGGACACACAAGGACTACAGAGACACGGACTACAGAGACACACAGGGACACACAAGGACTACAGAGACACACAGAGACACACAGAGACACACAGGGACTACAGAGACACACAGGGACACACAAGGACTACAGAGACACACAGGGACTACAGAGACACACAGAGACACACAGGGACACACAGAGACACACAAGGACTACAGAGACACACAGGGACACACAGAGACACACAGGGACACACAGAGACACACAGGGACTACAGAGACACACAAGGACTACAGAGACACACAGGGACACACAGGGACTACAGAGACACACAGGGACTACAGAGACACACAAGGACTACAGAGACACACAGGGACACACAAGGACTACAGAGACACACAGGGACTACAGAGACACACAGGGACTACAGAGACACACAGGGACACACAGGGACTACAGAGACACACAGAGACACACAGGGACTACAGAGACACACAGGGACTACAGAGACACACAGAGACACACAGGGACTACAGAGACACACAGGGACACACAGGGACTACAGAGACACACAGGGACACACAGGGACTACAGAGACACACAGAGACACACAGGGACACACAGGGACTACAGAGACACACAGGGACTACAGAGACACACAGAGACACACAGGGACTACAGAGACACACAGGGACACACAGGGACTACAGAGACACACAGGGACACACAGGGACTACAGAGACACACAGGGACTACAGAGACACACAGAGACACACAGAGACACACAGGGACTACAGAGACACACAGAGACACACAGGGACTACAGAGACACACAGAGACACACAGGGACTACAGAGACACACAGGGACACACAGAGACACACAGGGACACAAAGGGACACAAAGGGACTACAGAGACACACAGGGACACAAAGGGACTACAGAGACACACAGGGACTACAGAGACACACAAGGACTACAGAGACACACAGGGACTACAGAGACACACAGGGACTACAGAGATCTGTAGGGTCTTACCGAAGTCAGCCGGGTTGTGGTAGGTGGGGCAGTTGAGTCCCAGGTCTCTCAGGTAAGGAACCAGACTGGAGACTTTACCTCTGTAGACACACTGACCCTGACTCAGGACGTAAAGCTGCAACACAGAGACAACACCACCCACATCCTTTACTGCAGCGACACCAATAATCCTTGTACGTAGTTGAAGTGGTAAAAGTGGAAGTAAAAAGTTTCCTGGTGTATCTGAGGACCTTGTCAAAGAGTTCGAACAGTTTGGCGCTGGGTTGGTGGATGGTGCAGATGACGGTTCGTCCTCCCTGAGCCAGAGCCTTCAACAGAGAGACGACCTGGAAACAGGACGAGCTGTCCAGACCGCTGAGACACAGGAAGTGAGACACAGGAAGTACTTTAATGTTTTATCTCATCTGTTCTATCACATTAGTGAGTGCAGAGTTTCTGATCCAGTCTCTGAAAGATTTTTGCCCTTTTTGCAGGACATGTTTTTTTTTCTCTCTCTTCTTTGTTTTTAATATTTTTATATATTAATTTTTTAATTTCAGCCATGGCATCAATTCTCAATCAGGTGCTCTGCAGAGCGTCACGTCTCTATGACCTGCCGTCATGGACAGTCAGGTAACCATAGTGTTTGTCCTCAGCTTGACAATTAAATCACTGTTAAATCATCTTAATGCAGGCCGAGCTGAGACAGACGCCGAAATGCTTTCCCACCTCCATGTGTCTTTTTTAACCAAAACTCAATTTGAAATAAAGTCTACATCTCCCACGTCACGTCTCTGATAATTAATCAAACAGAAATGACATGCATTTTGGGGCTGTGGAGCGTAAAGAGGGGAGGAGAGGAGGAGGAGAGGAGGAGGAGAGGAGGAGCGCGTAGGTTTGTTATTGTATTCATTCAGAGAACAGCATTTTCCAGGTTTGGAGTCACGATTTTAAGAAATCTAATCTTAAATTTAAATGTGCTAAATGCCAGTCAATACATCTAAATGTGTTTCATTTCTAATATTTTCTCTTGTTTAACTCAAGGGTTTCAAAGACATCTGTGTATTGTGAACATAACGGAGCACAAAACGAAATAAAACTGTATTTTCTTATAACGCACAACATTTATGTGTGATTCATTTCAAAGTGCCTGACAGGAGTGTGACGATAAATCCAGACTCCACCCTGCCTCCTGATGGAGGTTTTACAGAAACAAAACTTCCGTCAGTGTTTAGTAACATTAGTCTCGTAGCACCAACGGCAGATAGAGAATATCTGAGGCGGAGCAGATGGAGAGAATCAGGACACACCTGCTGTGAGTGAGGAGGACAGGTAAAGACTCTGAGCTCTGACAGCAGCCAGGTCAGATTTATTTATAGAGAATGCCGAGTCACAGAAGGTTTTACAGTCCGATCCTGAAACGCTGGACTCAGATCAGGAAAAACTCGGCTGAAGTGGGTCAATCTGACCGAGCGACAGAAACAGAGCTGCTGCAACAAACAGTCACCTTGTTTTCTACCACAGGAACTAAATCAGGAGGAAACCTGGAAACAGTTTGGGAGGGTTATTAAATGTGTGTGTGTGTGTGTGTGTATGTGTGTGTGTCAGACCTGGTGGGTTCATCGAAGAACATGACTGGTGGATTGTTGACAAGCTCCAGAGCGATGGCCAGTCTCTTCCTCTGACCCCCCGACAGGTGGGACGTCCTAGTTTTAGCACAGTCCAGTAAACCCAGAGCCATCAGGATCTCCTGTACCTGAACACACACACACACACACACACACACACACACACACACAGTAGTAGTATGAGTTACTTCTCCACAGTCAGTGTATCATCTTCAGTAGGGTCAGTTTGGAGAAGCAGGCAGCACACTGTAAAAACCAGTCCATCCATGTAAAGTCTACACAGATGCCCCGAATTGTCAAGAGAAGAGCGCCTCTTTCGTCAGACGGCGATTTCCAACCGGGAACTGAAGCTGACATCAGGCTCTACTGACAAAAAGAGTCAGTCCAGCTCGCTAAACAACCCAACCGCCAGAACAAATGGTGGCATTGACCACAGATATTATATTTGTAGGTTATTATGCAGCACATATGTTAAACTATGTTCCAGCAGTGTTGTTTAACACGTCATGAGGTTGAGGCACAAAAACCTCTCAGTTACAATCAAGAAACGATCATGATTTCACTTTGAATACTCATGTGTGGGCACAACCCTCTGGAAACACAGTGATGACTCGCTTAAACACAATCGGTTTAGTGTTTTGTTGGTGTTGAACAGTGCTCATCTCTCCGAGGTGTCACACCATCCACCATCCCTCCACCTCCTGATGACGCAGTCAGCTCAGATACTATGTCACTTTAGAAACATTGATATGAGACCTTTGAAACACAGCAATGTAACATGTCTGTGGTTTGCAGGAACGTACAATGCCAACATTTTCCTCTGGCGACTGGGCGGAGCGGCTGATTTACCACGGCCTCCATCAGTTTGTTAGTTTGTGTTACTGTGTGACTAACCAGTAACACAAACTAACCATTTAAAAACAGATGTTTTCCTGCTGACCCTGTGCAAACTGGAGGACGTGTTGACTGACATCTCCTGAAGGCAACACACTGACTGTGGACCAGTACCTCGTACAACCCCACGTCTAAAATATCAGAGCCATCCCTTGAACCTCTGAGACTCATATGTAACCAGGAAGTAGTCTGTGGTCAAAACCTCACCATCTCTCTGCGGGCCTCCACCTTCTCCTGCAGCTTCAGGTTGGCTGAAACCTGCAGAGACAAGATTCATGAAAACCTGCAGAAAACACCCAGAAACTCTGTTTAAATCTTTCCTGGCAGAATTAAACTAAAGTAGAAACCCGGCGAGACTGCTGATGAACACGTTAGTAGACAGAACATGAAACTAGTTTGATGGTTGAGGTCGTTTTTCCTGTTAAACCATTTCATGGTTCAGGTTCACAAACTTTTCCTTTGAATAATGTTTATTGTATAAACACACTGCTCAAAAAAATAAAGGAACACTTAAATCACTGATGAGATCTGGATGAAGGAATTATTTGAGTATAAAATCTTTGCTGATGTATGTTGTATAATTAGTTGAGAACAAAATGACATAACAACGGTCGGTGGAAACCAAAATCATCAACATCTGGGCATGCTCCCATCCTCCCAGACCTGATCCGTGGCGGATTCACCGATACATAACATCCCATAGGTGCTCAGCTGGATTTAGGTCAGGGGAACGAGAGGACCAGTCAGTGACATCACTGCCTTCATCATCCAGGAACTGTCTACACTCTGGACACATGAGGCCAGGTCCTGCAGCAAGAGGAACCCAGGGCCCTCTGCACCAGGAGGAACCCAGGGCCCTCTGCAGCAGGAGGAACCCAGGGCCCTCTGCACCAGGAGGGACCCAGGGCCCTCTGCACCAGGAGGAACCCAGGGCCCTCTGCACCAGGAGGAACCCAGGGCCCTCTGCAGCAGGAGGAACCCAGGGCCCTCTGCACCAGGAGGGACCCAGGGTCCTCTGCACCAGGAGGAACCCAGGGCCCTCTGCAGCAGGAGGAACCCAGGGCCCTCTGCACCAGGAGGAACCCAAGGCCCTCTGCACCAGGAGAAACCCAGGGCCCTCTGCAGCAGGAGGAACCCAGGGCCCTCTGCACCAGGAGGAACCCAGGGCCCTCTGCACCAGGAGGAACCCAGGGCCCACTGCACCAGGAGGAACCCAGGGCCCTCTGCACCAGGAGGAACCCAGGGCCCTCTGCACCAGGAGGAACCCAGGGCCCCCTGCACCAGGAGGAACCCAGGGCCCACTGCACCAGCTTTGGGTCTGAAAATCACTCTGAGGATTTCATCCTGGTACCTAACAGCAGTCAGGGTACTGTTGGCTCTGACATGGAGGTCTGTGTGACCCTCCAAGGATCTGCCTCCCCAGACCATCACTGACCCACCTCCTAACCGGTCACGCTGCATGATGTCACAGGCAGCATAACATTCACCACGGCGTCTCCAGACTCTTTCACGCCTGTCACATGTGCTCAGTGAGAACGGGGCACCGATGGTGGACCTGCCAGTTCTGGTGTTCTCTGGTGAATGATGGAGCTGCACGGTGCTGGGCTGTGAGCACAGGTCCCACTAGAGGACGTGGGGCCCTCATGCCACCCTCATGCAGTCTGTTTCTGACAGTGTGGTCAGAAACATGCACACCTGACTGATATGTCTTGAGTTTAGCTGACGTCCTGTTAGACTGTGACCTTTAATTGTTCCCTTCAGGTTTTGAGCAGTGTGGTTAAATATTTACTGAAGCAACATTTTACTATGCACAACTTTTACTGTAACACTGTAGTGTCAGTACTTGTACTGCAGTGTGAGTACTTCCTGTACCATCATGGCCTCCTGTACGGTGAGGTGAGGCAGCAGCATGTCGTCCTGCATGATGTAACAGGAAACCTTCCTGAAGGAGCGCAGGTCTCTGGGCTGACTGTTGATCAGGATCTCTCCCTTCATCCCCGTCTCTCTGGACACACACAGAAACATACATGTTAGAGAAACACACGCTGACTCTGGATGATGCAGGTGTGTGACAGTGTTAAATGTGAGCACTGTTAGTGTTCTGCCACCAGAGGGCGCTCTAACACATCTCATGGTTTCTCTGTGTCACTGACGACTCAGTGATTCTGAGCTGCTCAGACGGACATACAGCGTTTCATGCACTGCTCAGTCACTGTTCACTGCTCTTAGATCAATGCAGTGACGTGTAAAGGACAATTATGTTCAAGTACCAAAATAAACCTTCTTTAATAAAAACTGAACAAATATTGTGCAGGTCTGTGCACAACCTTTTCAAGTTTTCTGAAACTGAATGTTTAAATATACAAATCAGACATTATATTGCTTCCATAATATTTTCAGACTCGGAAAGAAAACGTCCAAAACACACATTTAGGTTTATTTACGTCAAACTGTTTCAGATTAGTTGTTTGCATAAATGTGATTATTGGATGCATGTTTCTGAATATAAATAAAAGACTAAGTTTGTTTTATTGAGAATTTATTTTTCATTTCCTCCTGTTAATGTTTATCTTTTATGTTTGTATAAACTGACACTTCATGATTTGAAGCTACAGATGAATCACCTTCCTCTCAGGATCAGACCGTCGTCGTAAAGTCCCATTAAAATCAACATTCACAACGTCAGACAGCAGAGCGGGACCCACCTGTACCCGGCCAGAATATTCATGAGGGTGGACTTCCCGGCTCCGGAGGGCCCCATGATGGCCACCAGGTCCCCGCTGGTGAATTTCCCAGAGATCCCTTTGAGCAGAGTTTTGTAACCTGAGACAGAACAGAAACAATCAGTCTGCAGGTTCCCAGCCGCTCTGAGGACAGCTCTTTGTCCTCCAGTCCTCCAACCACGACTCAGGTTTCACCTCAGTTTGGACGTTTTTCTTTTTCACATCAATCTGACACCCAAAAAACCCGAGCTCCCCCCATACACACCTGAACACACCTGAACTCTGTCACAGCTTTGTCCCGTTCAATCCTCTCTGAGGACAAAGTGTCCAGATGTTTGGACAGCTGACAGTGAGTTTTATCTGACACAGATTGATGTCCAACAGACTGGGGACAAAATAAAACAACCGACTGAGGCCTCTGATTTTTAAACAGCAGGAAACTAAAAGTACAGAAACATAATTCATATAAATCAGATGTGAAACAAACAGACTGCCGTTAGAAACAAAGTCCACAAACCTCCTGTTTGACTCAAGATTGTTCACCACTGTCAGACTGAAAGATTCATTGATTAAATACTTTAGATTTGATCATTTCATACTCATTCACTGACTCATTCATTGACTCATTCATTGACTCAGTGACTGAATGAGTGAATGAATAAGTCACGCACTCAGGGACTAACGCATTCATTAACTGACACACATTCACTCACTCACTGATTCATTCATCTAGTCACAAAACACCTCTGTGACATTTCATCACATTCATCAAAATAATTGGGGTCCCCACTGATGATGATGATGATGATGATGAAGAAGGAGATGATAACAGTGATGAAGATGGTGAAAAGAGTGATAGTAACAATACACTCTGTACTGCAGTAATAATACACTCTGTACTGCAGTAATGATACACTCTGTACTGTAGTAATAATACACTCTGTACTGCAGTAATGATACACTCTGTACTGCAGTAATGATACACTCTGTACTGCAGTAATGATACACTCTGTACTGCAGTAATGATACACTCTGTACTGCAGTAATAATACACTCTGTACTGTAGTAATAATACACTCTGTACTGCAGTAATAATACACTCTGTACTGCAGTAATGATACACTCTGTACTGCAGTAATAATACACTCTGTACTGTAGTAATGATACACTCTGTACTGTAGTAATAATACACTCTGTACTGCAGTAATGATACACTCTGTACTGTAGTAATGATACACTCTGTACTGCAGTAATGATACACTCTGTACTGTAGTAATGATACACTCTGTACTGCAGTAATGATACACTCTGTACTGCAGTAATGATACACTCTGTACTGCAGTAATAATACACTCTGTACTGCAGTAATGATACACTCTGTACTGTAGTAATGATACACTCTGTACTGCAGTAATGATACACTCTGTACTGTAGTAATTATACACTCTGTACTGCAGTAATGATACACTCTGTACTGTAGTAATGATACACTCTGTACTGCAGTAATGATACACTCTGTACTGTAGTAATGATACACTTTGTACTGCAGTAATAATACACTCTGTACTGTAGTAATGATACACTCTGTACTGTAGTAATAATACACTCTGTACTGTAGTAATAATACACTCTGTACTGCAGTAATGATACACTCTGTACTGCAGTAATAATACACTCTGTACTGTAGTAATGATACACTCTGTACTGTAGTAATAATACACTCTGTACTGTAGTAATAATACACTCTGTACTGTAGTAATGATACACTCTGTACTGTAGTAATAATACACTCTGTACTGCAGTAATGATACACTCTGTACTGCAGTAATGATACACTCTGTACTGTAGTAATAATACACTCTGTACTGCAGTAATGATACACTCTGTACTGCAGTAATGATACACTCTGTACTGTAGTAATGATACACTCTGTACTGCAGTAATAATACACTCTGTACTGTAGTAATAATACACTCTGTACTGCAGTAATGATACACTGTGTACTGTAGTAATAATACACTCTGTACTGCAGTAATGATACACTCTGTACTGCAGTAATGATACACTCTGTACTGTAGTAATAATACACTCTGTACTGCAGTAATAATACACTCTGTACTGCAGTAATGATACACTCTGTACTGTAGTAATAATACACTCTGTACTGCAGTAATGATACACTCTGTACTGTAGTAATAATACACTCTGTACTGCAGTAATGATACACTCTGTACTGCAGTAATGATACACTCTGTACTGTAGTAATGATACACTCTGTACTGTAGTAATAGTGATAATACACAGTGTGCAGTGATAGGAAAGGATGGAGGAAAGGATGGAGGAAAGGATGGAGGAAAGGTTGCAGGAAAGGATGGAGGAAAGGTTGTGTGATGGTGAATACAGTGTTTTCCTCCCTCAGCTGTGACTGTCAGGTAAACTCAGTGCAGCCTGGCAGACAAACAGCAGCTCAGTCAGATTAGTGACAATGAACTGTAGTGACCTCTGTGACAGTCAATGTTCTGCTGACGGCAGGTCACCTGACCATCATCACCATCATCATCATGGGGGGGAGGAGGAAGAGCAGCAGGTGTGTATAGCCCCCCCCCAGTGAAACTCGGGCATGAACAAGAACAAAGAGTTAAAGTTCTCTTCTCTCTGATTACACCTGAACACAACAGCCAAGAACTGAAAGCACACACAGGGATTACTGAGCATTGTCCTCTACACACTGTAGTACACACTGTAGTACACACTGTAATACACACTGTACTGACACCGCAGGTACTTCATGTACTTTAAAGTACTGACAGGAGGAGCCTGTGGGAAACCTTCATAACTGGTTAGTAAAAACTAATACTGAGGAGGTTGAGACGAGACATCAGCTGCAGCTAACATGTTCCTGTGTAACGTCGGCTCCATACTTTAGTTTCTCTGACTGAGGGTGCACTGAATCTTTGTTTCTCTGTTTATACCTCAGATTAATTTGTTCTTCACTACAGCCCTGATGTGTTTCATATAACGAGACAACTGAGACACTGTTGAGACAAAACAATCTGACAGTTACAGAATAAAGTTCACACAAAGTTTTATATATTATTATTTATCTACTGAACCCTGAACAGAGCAGAGATCAGACTTATTTTCACTTCAGTTTGAAATCACTAGTTAATCAAGGTGTGTATGTATATACGTGTACATATATACATATATTTGTGTATATGTATTATATATATATATATATATATATATATATATATATCTGTATATATACACATATATATACCATCAGACGGACAGACTGCGGCTCTTCAGGCAGATTAACTGGTTCTTTTGTTCCATAATCACAGGTCGAGCTCAAACATCATCACGTTTCCTGTTTTCAGTCTCAACTCTTTGTGCTTTCACTCTTTTAAAAAAACTGAAACATGATATGAGATTTTTTGTCCAGACTCACTGAGAGTTAAAAATATATTTACATTTATTTGATCTTGTTTAATGTGTTTTTTTTATCTATTTTTTATTATTATTTTTTTAATAACTTGTTTGTTGTTGTTCGTAGCAAAGATTTAAACTTAAATGTTTAAATAAAGTTTGTGATCTGAACAAAGAAACTAAACCACTGATGGATCTGGATACAGTTTGTGTAGTGTAATAAATAAAATTAGTATGATTCTTAATACGTCAACATTTATCTTCTAAACTCTAAAACGATATCAGAAGGTATCAGGGTGGTTTTATTGTGTTATGTTTATAATCCCACAGATTATATCATTAGTGTATTAATATCACTGTAAATATTAATGAGTCGTTCAGACGTCAGTCGGCTCCTCGTTCGTCTTTGTTTCTGTCGTCTGTATTTTATTTCCTCTCTGAGCAGCAGAGCGGCGTCTAATCTGACCTGCAGCTATTTACAGCAGGAGACCCTGCAGAGATTAACAGATTACAGCCCCATAATCCAACACACACACACACATACACGCACACACACACACACACACACACACACACACACACACACACACACACACACACACACACAGCGTCCCATATCAGGCTCTGATAATAATAAACTGTTGCTTATGGTTAAACTGAAGCTCTGCAGGGAAGTCCCCAAACACAAATAGAACAGAAGTACAGTCAGTACACTGAGGAGGTGTTTACCTCTAAGGTGACATCACAGGAAGTGACAGCACCGAAACAACTTCTGTATGACAGGAACAGACAGCTGGACGGGTGACGTTTTCATGACGTGTTATGTGTACAACATAGTGCGGGAAATTTAAAAAGCAGCTGTTCGCTGTTAGCAGCTAACTCAAAGACAAAGAACAGCAGCTATCAGCAGCTACCTCAGAGAAGAACAGCAGCTGTTCGCTGTTAGCAGCTAACTCAAAGAAGAAGTACAGCAGCTGCTAGCAGTTAGCGGCTAACTCAAAGAAAAACAGCAGCTCTTAGCAATTAGCAGCTCACTCAAAGCAAAAGAACAGCTGCTGTTAGGGGTTAGCAGCTAACTCAAAGAAGACGAACTGCAGGTGTTAGCAGTTAGCAGCTAACTCAAAGAAGACAAACTGCAGGTGTTAGCAGTTAGCAGCTAACTCAAAGAAGACAAACTGCAGCTGTTAGCAGTTAGCAGCTAACTCAAAGAAGAACAACAGCAGCTGCGAGATCAGCCGCAATATAACAGGGACGCTAAATGATGTTACTGACATGTGATGTCATTGTTATTGTTTATAAAGAGCTGCTGACACGTATGTTATATGTCACACTAGAGGCTGACGCTGTTGTGTTACATGTCACGCCTGTCACACCAATCTGAAGCACCTCTGTGTGTGAAAAGGACTTGAATGACATCATCATCATTATCTTCAGGTGCTGCTCAGGTGTATCACCGTACCTTTCTTCCTCCACCAGGGTCCGTCTCTGACAGAATACGAGACGTCCTTGAACTCGATGTTGACCGCCGGTCTCCGTGGTAATGAGGAGAACCTCTGGGCCTCCGTCAGGTTGTTGTCCACCTTCTTCAGGTGTCCCTGCAGCAGCGGCGTCTGCTGGCCGCCCGCCGGCCGCTTGTTGACCACCTCATCCAAACAAACGCACACCGTCCGGGGGTCCAACATGAGGTCCGGGGGCCCGTTGGTGTTCTGAGTGACAGAATCAGAGAGACATGTCGTCATTTCAACTCATCCCAAACAGCACATTTAATCTGAGAGTTCTCACCCTGTGATATCACGCCATAATTATAACTTGATCTTAACCTGTTTATCCACTCTAACAAACTCTGTACGCACAGCAATATTCCAGGACTTTTCCAAAACTTCCAGGCCTGGAAAATGTGATTGCACCATTACATGACAGCGAGAATCCTGAAAGGAGATGTGATCGACTCATCACTTGTTTCTCTGGCGCCACCATGTGGTTTAACACAGTTTTGCACCACACATAACGTAAGGCAGTGACGTCATTATGCACATGTACAACGTGATGACACAGACAAGAGAAGCCTGGGATTATGAATAAATGTTTGAGCTGATTTTTAATATTTTTAGGTCTATTTAAACAGGATTGAGCAAACAACGACCTCCCTCAATCACCAGGTGCCACACGGGGAGAACGTGTTGGAGCATCCGGAGGAAACCCAGGTGGCTGTCCCAGTTATAAATTGATTCTGTGCGCCCCGTTCCTCTGTCTGGTCTCAGCTGTGTCCCGCCACCACATTTTCTCCACTGATTCTTGGTCAAACGTCTTTAAAGGCTCCGACACACAAAATGGAACCTGTTCCGAAAATTTAAATGACGGATGGAAGTTTCGGACTCAGTGTGCGAACGCTGACAAAACGTGAAGTCCTACTTATTTTTAAACGTGCAACAATCTCAGACAAAAAAACAGGCCTAACGTTATGTTCTGCAATAATCCAACATGGAAAAATATCACTAGCTGTTTGACGAAGGAACCAGTGCGACGCCAACTCATCCTCACTGCGACCTCGTCACATGTCCACGTTTGGTCATGGACTTTCCACGTCCACATATGGCGTCCAAGGTACCCTGGGTGTGTTGGTTGTTGACGTTCTGGGACGCCGTGTCAACTTCAGCCTGTTACATGCATTGTCTGTTTTCAAAAGACACTTCTGTTTTCACAGGAAATGTACAGTTTGATACAGTCTCTTTCAAAATAAAAGCACTACATCAGCGCGAACCACTAACGCACGTGGTTGGGTTCGGGATAAAAGAACAGGGTCTGGCTTTACAATCTAACAGGAAGTGAACACCGGCCCCCTGGGTGGAAGTCAGTGGATGTTGGACATATCCACCACCTCTCCTGCCCGCCCGACTCAGACTTTTGCCCCCTTAACTTTTGCTCTTGTCCTGCCGCGTTTCCCTGATGCAGCCAAGTGCCGTTAAACTATAATGGCAACCTGCCACATATCATGTCGACATTAAAGGACGGCTTTTTTCATCTGTGCCACAAGTCACTGACCAAGCATGGGATTTTGATGCCTATTGAGTGAGACCGGGTTTGGGACGCTAACTTCAGGGTCGGACTACACCTCTGCACCACCATAGAAATGTCTAAAGTCACATGAGCTGATATTAACGTCTTGTTTCGGACCTGATTGGTGAAGCCTCTCTCTAAAGCCCAGTTCAGACCGAAGATCGGCGACGACACTAAACTGTTTCAGAACGTTGCAGAGAAAAGTGTCAGTGGTGTGAACTGGCCGGTCTGAGCTGGACTCAAGCCGGCTGATGGTGTCACCTGACACTCAGCTGGTCAAATGGCCAGTGGCTGGTTTTAAAGCACGTCACCTGAGTTGGCGTCACCCCACAGAGCCCTCTGTTTCCGTCCTCACGCCGTGCCGGTGTCAGACGGTGGGTCACTGCTGCTGCTGGCTGTATGTGCTTATGCCCCGCCCACACACACATTCTCACTGACTGATGAATTGGTGCTGGTTATTTATATTATTGTGGCGTATTGATTATGAACACAGTCCATCTGATGCTGGTTTTGTTTCATCACTGTAGCCAGTATCTCACTATCACTATCCTCATTCAGATTTTAAGAAGCTACAAATTATATTCAGCCACAAAGTAAGTCTGAAAAGCTGCAAATCAGAACGAAGCACAGAGAGTTGTTGACTAGAGATGATACGCCGTCTCATGGCGGTCACTTCCTGTCGACGTTACAGATCAGAAGCACAGAGAGTTGTTGACTAGAGATGATACGCCGTCTCATGGCGGTCACTTCCTGTCAGCGTTACAGATCAGAAGCACAGAGAGTTGTTGACTAGAGATGATACGCCGTCTCATGGCGGTCACTTCCTGTCGACGTTACAGATCAGAAGCACAGAGAGTCGTTGGCTAGAGATGATACGCCGTCTCATGGCGGTCACTTCCTGTCGACGTTACAGATCAGAAGCACAGAGAGTTGTTGACTAGAGATGATACGCCGTCTCATGGCGGTCACTTCCTGTCAGCGTTACAGATCAGAAGCACAGAGAGTTGTTGACTAGAGATGATACGCCGTCTCATGGCGGTCACTTCCTGTCAGCGTTACAGATCAGAAGCACAGAGAGTTGTTGACTAGAGATGATACGCCGTCTCATGGCGGTCACTTCCTGTCGACGTTACAGATCAGAAGCACAGAGAGTCGTTGACTAGAGATGATACGCCGTCTCATGGCGGTCACTTCCTGTCGACGTTACAGATCAGAAGCACAGAGAGTCGTTGACTAGAGATGATACGCCGTCTCATGGCGGTCACTTCCTGTCGACGTGACAGATCAGAAGCACAGAGAGTCGTTGACTAGAGATGATACGCCGCCTCATGGCTGGTCACTTCCTGTCGGCGTTACAGATCAGAAGCACAGAGAGTCGTTGACTAGAGATGATACGCCGTCTCATGGCGGTCACTTCCTGTCGACGTCACAGATCAGAAGCACAGAGAGTCGTTGACTAGAGATGATGCGCCGTCTCATGGCGGTCACTTCCTGTCGACGTTACAGATCAGAAGCACAGAGAGTCGTTGACTAGAGATGATACGCCGTCTCATGGCGGTCACTTCCTGTCGACGTTACAGATCAGAAGCACAGAGAGTCGTTGACTAGAGATGATACGCCGTCTCATGGCGGTCACTTCCTGTCGACGTTACAGATCAGAAGCACAGAGAGTCGTTGACTAGAGATGATGCGCCGTCTCATGGCGGTCACTTCCTGTCGACGTTACAGATCAGAAGCACAGAGAGTCGTTGACTAGAGATGATACGCGGTCTCATGGCGGTCACTTCCTGTCGACGTCACAGATCAGAAGCACAGAGAGTCGTTGACTAGAGATGATACGCCGTCTCATGGTGATCACTTCCTGTCAAGGTCACAGATCAGAAGCACAGAGAGTTGTTGACTAGAGATGATACGCCGTCTCATGGCGGTCACTTCCTGTCGACGTTAAAGAACGGAGCATTGAGAGAAGTCGCCTGTTTCAACTCGTCTCGTTGTGAATGTTTGGTCTGAACTGGACGTTACTGAAGATAGTCTGTCCTCTGAGCAGCAGCAGGTGTCCAGATGTCTCAGGTGTGTTACTGCTGATTGTGTCAACAAATACAATAAATCATATCAACCACACTTTAAATCAGCTCTACAGGCCATCATGGAAAATTCTGATTGTTCAGTGGTTGTGATTTCCAGTAATTAGATGACAATACAAATATTTGACACATTTTTATTCCTGTTATATTCATAACTCTTGACCTCTGCAGTTCTTGTTTTTATTTTCTGTCACTGTTTTTGTTGTGACTGAGACGAGAGGACAAACAGGAAGCAGTTTTGTGAGGCATCGGTCGATCAGCTGCTCCTCTCTGTTGTTGTGTTTGTGAGTCGCCTGTAAACATCATCCTGCCTCCATGTAGGGCACTAATCTGCCTCCATACAGGAGCTGCAGGAGGTCACTGTCGGTCACTGTCGGTCACGCTGCAGCACGACTCACCTGCACCACACGTCCTGTTTATACAGATGACATCTGTACGTGTCATTCATTATTTGGAGGCTTCAGAACTTACAAACATGAGTCGATTTAAATCGATGGTGTGAGCTTCCTGTGTGTCTTTGACACTCGTTATAATTATGTAATAATGTTGGTTAATTTAATTTAAAGCAGCTTCATGTTGTTTTTAACTGCCGTACGAAACATCTGCGACAGACACAACTTTAAGTTCACCGTATTAAAAGAAGACTCGTCAGAAACATCTGTTGATCATACTTCAGACTTGTTTTCTAAAGTTCAGCTGACATCACCAACAGGAAGTGTCACACCGCAGCGCGTCAACAGGAAGTATGTCTACTTTTACTACAGTAAAACATCGCAGCACTTCCACCGCCTGCTCTGGCCACAGATCTGATGATGTCACCATCTACTTAAACCTGATTTCCTGTCCGGAGAGCCAGTCTCTAGAGCTGCGGCTCGACAGGAAGTTACTTTCTGTCACTGTCTTTAAAATGATGTAAATGATGTCGTAAAGTTCTTCATCCGTCCTTCGACACAGAGAGACAACAAGAGGCGAGAAGAGTCGAGCTGCTACAGGAACTGAGACGTATGGGTGGAGTCAGTGTGCGCCCTGCCACCCGCAGTGTGGGGACGTAAAAATAATAATAATAATAGCTGTTTAATCTTAAATGTCCAGTGTGTCTTCAGTGTGTCTCCAGTGTCTCCACTATGTCTTCAGTGCGTCTTCAGTATGTCTTCAGTGTGTCTCCAGTGCGTCTCCAGTGTGTCTTCAGTGTGTCTCCAGTGTCTCCACTATGTCTTCAGTATGTCTTCAGTGCGTCTCCAGTGTGTCTTCAGTTTGTCTCCAGTGTCTCCACTATGTCTTCAGTATGTCTCCAGTGCGTCTTCAGTATGTCTTCAGTGTGTCTCCAGTGTGTCTCCAGTATGTGTCCAGTGTGTCTCCAGTGTGTCTTCAGTATGTCTCCAGTGTGTCTTCAGTGTGTCTCCAGTGCGTCTCCAGTGTGTCTCCAGTATGTGTCCAGTGTGTCTCCAGTGTGTCTTCAGTATGTCTTCAGTGTGTCTCCAGTGTGTCTCCAGTATGTGTCCAGTGTGTCTCCAGTGCGTCTCCAGTGTGTCTTCAGTTTGTCTCCAGTATGTCTCCAGTGTCTCCACTGTGTCTTCAGTATGTCTCCAGTGTGTCTCCAGTGCGTCTCCAGTGTGTCTCCAGTGTGTCTTCAGTTTGCCTCCAGTATGTCTCCAGTGTGTCTCCAGTGCGTCTCCAGTGTGTCTCCAGTGTGTCTTCAGTTTGTCTCCAGTATGTCTCCAGTGTGTCTCCAGTATGTCTCAAGTGTGTTTCAAGTGTGTCTTCAGTTTGTCTCCAGTATGTCTCGTGTGTCTCCAGTATGTGTCCAGTAAATCTTGAAGAAATTGTCTCCACTGTAACTCCACTATGTCCCTAGTATGTCTCCAGTATGTCTCTATGAAATGTCCAGTATGTCTCCACAATAATTCCACTGTCCCCAGTATGTGTCCTGTATGTCTCTACTTTGTCCCTAGTATGTCTCCAGTGTGTCTCCAGTGTGTCTTCAGTGTGTCTCCAGTGTCTCCAGTATGTCTTCAGTATGTCTTCAGTGTGTCTCCAGTGCGTCTCCAGTGTGTCTCCAGTGCGTCTTCAGTGTGTCTCCAGTGTGTCTTCAGTGTGTCTCCAGTATGTCTGCAGTGTGTCTCCAGTATGTCTCCAGTGCGTCTCCAGTATGTCTCCAGTGTGTCTCCAGTGCGTCTCCAGTGCGTCTCCAGTGTGTCTCCAGTTTGTCTCCAGTGTGGCTTCAGTGTGTCTCCAGTGTCTCCACTATGTCTTCAGTATGTCTCCAGTGCGTCTTCAGTATGTCTTCAGTGTGTCTCCAGTGCGTCTCCAGTGTGTCTCCAGTATGTGTCCAGTGTGTCTCCAGTGTGTCTTCAGTATGTCTTCAGTGTGTCTTCAGTGTGTCTCCAGTATGTGTCCAGTGTGTCTCCAGTGCGTCTCCAGTGTGTCTTCAGTTTGTCTCCAGTATGTCTCCAGTGTCTCCACTGTGTCTTCAGTATGTCTCCAGTGTGTCTCCAGTGCGTCTCCAGTGTGTCTCCAGTGTGTCTTCAGTTTGCCTCCAGTATGTCTCCAGTGTGTCTCCAGTGCGTCTCCAGTGTGTCTCCAGTGTGTCTTCAGTTTGTCTCCAGTATGTCTCCAGTGTGTCTCCAGTATGTCTCAAGTGTGTTTCAAGTGTGTCTTCAGTTTGTCTCCAGTATGTCTCGTGTGTCTCCAGTATGTGTCCAGTAAATCTTGAAGAAATTGTCTCCACTGTAACTCCACTATGTCCCTAGTATGTCTCCAGTATGTCTCTATGAAATGTCCAGTATGTCTCCACAATAATTCCACTGTCCCCAGTATGTGTCCTGTATGTCTCTACTTTGTCCCTAGTATGTCTCCAGTGTGTCTTCAGTGTGTCTCCAGTATGTCTCCAGTGTGTCTTCAGTGTGTCTCCAGTGTCTCCAGTATGTCTTCAGTATGTCTTCAGTGTGTCTCCAGTGTGTCTCCAGTGCGTCTTCAGTGTGTCTCCAGTGTGTCTTCAGTTTGTCTCCAGTATGTCTCCAGTGTGTCTCAAGTGTGTTTCCAGTGTCTTCAGTTTGTCTCCAGTGTGTCTTCAGTTTGTCTCCAGTGTCTCCAGTATGTCTCAAGTGTGTTTCCAGTGTCTTCAGTTTGTCTCCAGTATGTCTCCAGTGTGTCTCCAGTATGTCTCGTGTGTCTCCAGTGTGTCTCCAGTATGTGTCCAGTAAATCTTGAAGAAATTGTCTCCACTGTAACTCCACTATGTCCCTAGTATGTCTCCAGTATGTCTCTATGAAATGTCCAGTATGTCTCCACAATAATTCCACTGTCCCCAGTATGTGTCCTGTATGTCTCTACTTTGTCCCTAGTATGTCTCCAGTTTATTTCTCAAAAAAAAAAAAGTCCAGTAAGTTTCTGATGTATTTTTAAGAAATGCCCAGTAAATGTCCTCAGTATATTTCCACTGTGTCCCCAGAGTCCAGTGTCAGCAGTGTGTCCCCACTTGGACAGAGACAGAATGTGTGTGTTTTCTAAAGCTGGTGTTGGAGGTTGATTATTTGGACGTGGTTTAATCATATATGTTTATATACGTGTGTCTGATTTTAGTTTTCAGTTTATTTCCACCTCATCTGGTTTAATTGCATTAGTTGTATTTAGATCTGTGTGTCCCTCTGAGAGCTTAACGCTGTCCCACATGTCCCCGGCAGATTGATGTGATGGACAGAGTGTCTCGTGCGTACTCACCATGATGATGGAGTTGGTGACGGTGGGGTTATGGACGGACCAGGCGGCCATCAGACAGGCCATGGCCGAGACACAGCAACACACTCTGCTCCCCTCACACTCATCTGATCAGTGCTTACTGAGCCACAGCTGACCTGCCTACTTATCCCGCCCACCGCTGCACTGGCCCCGCCCACCTGCTCCTGCTCTCTGATTGGTCAGAGTCTCAGCCTGGAAAACTGTTTGGTCTTTTTCAGCTTGATGCTGGTTGTAGACTTGGTTTTTACATTTTCACAGGTTTTTCTGCTCCTAAAGCAACAATATAAAATAAAATGTGTGTCCGAATTCATAGATAAAGCATTTAGAATAAATAATAATAATAATAAATAAAATGATACAACTGAGATCCTCCTTCCAGTTACGTTGTTTTAAATGCCATAGATACATATATGAACACAGGATGATAATGTCAATTTTTAAACCACAGTATATATCTTTTAAATCTTTGCGGTGTTCCACAGGGAAGGTAACTGGGTCCAATTTTAATTTAAATCTTTGTGAAGTATTTGCTATCAGATGTTAAAAATGCTTGCTAACAACTCAACTTTGTTCTGCGCTTCACCAACACTCACTCATGGAATATAACAAAGTACATTTACTCAAGTAGTGTGCTTACGTACAATTTCATTTACAATTAAGTACAATTTTGATGACTTAAAATTTTCTATTTTTTACATAAGGGCGACTGTAATCACAATTTCCCCTCGGGCATCAGTGAAGTGTTTCTGATTCTGGAAAACTATTCTAATTATTATTATTATTACATCTTAAATTATGTCACAGAACCTACTACAATTTTTAAGCAGCTTTCCAGGTTATTTTCCGTGTTTGTTCCAGGTTATTTCTTGTTTTTGAATTTTCTCTTTTTACTAATGTTTTGCTTATTTTTTGGGGTCATTTTCTTCCTTCGTTGCTGTCTCCCCATATTTTAAAAGAAAACATGTTTTTGTATTTAATTTTTTTCACTAAATAAAATTTAGAAAGCAGGACATTTAGTTGTAATAATTTGTCTACACTGGAGTTTACTTTTATTTTAGTTTATTTGTATATTTTTAATACATAACACAGGAAGCAAAAAAATGCAAAGTAATTTTTTTTTTTTTTTTTTTCGTAAATTGTACATCTCTCTCTAATCATTTTGTATTTCTTGGTCTGGATCTCTTTTTCAGTTCTTTAATCTTTGAGGCCCCGGTGTCCCTTTATCGGGCGAGGTGCTCTGAGTCCAAATGTTGCGTTACATCAAGGTCTCTTGTCTTTTTTCCTGTATTTTCTGTACAACTAAACAAAAAAAAAACATTTAAATTAACTAATTTAAAATAGAATCAGATAAACGAGTCTAACATAAATTAACCAAAACAAACTGAACTACAAATAAACTATTGAAATAAAATAAAATTAACTAAGCTAAAACAAAGTAATATAAAATAAACTTAAACAAAATATATTAAAATAAAATAAAATAAACTAACCTTGGGTTCTCAAATCAATAAATATCAATATTTTCTCTCTGAGAGATGAAGTAGAAGTATTGAACAATATTCTGTAATGCAGTGCTTGAGTAAAAGTACTCAGTTACTTTAGTTACTTTACACATTCTCTGCTGGTTTCATTAACAAATGAGGAGAATTTTAATTTAAAGATCTTTTTCTATCTGAAGCTTCAAAGTATTTTTATTTGTCTTATTTAAAGTCACTAAAACTCAAACTGATTCATGTCACTCTGTTTCTTTTATTTCTTATTCAAACTCCTGTTTCCTCTCTTTTCATCTGTTGAGTCATTCAGTTCTTTATTCTGTTGATTCAGTGTGATTTTAAATTGTTTGTTTATTTGTTTGTTTGTTGTGTGCTGAGCTCAGGAGCAGAGACACTCCGCAGAGGCTCATGGGATCTAAATAAAGACTAAATTACCAGCCGCTGACCTAAATCCACTTTAAACACAGTGACCGTCAGCGAGCAGCAGGACGACGGCGCCACCTGCTGGATGAACGGAGGTACTGCAGGACAAACATCACCTGTAAACTCACTCTGAACAATCTCCATCTTTAATGTGTCGATAACAAAGTCACAGAGAAATAAATATGACATTCAAAAGTAAAGTGTGGTCGACATTCGGTCCACTTCCTGTTGTAAGGCATCAACACGTGCGTCCGTCTGTGTTCAACATCCTTTCACTTCCACTCATAAATGCTCATCTGTCGTTGAGTCGCACACAGACGCACGCTAACCAAGAGCTCCTGATGGTGATGTCATCGACACCGAGACAGAAATCAAATCTTTTTACAAACCGCGGCGCCGTGGACCCAACGTCTTTCTGTTCTGATTTTATATCTTTTATTTTGTCGGCTGCTTGTTCATGACCTGTGTGACCTTCACTGGTTTGGCCGCCCTCACAAGGCTCCGCCCACCAGTGATGTCACATCGAAGGGCCGTCGTTTGTTCTAAAACTGACAGAAGGAGACGAAGAGAGAAACTTTTAAAGGTGCGAATAAAGTCGATGAACTTGGTCCAAACCTGTGGGTCACTGTGAAGAGAAACTTTCAGAAGATGATGTTTTAAGATTACCGCATTATCTCGAAATAGTGAGTCAATTTCTTTGACCCAGAATGACTTGGTTATCATTTCAGAGTAAATCATAATGTAGAGATACGATGACATCATGTCGAGATACTGAGTTATCTTGAGATACTGTCAGAGTTCAGAGATGAGGGAGTTATTATTTTGAGACACTGTAACTTTAAGAAACTGACATTATTTCATGGTTATTTCTGAAAATCACGCCGAGGTTTTGAGATACGAAGTCATTATTTTAAAATGCTGTCATTACATTTTTAGATACTGTTCGATTATTTCGAGATCTCTTTTTACTAACTGGATCTTTATTCTAATCACATTCGTGCATATGGACTCCCATAAAGACTTATTAAAATCAGAATTTAGAAAACTGAAATAAGCCTCTCAGAGAATCTGACCAGTCATACAACGACACGTCACAGTTTTTAAAAACCTCCAACAGGAAGTCTCGTGGCGCGGAGACGTTATGATGAGACGAACCTGCAGAGTTCAGAGAAACACTGACAACACCTGAATCAACACTTTGTCACCGCTCGATGAGACAAAAATACGTGTTAATAACCTCACAGTATGAGCTGATGAGCTGCTGAGGATCATTAATTACCTTATAAATGACTGCCTGGGCCGAACAGAGCTGACCAAGAGGAACGCCACACTTTATTCAGCGTGTTTGCACATTAGCATTAAACTGTGAAAACTTCAACAGCAGCGCTGCAACGATCAGAGAAGACGGAAAAATTATTTAGATAACTGAACGATTAAGTTGTTTTACATCATGTTACACTGAACGTCTTTAAGATTTAGACTGATGAAACATGTAAAGACAAACATTTAGAGATGCTACGTCATTATTTTTGAGCTGCTATGCTTTTTTTCCCCAAGACAGGTTCGTTCTTATTTTGAGATCTGATGGTTTGGTTTGGTTTTTTTTTCCAGGATACAAAGTCATTATTGAGTCATCGTTGAGATAACTCATTTTTAAAATATAAAAGTAACACACATCAATAATTATAAGGAGGTGCTGATCACAGGCAGCACACCTGATGTAGAAAACAAGTGTCGCACACTCCGGCTGTGTTTCTTTTACTTTGATGACGTTTGGGCCAAAATGTCATCAAAGTAAAAGAAACACAGCCAGAATCTGAGAAGCCATTTGACATTTTATAGACCAAACACTGACGGAGAAAATAATGAGCAGACTGATCGATAATGAAAATAATGCAACTAAACATTATTTTCATTATTTTCTTTTGCTGTGACGTCTTCAGACGGTTCATCTGACCAACAGTCCAAAAATCCAAAGCTGTTCACTTTATTATCATGTGACAAAGAAAAGCATCAAAACAGAAAACGTTAGAAATAAAAAAGAAAATGGCTGCAGCTGCAAAAATAAAAGAACAACGATAAACAGATGAAAATAAAATAAAATAAAAGCAACAGACGACGGTGACGGTGTGTCCGTCAGGTGAAACTATAAAAAGGTTTTTTAATTCACTTGTTTCACAACAGAAGAGTCGATGTTATTGTCACTAATCGTTCTGTGAGGAAACTCTTCATTACTGCGGCTAAAAGCTTCAAGGCGAGCGAACGCTGACAACCTGACAGGAAGCGCTTTACTTCCTGTCGAGGACTTCGTTTGGTTTCAGGTCATCTCCATAAAAATGGCGGACAGCGTGAGAGAAAATCCATCAGCAGCTCCTGATGAAGACGACAGAGGAAACGCTGAGACGTGTGGTCTTCCTCTGCGGACACTCGGTGGTCACGGTCATCAGGTGTTAGGGTGAACAACTGAACTGTCAACATGTCACCATGACAACCGAGAAACCCTCTGATGAAGACCACAGAATGCAGCTGAAAACTCAGATGTGAAACAATTTGACAAGTAAAGTTTAATTTAAATCAGAGGAACAGACTGTTCAGCAGTCGGCTCTCTGAACGACCCTGAACGCATCACCAGGAGCTGCACTGACAGGTAACGATGAGGTCGTCTTCACAAACTCAGACGGTGATGGAGTTTCTCTCCGCAGGCTGAAATGAAACCAAAGACGTTCCTCCTGAATCAAGTGCCACCTCATGACTTCACAGATGTTCTGGTTTTATTTGGTCTTCTTCTCCGACGCCAGCGTGTCGTGAAGTTTAGAAACACACTTCTCAAACTGGTCCATGGCCAGCGTCCCGTTCTCATCGAAGAACGCCGACACAGATTTGGTAAACTCAGCTTCCCGCGAGGTCTTCGACTTTCCATCGCAGAAGGAGACTCTGAGAGTGTACTGGTCATCGAACCTGCGACACAAAACACACACAGTTAGCACATATTAAGATAAATGATGACGTCACTGATGAAGAGCTGCGGTCTCATTTAGAAACACTGAGTACACACAAAACGAGGCCTGAAAGAGGCGAAAGCCACTTCCTACGGAGAAAGCTGTGATCTATAAAGACAGACTTAGAGGGAGAAACTTTGACCCATGATGATCAGCATTTTGGAGACAGGAAGATGGCGACGCTGTAGAAACTGGCAAATATTATTTGGAGCACGCCATTTTAGCTTTTGTTCATCCATGCATTTTCAGAAAGGAGTCTACAAATGGTTTTATTAATGAGACGGCAGCTGACTGAGTCTGTTTGTCAACACAGTCAAACTCACAGACCCTTCAAGGGCCGACGCCACCATGACGTAACGATGACATCACAGTGACATCATGTTATCAGCTGGAGGTGCAGCTGCCTCTCCCCCACAGGGCTGTAGGCTCCATAGGAGTGTTAAAATGTGTTTGTCTTGTTGTGTTATTGGGAGCCAGAATAGAAGGAGTCATGGCTCAAAACCAGCCGCCACTGCCCGTCAACAAAAACAAAGACAACTATGGTTAAATGTGATAAGACCAAAGGACTGGACGGAGGCCATCATCAAAAATGCTCACATGTGCAGCGCACACTTCATATCAGGTTAGGGAAAAAGTATTTCCTGTTGTAGGGATGAATAAGGTTATGTGTATTAAGGGTTATCATGTCCACCTCATCAGAAACTGGGGAGGGATTAAGAGGAAGATTGGATTTCTCTGCAACGCTAACTTTTTAGCACATTAGCTAACGTTAGCTTCCATAGCAAAACAAACAAGTGTGGTCCTCCTTTGTAAGATTGGCTTCCTGTGACATCATCCATCCACTGAGTGAGAGCATACGGGTCGGCCAGTCTGGTCCCGTTGGTCAGTGTTTACTTATTCAAGTAACACTGGCGGTCCCGGAGAGTGAGTGACCTGACATGGTGCGTTGGTAAATTCAGTCTGACGCTCTACACTAAAATGAGAGCCCTGTTGGTGGAAGAAACGCAGCGTTATATTTCTACATGAATGAACCAACGGTTAAGTTAATCACACATTCACTCCGCTCGGCGCTCTGCTGCTCCGTCTCCACAGACAGAGTGTCCAGAGTGCGCTCTGCCACTCTGAGAGTGCGCTGCTCTGGATAACCCAACGCTACATTCAGACAGTGCTCCCAATTTATCAACGCTCCAGTTTGTGTCAGAGTGCGCTCCCACACTCACAATGAGTGTTTCTGAACGCACCACTCACATCATCTTCCTCCATCGTCTAAAACAAGACAACACAACTTGTTAGCTAGCGCTAGCTAACGTCTGTGGAGGACTGTTTTGCCTCCAGCTAAGCCCCGCCCACCAACAATGTCATACTAAACAACACTAATTGATAAAACTATTGAAATTATGTCATAGATGAAACATGACTAACTTTACAGATTCAGATCTGTGAAATCAGATGGGCTTGACATGTTTCCTGTGCAGTGGGATGTGTGTGTGTGATCAGAGTGCATGCTGGGTAAAGAGTCGTACCGTTTGAGGGAGGAGGACAGCTGCCACATGTGGTCTGGATCCATCCCAGCTGGATCCTTCTGCAGAGACACCAGGAAGATGTTCTTCTCTCTGTAGGAGGTGTACAGCGTCAGGATGCCCATCATGATGAAGTACGTGATGGACTGTTAGGGAAAAACAACCATTGCTCCCAGTTCCCCCAGTGCTCCCAGTCACCACACACACACTGACCCCACACCACATCAGAGGCTCGTTTGAGACAAGCTGCACCAACGCAGACCTGCTCGGTCCAGATCTTTGTCCTGCACTGCATGATGGGACCATCTGACAAAACTCTGTTCCTGAGATATGACGTCAAAACATGATGATGTCACAGTGAAGCTGACCTTTGACCTTTTGGATTTAAAATGTCAACACGTCATTATTTCATCCTGTCAGACATTTATGTAAAGTTTTGTCAAAATCAGCGCATGAATTTCTGAGCTATGGCCAAAAACCTAATCAAATCTTCTAATTAGTTCATCCTCATGGACGTTGGCGCCAAATTAGGGGAAATTCCCAAAAAAGCGTTCTGGACATATCACTATCATGAGAATGAGACGGACACAGGTCACAGTGACCCTGTCCTTTGACTACCAAATTCTGATTAGTTTATCTTTGAGTCCAGGTGGATGTTTGTGTCAAACTTGAAGAAATGTCTTCAAGGCGTTTTTGAGATATTGTGTACTCGAGAAGAGGACGGACAGACGGACAACCACCGGCTGTGGCTATCACCGGTGCCGAGACCTAAAAAAATGTATTGCATCAAATGTTTATTGCACACGGCTTGAGTGATGCGTAAAGTGAGGTCATCAGACAGGAAGTAGTGTCATACTTTGAACTGTACACTGATGCCGCCTCCAGACGATAACAGCGCCGTTTTTACTGCCGTCTTTACACGACGAGTTAAAACGACTTGACATCATCTGCTCTCGAGCCGCAACTCGTCTCAAACAAGCCTCCTGACACGAGTCCAAGCGGTCTCAGGTGGACTTCCTGTCCCCTGCTGCTGGTGAAGGATATGAGATGACGCAGCAGGCGAGGACTGGTCTGGACTCGGGGAAGGGGTGCAGGTAGTCCCAGACCAGAGCCAGCATGGCGAACAGACAGGAAACCGTACAGATCAACAGACGACCATCCACCAGCCTGAAGTTCTCCACGTAACCGTATTTCTCCAGCAGCACCTGAAGGCCACACAAATCAATACACAGATGGATTATTGATGACTGATTCTGACTGTAACGTTAACACACCAACATCCTGAGTGTGACGGACTTTCAGAATAAAGGCTGACCTTCTTGGCAGCGTCATCCAGAGAGTTCTTCACAGCGGCTCCGTCCCATTTATCGATTTTCACCGGCTTCTCATCGATTCTCCACTGAAACACAAGTTTATTGATTATCACTGATCATGTTGTGATAAAACAAATAAAAATAAGAACGGTTTCATACATTTAACTCTGTTATCACACGGCTATATTTATTCATTGACACTGGGCTGTGTAAATAAAGTTGACTTGACTTTTCTCAGGCAGGACGAGGCTGTCTGACAGAGTGACTGTAGTTTGTGTCTCACTCGTTTCAGGTTCAGCTCTTAAATAACGATCCACACTTTATATATTATCACATTTATTACGTGAACTAAAAGGGCCGAGTTACCTGTCAAGCATGTAATTATAATAAAAGGTTTTCTTACAGCCCTGATCATCACGGAGGTCATGTGACCCTCTGTGAAGCTATGGTGACCCCTTATTGGTGCCGGGACCCACAGGTTGGGAACCAGTGTATTAACAGCTCATCACTGCAGCCTCAGCATGTGAAGAAGTTTCCTCTGGTAACTAGTGACGCAGCGTTCATGGACAAATTAACTCATCACTGGTATCAAGAATAAAAAAATAACTCCTCGTATGGGATCAATGAGCCCAAACATCGATCTGCAGGACTTAAAATACAAACTACAGCTGACAGATCTGAGTGTGCAGCTTCCGCCTCATCTCTTTAACTCAGTAACATCTCTTAGGAGGTGGTGATGCAATAACGCGGGCTCAGCTGTCACTATAAAACCATGGCCGATTTAATGACCCAGTGCTAATGTCTGCTCCTGTGCTCTTACAATGACTCAGAGTACCTTTAACATTTAAATAAACCTAAATCACCTGTTTTCTGAATGAGGTTTGGTGCAGCCGGCTGAGCACCAGCTGTTTGTAACGGCTGCACACAGTGAACTAAACAACCCGCTGCAGTGTGAACACACAACGAGAGACGCGCACACACACTCAAACACAGCTTCACCTCCGAATGAACTCGGCTTGATTTAAATGTAATAAATACATGTATTTTAGCCAGCTAGCGTTAGCTTAGCAGGCTAACCGCTAACAGAGGATGAAGCTAGCCGGCGCGCAGACAGATAAAATGTCCGCTCCGACAGCCCGTCCTCCGGGAGAAAATAAAATCCTCCACTTTTCTTTACAGCTGAAGAAAAACAAGAAAAGTTTAACTCCTCACTTTTTCCAGGAGTCCGCTCTTTCCGTTCCTCGCAGCAGCCATCTTCTCTTCCGCTACGAACACGGCACCTGTGACCTGGACGATCCTGATTGGCTCTCACCAATATTTGAATGTTCAAATACGTAATGACGTCCGCGTGCCCGAGGAGGCGTGGTGGAGGCGGCAGCGTGCGCGCTTTTGTTTTTTTTTTAATCGCAAACAAAAACAATAAATGACCATAAAACATATTTTATAAAAAAAAGAGGACAAAACGAGGAAATGTTTTTTATTTTAAAAATTAAACTCAGTTTTTTGAGTAATTTATTCAGTTTTAAACATTTAAATAAAATAATCCATAATATTCCTTGTTATTAACTGATTACTGATATTTTCATGCTTGATCTGTTCTAAAATACGCTTTAAAAGAAAATTTTAAAACCATGGAGATAAGAGTCTCAGCATTTACTGTGAGATCAACAAACCTCTGGAAATGCTCATCTGTACAAAGACCCCCCAAAAAGCAAGAGATTTGTTAATTCACAAAAATATTTTGAAAATATATAAAAGATCAGCAAATACACAAATTCCTAATTTTTTTCTTAAAAAAAGCATAAAATAAAATTCTATAAACACAGAACTGAGATTCACAAATACGTGTTTGAAAGTTGCACGTTAGAAAGATATTCACAAACACTTGTAATCTAAATTAAATTATGTTTACACGTTTATTTTTTAATTTGTGGAATTTTGTTTGTATAGTTGCAGATCTGTTTTATATTTGCAAAATATTTTGTGATTTAACAATTTTTTTTAATTTTATTTAAATTTTTATTTATATATTTATTTTTGTGGATAGTTTTTTATTTTCAGATTACACAATATTTAAATCTATCAGGTCTTACCTCACCCAGAAACAATCAATAATTATATATTTGATGACAAAATATTATTGTGTGTGTGTGTGTGTGTGTGTGTGTGTGTGTGTTACAAAGACGACAGGACACAGGTTGTCTCAGGTCTTTAGGTTTTTCTTGGTCTCAGCAGCCACAGATCTCCTCTCATACAAAACTACTGAATAATTAACATGGTCCATCAGAGAGTCTCTGATCATTTGGCACTCAGCGTTAACCCCCCCTTCCCCACCCTGACCCCCCCCAACACACACACTCCTCAACACTTAAGTACAACTTTATAAAATGTGCATATCAGTGTTGTACAGAGTAAAGCTCATGTGGCGTCAGTAAAAAAAAAAAAAAGCCCTTCAGAGTCTCTGAAGAGAAACACTCTGTCAATAACACACAATAATAATAATAATAATAATAATAATAATCGTAATAATAATAATAATAATAATAATACTCATCTCACAAATCAGAACAGTCCCCTCCTCCTGATGATTTCACAACTTTAACAGAAAGAAGAAATAAACTGCAGGAATGTAAAAGACATGATGAACAGCTGATGGAGCGAGGCCGCATTCACATCACAGAGGAAACCATGGAAGTAAGGACGTCTCCTACGGCGCCGCGCTGCAGCACGACATACTGAACACGTTACCACGTGTTATCTCAGAGTGACGACGAAGTTTCTAAAAGTAACGACGTAGAATCTAAAAATGATTAAGTATCTCAATATAATGACATCTTGAAATAATGACTTAATATCTCAAAAAGAGTTCCTATGTCAAAACGAAGAAGTATTTTTTAAAAATGACAACGTATCTCAAAATAAAGAGTTGGTATCTGAAAACACAGAATCTTAAAGTATAGAGAAACCTTCTCATATTAATAACTCTCTGAAAAAGGCCTCAGATTAAATATTGTTTCACATTTTTAAGACACTGACTCATTATTCAGAAACACTACATCAAGATTTCAAGATACAGATTTGAACAAAATACAAACTCATTTTCTTGACATGCTAACACTCCCTTATTGTGACTCCTTAGTTTTTAGACAGTTTCTTTGTTGAGATACTAACTCATTTCTGACCTTCATTGTTTCAAGATACCAATATAACTATTATGTCACTAGTTTGAGATACGAACACATTATTTTTGAGAAACTACGTCATTGTTGGGCGATACAAACCCATTCTGAGATAATCACTCATTACTTTGACATACTGGTCTTTCATTCTGATACAGGAACTCATTTTTACAACCACGCCACTGTTTCGAGATATAGTTACCTCAGGCTGCTGTCAGCCCTAGAGTGGTCTCCTCTGGTCTGAATCAGGGACTCATGTTGTTCCAAAGTTGTGTAATTGCCTAGAGTTGGTTGGTGTTCTCACGGCAGCATTTACAAGAGGACCAGATCAAATGCCTTGTGTGAGAAAGCTGCTCTTGATTGGTCAGAATTTCCATGTGGGAAAAATCCAGGAAGTAAAGCAAACGCTGAAGAAGAGTACACTTGCAAGATAAATGTGACACTTTCTAATGTCACAATGGAGGGACAACTACGCAGGTTGATTTTAGCGCTGCTCATCGTGGACTATATTGCTGTCATTGTTCATTTTAGTCAAAGCATACAGTTTGAAAACGAGGCAAACGCGGCTCCAACTAGAAAACAATGTTTTGATGCATTGGATGTGCTGAATGTGCATATTAAGGCAGTACAGGAGGAGGTGCACATTAATAATCCTCCAGGACTGTAACATGCTCATGTTTAACCCAAACAATGTGTCATGTGACTGCAGTTGCTTCACATCCAGGTCGCAACACCTTCTTACCACAAACCAACCGCACCAGAGTTCCTTTGGAACCAGACTGAGACCACCTCTTCAAGAAGGTCTCGGTCCGGTTGTTTTGGTGTGTTCACACCTGCACAAATGAACCACGCTGAGGGGGCAAACACACCTGAGTTTGACTGAACTGAAGCGAACAGAGCAGGTGTGAACTCAGCCTGAGATCTACCTCATTTTGAGAGATGATGTCATTATTTTGGGGAAATGTCTCATTACAAAGAATTAAAGCTATAGTGCGTAACTTCTACAGGTCCGTAAATGTCCGTTTCACCCAAGCCACTACTAGACGAGATGACACAATGCTGATTAAGCCGATCAGCTCCTCTAACATCTCCCGGTATTTTTCAATATATATCATTTTTAGTATGCATGTAGACCGGCGACATTCCGCGCTGGCACACAGGAAATGCTTCCTCACAACAAGATGGGAGGGGGAGGAAGAGCGGCGAGGTAGAGCGCAGGTAGAAAGAGAAAGCAACATGGTGGAGAAGCGGCCGAGACACGGTGCAGAAGTGGATCCTACCACAAAGCCAAGTGTTATTCTGTGTACAGCGTGTGGCGACTGGCGAGTGTTACTCTGTGTACATGGAAGTGCTGCCGGCTTATTAGTTGTAATAACGCATTATCCGCTGGGAGGTGACACAAGTTACGCACTATAGCTTTAAAGTGTATTTTTTCCATCAAATTGGTGACATGAGCTTTTGTAGTTCATCTTTATGAGACTGATTATTTTACATTAATAAACAGAGCAACACTTTACAGTCATTACCACCTGCTGTATATTAATCATAAAGCCTGCAGTGCTGTTACTCTGAGAGATCAGGACTCTACTGAAGGATCTGAATTCTGCTGCCTTAGAGACGATATTCATTTTAATTGTGTTCATGTCCTAAAGTGTTTTCCTTCCTCATCTGTTTCACTGCTGTTAAACAGTTTGAACAACCACATTTGCTTCCTGTGTCATCATCGTGTGTCCAGATTATCTTCAGCGTGAATTAACCAGGTGAATCCTGGAGGTCCTGATCCAGAACTTTCCAGGTTAGATCTGATTGTGTTTTTGTTTCCATGAATCAAATAATGTGAATGCGGCCTCAGGCGTTAAAACACTGACTCCTCCCCCTCCTACAGGTTGAGTCCCGTTTGTTTCCATCCTGACCCCAAACACCAAACTGACTCCTGTCTCCTGATCCGCCTCCTGTTCAGTCTGTGGACTCCTAAAGGACTACAGTACCCATGAGCCTCAGCGCTCACAGAGCAGAGTCCACAGCTTCAACATGTTCAAAGACTGTCTGACAAACATTCAGACTGGAAGACTGTCACCTGCAGAGGGGTCCCAGTAACAACAGATAGTGGCCCCTAAAGCCTCAACCTTTGGTGGCCCCTAAAGCCACAGACCTCCAGTGACCTAACAACTCTGGAGGCCTCCACTGGGCCCTGGAGTCTAAGACTTTAAGAGGCCTGAGACCTTTGGCAGCCCCTGAAGCCTCAGACCTCTGGTTGCCCCTGAAGCCTAAAACCATTGATGGCCTCAGACCTCCAGTGGCCTCAGACGTCTGGCAGGAAGCCTCAGACCCTCAGTGGCCCCTAAAGCCCCAGATTATACGATCTGAAGCTGCTGTGTTAGGAGCTCCGATCGTTTCGTCCATGTTCAACTCGTTGTGGACGTTCTTTAATGAAACAACCTGACCGACACACAGAAGACCTGGACCAGGTCTGCACCCAGATGGTCTCTGGGTCTGGGGAGAGTCAACAGGGACCGGCCATAGGTGTGAAAGGTGTTAATGCATGTTGCCCCTGTGTAAGTTGATTTTACAGCCACAATCTGGTTGTATGAGTCAGTCTGGATTTTTGGTAAATGAACTGAATCTATGGAAAGTTCGTTTGTCCTCCGGAGACGTGATGAGAGTTCAGATTTTAGGCTGCAGCTGATTTTCATTCAGTTTTTGGTGATTTGCTGGTGAACAGATCAAAAGAAACGACGTTTGGAGGAAATGTTTCAGAGTTTATAACCTCCTTCCTCAACAGAGTTTCACTGTTGTCGTGTAAAAACATTCATACTTTGCATCAAACCGTTTGTCACTTTGCATATATGAACCACGTTCTGTCTGTCTTTGTGCCGAGTCAGCAGACGACTCCTCTCTAGTGCTTCTTGTTGATTCGTCGTGATCTCCTTAGGCCGCGCCTCCTGCGGTTCTGATTGGACATCCAGGACCGCAGGAAGTACTTGTTGGGGCTCCTGCGGCGGTTGGCGGTCTGGTTCTCCAGGTCGAATTGTCTCTGCAGCTTCAGGGCGAGCGCTCGGTCCTGACGCTCCTGCTGGATCTGATGGATGTACCGCTCGTCGAAGGCCTCCTGGCTGACCGACCGGCTCCTTTTCAGGTCTGAGTCCCGCTCTGAGTCCAGGTGTTTGGTCTTCTGTTCCCGCTTCTTGCCCCTCCTTGAGGTAGACTGGTTGTGGAGGCTACTGTCGGACTCCTTCCTTGGACTCTGAGAGTCCTTTGGCACTAATTTACACGACTGGAACCCAGAGTTCTTAGTGTACGGTGAGAACGACTGTTTCCGACTAAAAAGCGCTCCTCCTCCACTGCAGGATTCAGGAGCGCCGACTGCCGGCTCAAAGTCCGAACTTCCTCTGAATGTCGCCTCACTGCTGTAGCGGATTGCAGGGACCCGGATCTTTACGGACTGTTTCTGGAAGGTGTCCATGTCTACGGCCGGGGGGTCGAACAGCAGCCTCCTCTTGTTGACAGACGTCACTCCGTCTCCATCCTGTCCCGCCAGCGACTGATGGGTTTTTGCGTCCTCACCCCCGCCGTTCTTGTTGTGGAGCTCGCTGACAGGGCTCGTCAGCGTCGCCTTGGAGTTCACTTTGAGGCTCTGCCGGTCCAGTTCGATCTGCCTCCACTTCTGCAGGACAGCGGGACTGGCCTCATAGCTGGTGGCCTTCTGCAAGCCGCGGGTCAGGTTCCTGGGCGTGGACTTTACAATGGTGGGTTCCACCAGACGGCCATCAGGCAGGCGTTTGGGTGGCGTGCACGGCGAGCAGACGATGGGTTTGAAGTGGTTGAGCTCCTCGGAGATGCTGTCATTGCTCTCTGGGCTGATGGAGCGCTCCGGTCTGGGCGGAGGGAGGCCCAGCGGAGTTGATGATGATGAGACGACAGCTCGCCAGGTGAGCTTTCGGTCAGGAGCGGTGATGGGAGCGGAGACCGAGCGACTGTTCTCCGAGGAGAGGAGGATTCCTGCTGTGTAACTGTGACTGATGCCGACCTGACAGACCAGAACAGACAAACCGAAGTAAACAAACAGATGTAGTCACTGACAGACCAAAGTGTATGTGTTAGCAGACAGAAGGTGCTGCACATATGCATTAATATGGTTAAGCACCACAGATTGCCTAACATACTCTGTCCATGAGGGCTGGCTGTGCGATGACCTTCAGCTTCCCTCCTCGGTCCTCCACCGGGTCGGTGCAGCTCTGACTCCTCCGAGAACCACTTAAGAAGAACACACAGGTGAGATGATGGAGTAATAACACAGCCAGAGAGCATGAAAGCAGCGACTCCAGACCATGGTGCTTGTACAACTGCTGCTGCAAGATGGATCTGCGTTAGCACTGCCACCATTTTGGACTGAAATCGCCAACGGGTCACCATTAAAATTAAAATGATCCCAAACTGACAAACACAAGTACACATATCAGCTTCACTATAACTCGCAGCATTCACAGACAAACACTTGTCTTTATCTGGACACATTTTCCCCACAAATACAACATGCTAATGTTATTAGCACAAGCCTATGGCATTTTACATTGAATAAATTAGCCTAACAGCTAGCAGCTAGAAGACTTTTCCTCTTCTCATATAAAACCAGGGACAACAGCAACATGTAACAAAGGTAACTTTACAAAACTCAGCTCCATTACAGCTCACAAGGTTCACTGACAAAACAACTGTCTTATACTAAACACGTTTTCCAAACAAATACAACATGCTAACGTTATTAGCACAAGCCTATGGCATTTTACATTGTATACATTAACCTAGCAGCTAGCGGAGATTTCCTCTAATCGTATGAAGCCAGGATAAATCACACACAGGACTTAAAATGCTATTTTGTGGACAGACAAACAGACAGGTCAACATGTAGTTACATTTCTGGAGATGTGCACGTCAGGCTTCAGCGTAGGGTACGACGTCTTTTCAACTTTTCAGCTTTGAACAAAACAAGGTCTGTGCTCTGTTGTGCATCTACTTTGGAGTGTGGTGTGGCAACCTAACGGACAGAACTTCTTCCACTCCCAAGCTGCAGCTTTCTGACCTCATGTTGGTGACATTCTTAGGTAAACAAACACATATGTAAACACAACGGGCAATATCGAGGTCAGCAAAATGATTGAGATCACATCCATATACTGTACGATAAGTGGGTAATTATCCTAACAGGTCTGATAATACAGTCATGGCCTTTCAGTCCAAAATGGTGGGGGCACAGCGCTGATGTTGTGATGGAACAAACAATCAGCTTTCAATTCCTATCGGTGTAATGCGGGATTGATACTTCTGCATCGAATTGACACTGTAGCCTGATGTGCACCTCCAAGAACTGTAACTACACCTCGCGGCGACGCAGACCTCTGTCTATTTTTGTGAGCTGAAACCATTTCCCTCAGTGGAAACGAAGATTTTATTTACTTTGATTTCGGACTTCATATGAGCAGAGGAAAACTCCACTAGTCACTAGGCCAATTTATACAATGTAAAATGCCATATGTGCTTATAACGTTAGCATGTTGTATTTGTGGGGAAAATGTGTCCAGATAAAGACAAGTGTTTGTCTGTGAATGCTGCGAGTTATAGTGAAGCAGATTTGTCTTTGAAACTGTTTCTATTAAGCCATGTTTACTGTGTGTGTGTTTACTGTGTGTTTACTGTGTGTTTAATGTGTGTTTACTGTGCGTTTTGAATCAACTAATCTTAACAGCACTTCACAGAAACCCTGACACCGACTAGTGTTTTGTAGGTGTGACTGCAGAGTGATTCGTGAGTATAAATCCCACTTAAGGTGTTTGAGGCAGCTGAGTCGTGCTCACCCTGTGAAGGCTACCGAGTTTTTGGTTTTCCTGACGAAGGCCGAGATGTTTCTGATCCTCCTGCTGATCGGCTCCTCGTTCTCTGAGTCTGACAGAACTCCCTGCAGAAAAACAAAAAGAAAACATCCAGACTGAGTCTGTTAGCAACCATCTGTACTTCTTTAAAAAGGTGACATCGTTATAACTCTGAGACGTCTGAGCTGCTGAACGTCTCGATGCATCTTCAGGTTCAATAAAAGTGCTGCTTTGACTCACAGGCTCTTCATCGTCCTTACAGTTCCTCCTCTTCACCTCCTCTCTGTCCTCAGACAACAGCAGCTGAAACACAAACCACCATCAGTCTGAGGCTACACATGCTACGTTCACTGACAGCAGGAAATCGGACTCACTTTGTGTTTCCCCGTTGGTCCTGATGGAGCGTCACATTTTGGGATGAGAGCAGGAGAGACGAAGAACTCTGAAGAGTCAAAACAAAACAATGCCATCACAGTTCCAGCTACAGAAAACAACTTACAGCTAATAATTTAAGTACATCTTTAATTTGACGCTGAGGTCAAAATCCTCAATCACAGAAGATTTAATGACACGTGGTAACACTGATTTATGACACGTGTTCTGGAAAAATCTACCATGACAGACAGAGGCTAAAATAGGCTCACAGTAATGAACAGGCTTCTACATTTTAAGGTACGTTACGTTTACGACTTTTTTTTAATGCTAGTCAGAACAAAATATTTACAATCACCAAAACTGAAGAAAAATTAGGACAATTTGTCAGAAACATTACGCAGAAGCACCAGTCCCTCTGCTTTCTACGTAACTTTAGGATATGTACGTAACATGACAACACCCAAAACTTAACCTACGTAACTTTACGCAAGTGCATCACGTGACGACGCCCAACGACAATTTTTTCCCCCAAATCTAAGATATGCAACTTTACATTAAGTAGGTAACTTTACGTCAAGTATTTAACCATACTGACCAACGCCCACCTATGTTTATTTTCCTAAACCTGACCTATGTAACTTTTCGTTAAGTACCATTAGTACATAACTTTAGCATATGTACGTAACATGATGACACCAAAACATGTTTCTTTTTATAAATCTATGCTATGAAACTTTATTTTCCTAAACTTAACCTACGGAACTTTATGTCAAGTACGTAACCTTACGTTAAGTGTGTAACTTTAGGATATATACGTAACCATGTGTCTTTTTCTAAACCTAAACTATATAACTTTCAGTATGTAATATGATGACGCCCCCAACCATGCTTCTTAGACTAAACCTAACCAACGTAACTTTACATTAAGAACATAACTTAACGTTAAGTATGTAACAAGACGACACCCAACCACATTTCTTTTCCTCAACCTGACCTACATAACTTTGTGTATGTAACTTCAGATTAAGAGTCTTTGACCTTACACGGAGTACATAACTTTGGGATGTGTAGGTAACATGACAACGCCCAACCATACATTATGTACATGACTTTAAGTTAGGTAAATAACCTTACATTAAGTGCGTAACTTTAGGACATGTATCTCACATGACGATGTTTCTTTTTCTAAACCTAACCTATGTAACTTGAACTTCTCTTTTTGGAAACCTAACTTTACTTTTCTAAATCTACGTGACTTTGCGTTAAGAACATAACATACGACCCACTATAAGAGGATACATTGACCTGTTTCGGCCATGCTGTGAGATCTCGGATAAACAGCCAATTTTAGGTGAAATTTACACTTTTCGATGTCGTACAGGGTGATGGTTAGCTAGCAAACAGTGGATCTTCTGCTCTGAGCATTCCGGCCGAAAACTAAATATGAGTATTGTTGATATTGGTATTGTTGTTGCTGACCTGTAGCAACGTAATGCAACAGGGCGCTCGGTAAATTATTTATGAAAATAAATGTTGCCAATATTTAGTAATTTCACATTTTTAAAACTTCTGAAAGATTGATTTAAGACATTTCAACACAAACAAGCCTTACTGTTAAATGACTGAATTTAATGCCTTTTAAGAGTTTGAAGGATTTGTGGGAACCCTGATTATTGATAGGTAAAAATGGTTTATCATTAACAGCATGTTTAAATTCAATATTAGAAAATAACTACTACTCATAACAAAGATTCAAAGGAACAGATCTGTCTGATTTGATTTAAGAAAACAAGAAGATAAAATGATTAAAACCAAACACTGCTGAGATGATGAAATCAACTCAAACCCACCTGGACACAGACACTCAGATAAAGACCTGATCAAGTGCTGTGGTTCATCAGCTCCTCCTACAGCTGTACAAGTCTGGACAAGTCCTCCAACACCAACCCTCTTTACAGACCTGACCCCAAACTGTACAGCTACACTTCAAACTGCAGCTTTTATTCATCTAAATGAACCAGGTTAAAGAACAATGTCCACTGAGCTCTGATTTAACTGCTGCTCTCATCGCCACAGTCTGACTCAGCTGACTGGAGGTCAGTGAATAAGAAGAAGAAGAAAACAGATTTGAATTCAGAGCGTTTGGTTAATGATGTGAATATGTAACTAACATTTCTCCTGTCAGACATGAATAAAGTCTCCAGGCCTCCTGCTGCTGCTCACACTAAACTTGGACTAAAGTTACACTGAACACCGTCAAACTGTTTTTCTGGCGGTCGGTTTGTGAAACAAACACCGAGCGGCGGTGCTCACACGGCGGCCACTGAGCTGCACCTCCCCCGGTAAACACACCGACCTTTCCGGCTGTCGCAGTCCCTCCTGCCCGGCCTGCTGCTGCTCCTCTCGGGGTCACTCCTCCTCCGGAACCGCTCTCCGCTGCCGGAGTGTCTCTGGGCTCGGCACAGCGGACAGGCCGGGTGTCCGCAGGGCGGGCTGCCGCCGGGCTGCCCCTCCGCGCACGCCGAGCACTTCTTCGCCTCGTTCTCCGGAGGGCTGGACCCGGACCCGGACCCGGACCCGCGCCGAGCTCGGGACCCGGACCGGTACTTGCCGGCGACGGCGGCGGCGCTGGCCGGTCTGCCAGGCCGTTCGGCGGACCCTGCGGTCGCCATCTTCCCTGGTGAGTCTTCTCTCTCCGGTCCGCTCTCAAAACAAACCCCGCCCTGCTGCCGCCGAAACAGCGCGAGCGAGCGCAGATTGGACGCGCGTGCAGCCCGCCAACCGCGGAGCTGGAACACGGCGCGAGCCCTTCAAAATAAATCGCGTTTATATATTTATTATATAATGACCGCAACGCGCCTAACTATGAAATATATATTGAATATAAGTTAATATATTTAAATAGCAAATATATCTTAGAGCTGACATATAGGATTATCAAAATGTAAAGCTTAATGTCAGACAAGTTCTTTGTACAATAGAATATATATATATATATATATATATATATATATATATATATATATATATATATAATGTATATGTATACACACACACACACACACACACACACACACACGTATATATATATATATACACAGTGTGTTGTAAAATAGATGTTTTCTTTGGTGCACATTCTAATCCTGGCAGCCAGGTTGACTTGGCCCAACATCGGCCTGAACTCAGCACAAGACAAAAGTTGGCTGCATCCGGTTGCCCTCTATGACTTGAGAGACTCGGGATACCGTCCCAGAATCGGGACAAAAAAACTGTTGCAGCAAAATAACTTGGCCCAATTCTGGCTAGCGATACGGGCACCATGGGCCCTTATCAAAAATGACCTGGCCCATCATTGGCCAAAAGTCTGCATGTCAAAAGAGGTTAGCCGGCTGCATCCAGCTGAGACTCAAGACAAAGGACCCCCCAGAATTGGGCCAAATTAACTGGCCTGATCCCGACTGCCGACACTGCCATCACTGGGCCCTTATCAACAATGACTCGACCCTCATCGTCCCAAACTTGGCATGCCAAAAGAAACAAGTCAGTTGCATCCAGCTGCCCAACTCTGCTGAGACTTGAAATAAATGACCCCGTAGAATCGGGCTGAATAATTGGTGACTGCCGACACTGCCATCACTGGGCCCTTACCAACAATGACACGGCCGATCCGGTTGCCAGACTCCGCTGCATTAAATCAGCATTTAATAGACTATTCCCCCAGATGTCATAGAAACTTATTTCAAAATAAATCGTAAGGTTTATCCACCTGTAGAATTTCTTCAGAAAAAGCTCAGACTGAAGTGAACATGTTTACTTTATAGCTACAGTGACAGACAGGTACAGGTACTTCTCTTATTTTATGATAAGTCGTCTAGTTCTGATATGATTAATGTGCATATTCTTATGGATACATATCTGGTATGAAATGGAGAAACAGTCAGGCCTCCTTATATTGGTTCATAAATTATTTCAAATCATTTTTCTTATCACTTAAAAAATGTGAGGCAGAAAGATTTGTGGGGATGTTTCTTGTCTCTTGGTGTGTTGATTTATTTTTGAAGTCTTTACTCCTCTGTGCTTTTTTTCCTAATCTATGACAAGTGATTAAGAAATGACTGTTTAATGATATATTTTATCTTTAATATAAATACTCCATATTCAGTAGTGGAGGAAGGTATTCTCTTTCTTTGCTAAAGTAAAAGTACTAATGCCACACTGTGAAAACACTCACTATGTATTTATTTAACGTATTAGAAAACTCTAAAGCAAACAAACAAACAAACAAAACAAAACAAATAAACAAACAAAACCCTCAAAGTTATTAAGAAGAAAAATAGAAAATGGCTTAAATGTTTTTCAATTCATTGTGGTAATTTTCTGACAATTTGTTAATATATTTACCAACTCATTTTTTTAACTGTACTTGTATAAACTGTTGGGTAGTTTAATTTAATTTCATTTAATTTCATTTAATCTAACCTAATTTAACTTAACTTAATTTAATATAGTCTATAACAAAACATCATATTTCATAAACTCTTCTCGTGTTCTTTGTATTCAAAAATCTTAATTCCCAAATTAACCAAAGCTGTCAAGTATAAGGGATTCATTTAAGGTACATATTTTCCCTCTAAGATACAGTGGAGCAAAAGTAAGTGTCATGAAAATAAATGACTCATACAAGTACCATAAATTTGTACATAAGTATCCTTATAAAATAATATTACGAAATACGATGTATTTCGTAATATTCCACCACTGCTCTTATTTTATTTCTTTCCTTCATCTATTTTAAAAATGTTTATATTGTTGTATTTTGTATTGAGTGCTTGTATGTTCTGTGTGTTCACTGAAAATATATATATATTTTTCAACCTGAGCTAATAACTACACATTTCTAATAAACAAAATGAACTTGTTTTATTGTGAAAGGTTCCACTTTCCGGCGGGCAGGTGGCAGCAGAGTGCTGCAGAAACCGGAAGCAGATTACACCGGCGAGGAAGAAGGCGGAAGAATAACAACTATGGCGGCTCGTGAGGAGAGGAGCCGGCAGAGGAGGATTTCTGAGAGCTGACCGGTGACGTTAGAGAAGTCATACAGGTAAACATACCTGAGATCAAACTAATTCAATGTGAGGAAACTGACGTGATTAAAACCGGAAACGGTCAGAGAGTCTGAAGCTGAGTTTGAGTTGACTGTCAGTCAGTGAGGTCACACTGTCCTCACTATGAAGTCATTTACATTTAACGAGAGACATGTTTGAGGGATTTAAGGGGGATCGTTCATTGATGAATTTATTAATTATAATTTACAGTATTAAAATATTTTTAATGGATTATTAGCGGAGTTTTTAAGGGGTGAAATTCCCTTAAATTTGACCAAATAACATGAAAACTCATTAAGTGGAAATTCATGGATGGATTTAATGTTTTTTTAACTGTCAAATGTGCAAATAATTAACATACCTTCATATACTATTATTATATAAATATTATATAAAAAATTGTAATTGTATGATGAATATCTGAATTTGTACCCAGCTGATAAAATTAAAGTATTTAAAGGTACAAATTAAAGGGTAATTTGGATTTTATGAAGTTACTTTTAAAACTAAACAAAAACAAAATCCCTTACAGAGATAAACCATTAATCAATAATATAAGGTTGAATTTAAGGCCATTTTAAGGTACAAATTACGGGGTGTCTGTGACGTTGTTTTGTAAAGTTTAAAGGGCCAGTGTGTAATATTTGGCATGGTTTATTGTCAATCTGAATCTGAATCTGAATATTCTACCCATTAATATGTTTATACAAGTGTATGATCGCTATAAAATAAAATTTGTTTGGTTTTCGTAGCCTTATATATATATATATATATATATATATATATATATATGTATATATCAAGGGCCTTGCTTTAGAGAGGTCGCCATCTTGCGCCGCCATGTATGTACAGCAGACCGAGTGGACAATCCAGCCAGCCAGAGAACGCGTTCCACGTGTATAAATAAACCAACGAAGACAGCGGAAGGAAGGAAGAAGGAGGAGGAAACAGCAGAGTGTTAGTAGTTCGTTGATAGAGAGTAGTGAAAAGTTTTTTTAGTTATAAAGTTTGCGAATGGACCACACTTACCACGCAACAGGAGAGAATGAACCCGAACCGTCATCTGCGAGGAAAAGAAGATGCAACTTCACTCCTTGTGATGCACTCTCTGCAGCACTTTTCCTCCTGATGATATATCTCCCCAACGATGGCAGCAGTAGCACCGAATCCCATTCTGTGCATTCAGCCTCTCTTCTCGCCCGCTCAGCATCAAACACATGGAGTTCCTCATCTGTATGCTCCGGCTCAAACAGGTATGGCTCTGGGTCTGTGTCCGCTACAAGAAACTCTTCAAAATCGCGTTCAAAGTCGTCCATTGCAGCTACTATAGTCCGGAGATATTGCTAGGCTAAATAAACAGCTGAGCTCTGTTTACAGGCTACGCTGTCAGTCAGTGTGCGGGCTGGAGATTGGTGGAGCAGAGAGGGGAGGGGGTCCCCACTTGGGATGGTAAACGAGTATGTGTGTAAAGTTATGAAGTGTCTGTTACGCTAGAAGAGTCAGAGTTTGGGACGGAGTCTTTTACCCCCTGGAGTGTTACCGGAGTTTCTGGAGTGCTCAAATAAACGGGCCTTTTTCCCGAACGCTCCTCTGGTCTCCTGCTCGTGAGGGATTCATTACAATATCGTAACATGGATTAGATTTCCAAATAAACATTCACCCTGTCGCTAGATAGACCTACTCCTGAAAAACTCGTGGGCAAGGCTTTTTGTCCCTACGAGGCCACCGTCATTTACCCGACGGGAGGGGTGAGCGAGTGAGCCCTGCAATCTAGAATTTGACCACTGATGTCACTGTTTTCAACCCATTTTACACGCTGGCCCTTTAAGAACATTTTAGCCTCTTAAATTTTACAAGCCCCTTTAATCCCTGTGGGCCCCAAATCTGGGTAAACCTGTTCGGTCTCCTGGCCTGGTTCCAGCCCTGGTCTTCTGGTCTGGGTTAAGTCCTTGACTCCTGTTCTGGTTACAGTCAATTTTTTTTTTCAATTTTCAATTCAATTTTATTTATACAGCCCAATATCACAAATCACAATTTGCCTCACAGGGCTTTACAGCATACGACATCCCTCTGTCCTTATGACCCTCACAGCTGATCAGGAAAAACTCCCCAAAAGGGGGGGGGGGTCTCCTGTTCCAGTTCCAGTTCTGGTTTTCTGGTCTCAGTCTGATTTCAGACCAAGTCTCCTGGTTTGGTTTCAGTCCTGGTCTCTTGGTTTGGTTTCAGTCCTGGTCAGGTTTCAGTCCTAGTCTCCCATTCTGGTCCCAGACCTGATTTGGTTCCGGTCCCAGTCTTCTGTTCAAGTTGCAGTCCTGGTTTGTTCAGGTTGAAGTCCTGGTCTTGTGCTCTGGTTCCAGCCTCTTTTTTCTCTGGTCTGGTTCCAGTCCTGGTCTCCTGTTGTTTGTTTCAGTCCTGGTATCTGTTATGGTTTCAGCTCTGGTCTCTTGGTCTGATTCCAGCCCTGTTTTCCTGGCCTTGTTCCAGTCCTGGATGCAGGTCAGCAGCAGGCCGGTGGTGGAGGTGGTCCGTCTGGGCCTTGTCTCCTACCAGGAGGCTCTGCGGCTCCAGCAGGTCTATGTCAACCGGCACCGGTCAGGTCCAGCTCACGCTCTGCTGCTGTGTCAGCACCCGCCAGTCTACACCACCGGGATTCGCCACAAACCTTACCCCGCCCCCTTGCTGGACCGCCTCCGCCTGCTGGGGGCTGACGTCCACCGCACCAACCGAGGAGGACTCATCACGTTCCACGGGCCGGGACAGCTGGTGTGCTATCCGGTCCTCCACCTGGCCAGCTTCAAGAAGGTCTGATCTGGTCTGTTGTTGGGTTTCATGTAGTTTTCATGTGACATGTATTAACATGTGATCTGTCCTCTCAGAGCGTCCGCTGGTATGTCTGTGAACTGGAGAAGACCATCATCTCCGTCTGCAGCAGGTTTGGCATCGAAGCGTCGACATCGCCTCACACTGGAGTTTGGGTCAGAGACAGCAAGATCTGTGCCATCGGTAAGTAAACGCAATGTTACTCCTCTCGTTCGTCAGGCCTCACACAGGAACTGGTCCTTTTCCTGAATATCTCTGACTGCATTCTGTCATGACTGTTTATTGGAAGTCAGGCTGTAAACTGTCGACAAATTATGGGATATTGCCAGTATTGTTTATTACGGAACGTAGACCCCTGAATTAAATCAAAATTGTATCGTGGCAGACTGTTTCGTCATGAGTCGTTATGAGTTCATAACCACATTTGAAGATGTCACCTTTCCTGGTTCCAGTCCTTTTCTCCTAGTCTGGGTCCAGCCTTGGTCTCCTTGTCTGGTTGCACACCCGGTCTCCTGTTCTGGTTCAAGTCCCTCTCTCTAGTTCTGGTTTCAGTCCTGCTCTCCTGCTGTGGTTCCAGTCTCGGTCTCCTGTTCTGGTTCCATATCCAGTCTCCTGTTCTGGTTCAAGACCTGGTATGGTTCCAGTCCTGGTCTCCTGTTCTGGTTTAAGTCTTGTTCTCCTGATCTGTTTCCAGACCTGATCTCCTGTTCTGGTGCCAGTCTTTTTCTCCTGGTCTGGTTCCGGTCTTGGTGTCCTGTCTTGGTTTAGACCCAGTCTTCTGCTATGGTTTCAGTCCTGGTCTCGTGTTCTAGTTCCAGACCCAGAACCTGAGTTTGATTGAACAGGGCAGGTGTGAAGGCACCCTGAAATAACGGCTGATCCGACAGACATCTGTCCAGATTCTGACATTCGTCAGGAGTGACCAGTTCAGGGTCAAAACCTAGTTTAATGTGTCTGTCTTAAATCCACCTGTTGGCTCCACCTGTGGCTTCATTCACTGGTAAAAAGAAGAAGTTTAGGGGGCGGAGCTTTGGGTCCTGCAGTCAAAAGACAAAAACAGAACAAGTTCGTCAGCAAAAAACAAGATGATACAACTGCAGCAATCAGCTCTGTGTAGTTTAACTTCCTTCAGTCCGAACACATCTGGATGATTAAATCAGATCCAGATGTGTCCGTCACACTCTCTGCATCAGCGATCTCTCGTATGACCGTTGTTGTCTCTTTGTGTCTCTGTAGGAATCCATTGTGGTCGATACATCACGTCTCACGGCTTGGCCCTGAACTGTAACACTGACATGTCGTGGTTCGAACACATCGTGCCATGCGGTATCGAAGGTAAAGGAGTGACGTCACTGAGCGCCGAGCTGCAGAGAGACGTCAGCGTGGAGGAAACCGTTCCTCACCTGCTGGATGCCTTCAGGGACCAGTTCAACTGTCGGCTGATGGACGCACAAACACCTGAGACTGAGCAGGACAGCGGATCGTCGTCAGCGTAGAAACTAAAACATCACAGACGCTCTGTTTAAACATGTCGGACATCAGTTTGATCTCCATGTGTCCAGAACGGACAGACGTCCTGGATCTCATGTACATGTTGGATCACACAGTCAGATAAGAATTAAACTTTAAACTTTACAGAAACTTATTTAAAAAAATAATTTATATAATTAAGTTTATCCCATTTATTTGTCAGAGACAATGAACAAAACATTCATCTGACACAAGCAGACTAACAGAGACCTCGTTATATATGATTATCTCCTTAAATGTCCATTTACAGTGATGACATCATCATGAGGGGGTGAATTAAAGCAGGATTTATACTTGTGTGTCGCTCAATGCAAACCCTACGCACATGAGCATTTTTACTTGTGCAGTGGTGTGTCTGTGTCACTATGCAGTTACACCTCCAGAACACTAGTTGGCAGCAGGGTTTATGTGAATTACTGGAAAGTTTAGTTGATTCAAAACACACGTTAAACGCACAGTTAACATGTTAAACACACATTAAACACGTTAAATGCACATTAAACACAGTTAACACACATTAAACATGTTAAACACAATTAATGCACATTAAACATACAGTTAACACACATTAAACACAAACGTGTTAAACACACATTAAACACACATTAAACACATTAAACACACAGTAAACACATTAAACACACATTAAACACAGTAAACACACAGTTAACACACATTAAACACACATTAAACATGGCTTAATAGAGACAGTTTCAAACACAAATCAGCTTCACTATAACTCGCAGCATTCACAGACAAACACTTGTCTTTATCTGGACACATTTTCCCCACAAATACAACATGCTAACGTTATTAGCACAAGCCTATGGCATTTTACATTGTATACATTAGCCTAGCAGCTAGCGAGCTCTTCCTCTACTCACATGAAGCCAGGAGCAACAGCAACATTTAACAAAGGTAACGTTACAAAATTCGGCTCCATTACAGCTCACAAGGTTCACTGACAAAACAACTGTCTTACACTAAACACGTTTTCCAAACAAATACAACATGCTAATGTTATTAGCACAAGCCTATGGCATTTTACGTTGTATAAATTAGCCTAGCAGCTAGCGGAGGTTTCCTCTGCTAATATGAAGCCAGGATAAATCACACACAAGACTTAAAATACTATTTTTGTGGAGGCTTTATTGTCTTCACAATTTATCGTTTCTTATCTGTGAAATTAAAGAAAAGTTTTGTTTCCACTTCCAACACAGACTCTACGCTGTATGGCATCGATGCATAAGTATAAATCCTGTATTAGAGTGTCTTAAGAGAAAAGTTTGAGAGGGAAGTTTAACGATGTTAAGAAATCAAACTGCTGCTAAACCACACTGCCTTCACATACACAGTGTTTTTATATTTTACATGTCTGTTTGTACATCTGTTCAACAATAAAATCTTATGTGCATGGATTGTCTGCTGTGTGTATCTATATAAACACACACACACGCGCGTCTATACTTATGCTTAACTTAGACCTGCTGTCCTCGTTCTTGGACACTTTTTGTGTGGTAGCAAAAGCACAATAATGCATTTAAAAACAAGATGGCAGCCAGCTCTGCCACAGCAATGTGCCGACTGAACAGTTTTTTTCTTTATGACTCACTCATGACTGTTAGAAACTAACCCAAAGTCCCCACATGAGGACATTTTCCCTGTTCAAAGACGATGCGTGATTTGTTTAATTATTTATCTACTAATCGCCACGCACCAAAACAAAATGTTAGGTCTCAGGAAGTAGATGACACTTGACCGGAAGTGAGGATTATGTTCTTGAAAATTAAAGCACACCTAAATATTTAAACGACAGACACTTATTAGTCCTGATAGGTTGAAATATGATGTTAAAAACCATCATGTCAACACGTCAAAACCCGGAGTTTATTCTTTCATTAAAAATATAAACGGGACAAAAACATGCTTTTATTTTACTCCAAGACCGGAAATCGTCAGTGTTGCACTCCCCGGTGTTGACGATGTTGATGAACTTCATATTTCTGTCATGTCGAATTTTACCAAAGATTATTTACCGGGTTATAATCTCGGTATAGGTGTCGTTAGCTGGCCGGTACCGGTGCTGTAACTTTAGCCTGTAGCTAAAGTTAGCCTCGGTGTGAGAAGTTAAAGGCCCACACTCAGAGTGGGAGAGACGAGCTCCTGAGAGGAGATGTGTGTCAGGTTCAGGGGCCGGTGGGGGCAGCCGACAGCTTGGAGCTAAACACGGTATCACTTCACAGAGCAGCCGGTGGTCAGATGGCTCTGCTGCACTGTTAGCTCGTCTGGCTCTGTATGTCTGTCAGCATGGGGGACAACAACGGCGTGAACGGGGACCTGAACGCCAACTCGAGGTGCCAGAGCACCGGCGACCCGCAGCTGGACAAGGCGGTGCACCAGTGGTTGACCTGGGACAAGGTGAGAGTCTGTCCGCCCGTCAGAGCGTGATGTTCAAGCCGCTGGGAGCTCGGGTCTGTGCGGCTGAACGTGTCCGGCTGCGCGGGGGGGCCGTCACACCAGACCTCCCCTAAAAATCAGCATTTTAAGAAAGACGTTGCATATTCGCAAAGAGTGGATAAACTACTCATGATCATACTGCACTTCATACATGATTATGATGGTCTGGTAAAATCGGCACACTAATAGTTTAGTGAAGTTGTACTTAATTTCATTTAACAGTAACTTTGTTAGCTGAGTTCCTTTGCGTTGGGGGCGTGTAGGAATCGCTGGCGCAGCACCTATAAAATCTAAATTTATTTAAAACAGGAGCTTTAACGTTTAAACTTGATATGCCGAATTTTTCACTAGACCCACCCAGTTAAGAGGATCAGTCAAAACATGCTTAATGTTTTAAATTCTGTTGTCATTATGAAATAAAATGTTAAATTGCCAGACTTTGAATGGAAGCTCTGGGTATGGGCAGAGCGGCGCGTGATGGCCGCAGTGCGGACCTGCAGGCCGGCGGTCTGGGTCGTGATGGAGATTCGTTTTGTGGGTTATCACACGATTAAACGGCAGCATGACTCAGCTGTTTTACAGGTAGGGAGACAGGCCTGAGCAGTCAGCAGCACCTCTGCTCTAATGATGAGTTAAATTGATGTCAACCAGCCTCCATTCATATTACAGGTAATTTAGTTTTGTCTGAACGCCAGTTTTAACCAGCAGGGTGATTTTCACCTCCCACACTGAGTCACACTGAGTCCATGTGCTTCACATGTTCAAACTCACATATGAAGATAAATATGGGAACATATTACAAACAGAAACCGCAGCTTTTAAACCAGTTTACAGGCCTTTACACCAGTCTAACGGACTGGTAATGAAAGTAAATGTTATTTTTTAATACTGTAATGCCATCTTGGGAAAAATAAACAAATAAACAAAGTGAAGAAACAATTTCCTTACAAAACCTTTACAAGATGAAACTTTCAAGTGTCATGAACTCAACAAAAAAAAAAAAAAACAGCCTTAACAGTTACGCTCAGAGAAAACCTGCAAGTCAACAGAGCACAAATATCGTCCAATGAAACGAAACTTCTGAATGTATAGTTACAGCCAGTGAAAAGTATAAAGAATTAGCTATGTTCAAAAATGTATCAAATTATGAAGGAACAAAAATATTTTGAACTTTATAAATATAACAATTTGGGTAGTACCTGTAAATGATCGATGGTAAAGTTTCCTCCACCTTACAGCGCCCAGATCTCTGCTCCCCTCTCAGCTTTGGCATTTTTATATACCTTCCACCATGACACAGATAGAATAGAAGCGGATTGAGGGCTGGCTCTATGGCTGGCTCTTTGATTGGCTTCAGGGCTGGCTGGAGGGCTGTTGCTCAAACTACAGATTGTACCAGAGGATGTTGATAAACTGAGACAGCCCACTTCAGATTTATTTCCTGTATCTGCGTCATGTGGGTTTAGTACTTTGCATGATGGTATGCCTTCCATCATGGTCACAAAGAGTATAGAAGCGGTTTGAGAAAGAGACCTGCCCCTTTCTAGGGCTGGCTCAGGGGCTGGCTCTTTGATTGGCCGGAGGGGCTGGCTGTTGCTCTAACTACATATTGTTCTTGTATCCACATGACACAAAGTGTATAGAAGTGGATTGAGAGAGAGACCCGCCCCTCTCTATGGCTGGCTCTATGGCTGGCTGTAGGGCTGGCTGTAGGGCTGGTTGTAGGGCTGGCTCTATAGCTGGCTCTATAGCTGGTTGTAGGGCTGGCTCTATGGCTGGCTCTATAGCTGGCTGTAGGGCTGGCTGTAGGGCTGGTTGTAGGGCTGGCTCTATAGCTGGCTCTATAGCTGGTTGTAGGGCTGGCTGTAGGGCTGGCTCTATGGCTGGCTCTATAGCTGGCTGTAGGGCTGGCTGTAGGGCTGGCTCTATGGCTGGCTCTATGGCTGGCTGTAGGGCTGGCTGTAGGGCTGGTTGTAGGGCTGGCTCTATAGCTGGCTCTATAGCTGGTTGTAGGGCTGGCTGTAGGGCTGGCTCTATGGCTGGCTCTATAGCTGGCTGTAGGGCTGGCTGTAGGGCTGGCTCTATGGCTGGCTCTATAGCTGGCTGTAGGGCTGGCTCTATAGCTGGCTGTAGGGCTGGCTCTATAGCTGGCTGTAGGGCTGGCTCTATAGCTGGCTCTATAGCTGGCTGTAGGGCTGGCTGTAGGGCTGGCTCTATGGCTGGCTCTATAGCTGGCTGTAGGGCTGGCTCTATGGCTGGCTGTAGGGCTGGCTCTATGGCTGGCTGTAGGGCTGGCTCTATAGCTGGCTGCAGGGCTGGCTCTATGGCTGACTGTAGGGCTGGCTCTAGGGCTGGCTGTAGGGCTGGCTCTATGGCTGGCTGTAGGGCGGGCTCTATGGCTGGCTGTAGGGCTGGCTCTATAGCTGGCTGTAGGGCTGGCTCTGTGGCTGGCTGTAGGGCTGGCTCTATGGCTGGCTGTAGGGCTGGCTGTAGGGCTGGCTCTATGGCTGGCTGTAGGGCTGGCTCTATGGCTGGCTGTAGGGCTGGCTGTAGGGCTGGCTCTGTGGCTGGCTGTAGGGCTGGCTCTATGGCTGGCTGTAGGGCTGGCTGTAGGGCTGGCTCTATGGCTGGCTGTAGGGCTGGCTCTATGGCTGGCTGTAGGGCTGGCTGTAGGGCTGTGTCACGTGTGTTTCACCTGACTTCAGCTCAGTGTCCAAACGCCAAGCACTCATCAGTAGTAATCAGAGTGTGGAGGAGAGCCGTGGGAGGTTTGTTAAAGGTTCTATTAATGTTAATCAAATGTTCTCAGTAAAGTGCTGGATGTGAGGAGGAGACTCTGCTGCATGAATGTGTGTGTATCATTTTACTGCTCCTTCATATACTGTGGGATAGTTAAATACACACACACACACACACACACACACACACACACACACACACTCTGCTGTGTAGTTTTTAAAGGTCATGAATGTTTCTGACCTCCACTGTAAATGTCATCAGCCAGGAAAAGACCCACTGAGAGACAGACAGAGAGACAGACAGACAACATGTTGGTGCAGAGCTAACACCCATCATGTCCTCAGGCTCCACCTCTCTCCTCCGCCATGCTTTATATTTGCCTCCCAAAGACACACATGATCACACACACCTCCCAGGGACAAACCGATAAACTTCTGTCGCTCATTAAACATTCCTGCCGCCAACTAGCTGCGTGTGGCGATCATGTGATACTAGAGATGTTTCAGCCGCCACTCAGCGCAGCTCTGGATTTTAAATTAGTAACACCAGGAGCAGATTTCATGTAACATCAGACGTGTTTTAGGATTTTCACAAACATGTTTTAAACCACAACCAGATCTATTTATACTTAGTGTGTTAAAGGGAAAATGCATCAAGACACCGGCGTTGGCACATATTTGATGGCGGCCGTAGCGAGGCCACATAACGTCACAGCTTTGTGTCAACAGTATGCAGACACAAAGATATGTTTGTGTTACGATGCCTGTTTCAGCACAAGAAAGAGTCTGACTTCCTGCCTGACTTCCTGTTTGTCTTCCTGTCTGATTTCCTGTTTGTTTTCCTGCCTGACTTCCTGTTTGTCTTCCTGTCTGATTTCCTGTCTGTCTGTCAGCTTTCCAAGTTTTTATCAGACTTTGTCAGGGACTGTTTTCAGCGACGGTTTAATGTGTGTGTGTTCGTGGTGACCTGAGTTCTTCCTCTGTGGTGCAGAACTGGCGAACTCGGGCTCAGGTGGAGTCTCTAGTGGCGGCGGGTCGTCTGGAGGACCTGAGGAAGAGGCTGTGCAGCAGGATGAGCTTCGGCACGGCCGGACTGAGAGCGCCAATGGGAGCCGGATTTAACCGGATCAACGACCTCACTGTCATCCAGTCCACACAGGTCGGAGCAGCTGCTTCAAACCGGTCCAGCTGGACACGTTACTCAGTGTCCTGTGGTTAATATGAGTGGTGATGATGAAGCTGTGTGTCTGTGTGTGTCTGCAGGGTCTGTACTCGTACCTGTGCAGGTACTTTGCAGACTTCAGCAGCAGAGGAGTGGTTGTTGGCTTTGACACCAGAGGACAGGAGGACAGCGGCTGCAGCAGCCACAGGTGAACACTAAACACAATGGGACTTTATTTACCCACAACATGTCCATCTGTACATCAGGTACTCGCCAAGTCTAACGTTGAAGTCATTAAGAAAAGTTTGCACTCACACCTCCACAGTGAACAGAGAATCCAAAAAGGGAGAACATTTTTCTGTCTGCGTGTCTCTGTAAATTCAGAGGTTTCCGTGGGTCCATGAACGCAGCGCAGGTGGATGTTCGCGTGGATAACAGCCACAGGCGGAGACATTTTAGTTTCAGGTCATCCATCCGTCCGTCCTGTTCTCATGAACACACTAGCTATGTCTCAATTCATCTGTGCTACCAAGGCCGACCCATTTCAAAGGTTCCTTTGAAATTAACAGTTGTTAACTAGCTAACGGTTAACTGCTGTTAATATAACGTTAGCTAAAAGCACAAAGCTTAGAATTTAATAAGTTTACCTGAAAATATATCAGATGGCACTGAATCATCTCCTCAAGTATTAAATAAAATATAAATCTGTGGGTCCATGATTTAGGGCTAACTACCCTACGAGCTTATTCCTTGTTTCGTCAAGCACAGCTTGTTGCTAGGTAACAAGAACGCTAACGGGTCGGGGTCAGCTGGTGATGCAACCAGGTAATTCTCCACAGACCAGACCGTTCCGTTTCAAGGACTGTTCAGTCGGGCTGGTACGAGGGAATTTCTTCCAATTTGACACAAATGTCCAATCAGACTTAACAATGAACTGATTTTAGAGGTCAGTGGCCAAAGGTCAAGGTCACCATGACCTTGCATCCATGTTCCCACAGACATGGGGCTGGGATGCAGGATGTTGTGACATGCTCTTTCAAAATAGAGTCAGGAATGAACTTGTTTTGGTGGGACATTTGCACATGGGGTGGCGAATGCTGGCATTAAAATGGCTCTGAAAAAGAAACAACATCGTCGTCACTGTGATTCAACTTTTACAGATAAAACCAGTTTAAGTTTGTACACCAGACTGGACTGGCCTAAAACCAACCGCAGTATTCAGCTCAGATGTGTTATTATCATTTATGTTTGTGTGTTTCAGGTTGGCAAAGTTGACTGCCGCTGTGATGCTCAGCAGAGACGTTCCCGTTCATCTTTTCTCCACATTCGTCCCAACGCCGTACGTGGTGAGGAAACACTCACGCGTCACTTCCTGTCAGCTGTCTGTGTGTAGTGGTTGGGTTATTAAAGGTATGTTTGTCTCCAGCCGTACGCTGTGAAGAAGCTCGATGCCGCAGCCGGAGTGATGATCACCGCCTCGCACAATCCTAAAGAAGACAACGGGTACAAGGTCAGAGGTGACATTAGATGCTGGACAGGAAACATGTGACTGCTGCTCCAGGTGGTCCAACAGATACCTGAGGTCTGTCTGTGTCGCCCTCTGCAGGTGTACTGGTGTAACGGCGCTCAGATCTCCTCGCCTCATGACAAACAGATCCTGCAGAATATCGAGGAGCAGCTGGAGCCCTGGAGCGCCTCCTGCTGGGACGAGGAGCTGGTGGAGAGCAGCTCCCTGAGAACAGACCCCCTGACTCAGATCAACAGCTGCTACATGGAGGAGCTCTCCTCCCTCTGCTTCCACAGGTAGGACGAGGACAAAGCCGGATCTCTGTCGCTAGTCCCCAGACCTCTGTAACTAGTCCCCAGACCTCTGTAACTAGTCCTCAGACCTCTGTAACTAGTCTTCAGACCTCTGTAGCTAGTCCCCAGACCTCTGTAGCTAGTCCTCAGACCTCTGTAACTAGTCCTCAAACCTCTGTAGCTAGTCCCCAGACCTCTGTAACTAGTCCCCAGACCTCTGTAGCTAGTCCCCAGACCTCTGTAGCTAGTCCCCAGACCTCTGTAACTAGTCTTCAGACCTCTGTAGCTAGTCCTCAGCCCTCTGTAGCTAGTCCTCAAACCTCTGTAGCTAGTCCCCAGACCTCTGTAACTAGTCGTCAGACCTCTGTGACTAGTCATCAGACCTCTGTAACTAGACCCCAGACCTCTGTAACTAGTCATCAGACCTCTGTAACTAGACCCCAGACCTCTGTAACTAGTCCCCAGACCTCTGTAGCTAGTCCTCAGCCCTCTGTAGCTAGTCCTCAAACCTCTGTAGCTAGTCGTCAGACCTCTGTGACTAGTCATCAGACCTCTGTAACTAGACCCCAGACCTCTGTAACTAGTCGTCAGACCTCTGTAGCTAGTCGTCAGACCTCTGTAACTAGACCCCAGACCTCTGTAACTAGTCGTCAGACCTCTGTAGCTAGTCGTCAGACCTCTGTAGCTAGACCCCAGACCTCTGTAGCTAGACCCCAGACCTCTGTAACTAGTCGTCAGACCTCTGTAACTAGACCCCAGACCTCTGTAACTAGTCCTCAGACCTCTGTAGCTAGTCCCCAGACCTCTGTCGCTAGTCGTCAGACCTCTGTAGCTTCTCTGCCTCTTTAGGTAAGACCGGTAATCTCGGGTGTCTCATGTGTCTCTCGTGTCTCTCAGGGATCTGAACAGAAGCTGCCCATTGAAGTTTGTCCACTCGTCATTCCACGGTGTCGGACATGTCTTCGTCCAGCAGGCCTTCCATGTTTTCGGTCTCCCTCCGCCGATCCCCGTCCCTGAGCAGAAAGACCCCGACCCCAACTTCTCGTCTGTCCGCTGCCCCAACCCCGAGGAGGGAGAGTCTGTCCTGGTAGGACGCAGATCCCAGATCTTAAATTCCGTGTTTTTTTACACCTGTTTTAACAACCAGTTACTATTTTTCTGCAGGAGCTTTCCCTTCGTCTGGCAGAGCGGGAAAATGCTCGCATCGTCCTGGCGACGGATCCTGATGCTGACCGATTGGCTGTCGCAGAGAAATCTGACAGGTAATTGTGATGTTTGCTTAGAGGCACTTCAGTGCCAAATCTGTCAGTGTTGATGCTCCAAGTTGAGCACAGGTGTAGTTTACCTGAGTCTGCCTGTCTCTCAGGTGTGGTTGGAAGGTGTTCACAGGTAACGAGCTGGCAGCTCTGCTGGGTTGGTGGATGTTCTTTAACTGGAAGGAGGCTCATCCGGATCCTGCAGACACCCAGAAGGTTTACATGATGGCCACCACAGTGTCCTCCAAGATCCTGCAGGCCTTCGCCCGCATCGAGGGCTTCCACTTCGAGGTCAGATTACAACTTGTGTGTGTGATGTCATATCTGTTAAAGTGATGATAGTGATGATGATGATGATGAAGGTCTCCTGTTTGTCTGTGGTGAACAGGAAACTCTTCCTGGGTTTAAGTGGATCGGGAACAGAATACACGAACTCACCAAAACAGGAAACAGCGTCATATTCGCCTTCGAGGAGTCGATTGGTAACTAAGTTTAATTTTTACTGGAGGCCAAATATTTCTGGGTTGTCCATCTGTCTGCCTGTACATCCCATTCTCATGAACAGGATATCTCAGGAACGCCATGAGGGAATTTCTGCAAATTTGGCACAAACGTCCACATGGACTCATCAAAGTCTGTGACTAAAAGTTCACAGTTTTTAAAGGGGTTTTATGCCTCTGCACCGGTGACAGCTATGGTTGGAGGCATTTTGTTTTCGGGTTGTCTGCCTGTACGTCCGTCTGTCCTATTCTTGTGGGTGAGATATCTCCAGAACACCACGACGGAATTTCGGAAAGGTCTGTGCAAATGTCCACCCGGACTCATCAATGAACTGATTAGAATTAGGTGGTCAAAGGTCACGGTGACCTTGTGTCCATCTCTCTCTCACCAACACAATATCTCAAAAAGCGCTTGAAAGAACTTCCTTAAATTTGGTGAAAACGTCCACTCGTGCTCAACAGTGAATGTCTGCAACTAAAAACTGTTACTGTCTTGACATGTGAGAGGGTTTTATAGTTTAGTCTAAATCTTCGTATGGTGAGCAGACTGTTACGGTAAACAATGAGAATAACGTACACAAGAAATTAGAAATGGTTAAAATGATAATGATAATAATAAAGGTTAGTAGTATTTAAATATTCACAGATGATCCCAGTGAGACATTTGTGTTTGTGAATAAAGTCCTGGTGTTGAACTCGTTGACTCTGACAGAAACTGTTGTTGTCTGGTGTCGGCAGGTTTCCTGTGCGGCAGTATGGTTCCTGAGAAAGACGGCGTGAGCTCGGCGGTGGTCGTGGCTGAAATGGCTGCTTACCTCCACAACAAGAACCTGAGTCTGAAACAACAGCTGCACAACATCTACCAGACGTACGTAAGCTGCTGCGTTTCCTGCAGGACGAACCGATGACACGGTCAGAGCTCTCAAAAATAAAAGTCCTCACAGGGATAAAAAACACCAAAACAGAAGAATGAAAGGAGGCATCTGGAGTTATTCATTTAGGAACACGTGTTTTAAAGTCAGTCAAAGTTCTCATCTCATTACAGTGTTGTTACTTTTGACATTCATGAAACATTAAATGAAATAACAGCGACATTTTTCCTTATTTTTCTGCACATATTAAATAATTCATTCACACTTCTGTGTTACACTAATCTTCTGTGAATAACAGCAGACTAATTTTATTTAGCTGTCAACTTAACTCAGCTTTAATCTGCTGTCTGACGGCTCTGTAGCTCCCACTAGTGGCGGGCGGCTGCATGACAGTTAGCAACCTTGAACATGAATAAAACACTAATAGGTTTAACTGACTAATATTTCTGGTGCCGACTAGCGAGGGGTGGACGTGTTATCGCGCACATCTCTAAACCAAAGCAAGGACTCTGTCTTAACTGCAGCATGACCCAGTTTATGGTGAGGAATAAAAAACTAACCCACCTGAGCAGAGAGTTCTGCGACCACGAGAACCAACAGATACACTTCTGATTTTACACTTTAGATTTGACTGAACTCATTTTTGTTGCTCCTTCCTACAGTCATGTCTGGGGATCAAACTGACTTTGTAGTTTGTTCTCTCTATGATTGTATTCCTCCAGAAGTTTAATCTCTTCCTCCGACTGACTATCAGCCAACTTTGTGAAATGATAACAGGCGTCACAAGCAAGCAAACAGTCTCCATGGAAACTTACTGCTGTAAATTCTCTTTCAACATAGTAAATGAGTTTTTCTTTAACCAAGGAAATCTTCTAAGAGATTCTGTGCAACTGTGTAAGTCCCTAAGCTAAGGAGAAATTAAGCCTTAAGTGTCATATTTAAGCAAAAAACTTAAGGTGTTATGTGCAACCAGCCCGTGGTCCGAATGTAAACTGACGGAAGTGTTTAAGTCAAGACAACAACTGAGTGTAAGCGGTTGTTGTTTGTTTGATCAACATATCTACAGTTCAGATCAGCTGATAATCTGGACAATAAATCAATATAATCATTGATCAGACTCGAAGAGAAAAACTGGACATTTGGTCATTTTTACAGATCGTTCTTGTTCAGTTCAGTGATTCTGATTCAAACCTTGATAAAGATTTTGGTTTTAAACCCATAAAGACAGACAGCGTTCTCACAGTCATGAAGAACCTGGAAAAGTCATGGAATAAGTAAAAATCATTGAAAGTTCTGCAAAACTCTGGAATTCTGTTGTGTAGACTGAATTAATTGTTACAGTAGTCTTCAGGGATAAACGTCCACGTAATGTAACGTAACTGTGAAGTTATTTCAATCAGCCGTCGACATAACGTCGCTCTGATATTTGTCGACTGCTCGATACATCGTTTCAGCATTGACACTGTGACGCACATTAGTTGCACTGCGGCATGTGTGACGTCACTGAATAATACTAGACAGGTCTTCACCTTAAAGAAAGGTGACTATAGGTGATAGGCGTCCTGGAAAAGATTTGAGATTTTATCATGATATGAAAGAAGTGTCCAAACTCACATATGAGAAGTAACAAAATGTGCACGTAGAAATATTATTAAATCTGTTTCATATCTGTGGTTATATGACGTTAACATATATGTAAACCAACAAAAACTCAGTTCCTCCATAATCTTTGAGTTGAAGTTCATTTTTTAAATTCAGTCTGTTCACCATCATGTTCAGACGAGTCAGAGCTTTGCACCAGCAGAGGGCAGCAAACACCGAGTCACCCGCCAGACGTCCTCTGAGTCTCTCAGAGGAACTTGAAGCTTTACAGAAACACAGATGAGAGCAATATGAATATTATCAATAATATTTGTTTTGATGACTGAGTCTCTGACAGGAGATAAAACTCTGTCCTGACGTGTGACTCTGCTGACTGAGGGGGTCAAAGTGTGATGTCAGACGGAGGGTTGTCCTGTTACGTGTCGTGAGTTTGAGTCCTGACGGAGTCAGAATAAAGATGCTGATGTCTCTGAAGCGTTGAGATCAGAGTGTGTGGATCACTCTCACAGGATATCCAACATATTTTAACTTCAGAAGCTTTAGTTAGAATATTAACAGTTATGATCTGCACAGTTCTGTCTTCCTCCTTTCTCCTCTAAATGTCCTCCCCGACAGACCGCTGTGCAGCGGCAGAGAACAGTTTCAGGCCTCTGAGTTTGTTTATTATCATCATCATTATTATCTGTGGTCTCACGCTTTGACTCAAACGTCCAGGAGCTGGAATGAAACATGAAACTTGAACTGGAATTGATGTGCAAATACTCCACAAGAAAGATGACTCAATCAGCCACATGTTGGCGCTGTAATTAACGTTGAAAAAATATGATTTTCAAAAGGCCACGCCCCTCACACTGTAAAGGCCGAAACACACTGGCAGCAGCGACACACATGTCGGCGCTCCTGGACATGTCGCACTTCACCCCACTGTCCTGTTTCCAGCCTCGCCGCCCCCAGAATTTCCCCCACTCAACCTCTGCTGGTACAGACTAGTTCCTGTAGCAGCTCCTCTTCTCTGCTCCTGTAGCAGCTCCTCTTCTCTGCTCCTGGAGCAGCTCCTCTCCACGTGATGTGAAGCTGACGCAGAGGAGGAGGACGTACAGATCGGTCAGTAACAGTAACTTTGTGTGGTCGTCTGTTGATGAGCTGCAGCGTGACGTGTCCAGTGTGTGTGTTAGGGGCGGCACTCAATACGCATCATATGACACATCGTGGTGGTTGACTGGAAATTTGGAGTGCGTGCAGCTCGGTGTGCTACAGAAGCCTCTGAGACCATAAAGCTCCGCCATGATGGATTGTTATGATAATTTGCATAATGAGAAGAACAGTAAAACAAATAGACTTTAATTAATTTTAACTCAGAAGGTGCAACACCATCCAACAATAACTGAGCAAGATCAGTCAAAAAACATGGCAGCTGAGGGCGGGGCTTAGCAGGAAGTTGGCAGCAACGTTAAGTGTTGTTTGACGAGTCCTGATTGAACTCAGTTTGGTTCAGTTGTAATGAAGGTGGAGAAAATGGCAGCACTTTGAGTGTGCTGTTGTTGAAATGCTGCAGACGGTTGGACGGGTGTGTGATCGTCTCCGTCCTTCGTCAGACGACATTAACCTGCTGAAGTGTCTCTGATCAGAACTGATTTGATTTTCAGAAACTGAGCCGCGTCCCTCTCAGAGAAGACGTTAACCCTCGGGTTGCCACCTTCAGACCGTCACATCCTCAGAAACAGTTTTCATTCGCACATGAGTTTATTCTGCTCTTATTTTGACAGTTGCTTCTGTTGTGACTTCCTGTCTGCAGGTACGGTCATCACGTGTCTAAGACGTCGTACGTGGTCTGTAACGACCCGCCCACCATCCAGAAGATCTTCAGCCGCATCAGAAACTTTGACGGCGAAGCGTCGTACCCAAAGACGTGCGGCGGCATCCCGATCGTCCACATCAGAGACGTCACCACGGGATACGACAGCAGCCGGCCCGACCTCAGATCAGTAAGAAACCATCACCTAATCGATCAGTTAATCACCTTCCTGCTGACGGTTTGATTCCCGTCAACAGGAAGTGACTTGTGTCAGGAAGTAAAAGTACTCGAACGCAGCAGTAAAAAATATGTGTGATGTATGTAACTGTGTTTCCTGTGGAGGTTCTTCCTGTGACGAGGAGCAGTCACATGATCACCTTCACACTCCAGAACGGCGTCGTGGCGACGCTGAGAACCAGCGGCACCGAACCCAAAATCAAATACTACACGGAGTACTGCGCCGCCCCGGGGAACAGGTCAGCTGACTGTCGTACTCAGTAACAGTGCACATCTTAAAGTACAACTGTGAACCTGACCAACCAGAGTCCTGCTTCTATGTATATTATCCATTAGCTACAGTATTAGCATTATTAAATACTATTTATATTATTATTATTGTTCAGCCTCTGTGACTATGGAATATTAATAATGAATAAATTTAAATATGAAATGTGAAGTCATTTATCAGAACCAATCAGCTCTCAGATCATTCTTAATGACATGATGATAAAATGATTACCTGAGCGTCCTGATGACATCATGGCGGCGTGGGCGTGGTCTCTGTGTTGCAGCGAGGCGTCCAGTCTGGAGGAGGAGCTCAGGAAGACCACTGCCGCCCTGCTGGACGAGTTCCTGGAGCCTGAGAGGAACAACCTGATTCGCCGCTGCGTCTAGCCCCGCCTCCCCCTCCCATCAGCTGTTTTCCTGTTGGTGATGATGTCACATCCTGTCGTGTCTGTAGACGAATCAGAGCGGCTGCTGCTTCTCTCTGTGGTGTCGACAAAGTTCAGTTTAGACGAAAATACGAACTGATTCATTAAAAAATAAGTTTCAGGTCTGAACTGTGGTACTCTGTGTCCTCCATACGGCAGAGAGCATGATGGGTAACGGAGTCCAACCGTTGATTCTGATTGGTCATCAGGTCAGAGGACTCATTACAGTATTTTCATAGAAACAAAGTCACAGATGAAGTGTGTTGAACCAAATATTTCTTTTCACAGACCTGAACTGTAAACACTTGAAATATAAACGGAGGTTCATTCATGACAAAATCACAGAGCAGAAAACAAATTCAATACTATCAGGTTTCTGTATGGTGGCCTGTTGCTGTCAATATTTAAAATGTTTTATTGTTTTTTCATGATGAGATCAATTCCTCATTATTACCAAGAATCAAATATTTGCTTTCAAAGATCTGAACCTTAAAAACTTGAAATGAATATGGAAGTTTATTTATGACAAAACAACAAATTCAAAGTACGTCATTAACAGGTTTCTTTACACCATTACATACATATTGTTCTATATTTCATTATAACAAAATAATTTACCTCATCATAATTACAAACCAAATATTTGTTTTCAAAGATCTGAACTACAAAGACTTGAAATAAATATGGAAGTTCATTCAGGACAAAACCACAGAGAGCAGAAAACAAATCACTGTGAGGGAAATATAGTTTTTTGTTTTAAAAAGAAAATTTCCTCGTTATTACTGAAAAACCAAATGTTTAATGTCGTTCACTTTATTTTGTTTCATCAGGAAACTCTCGTTGTTACAAAGAATGTGAAATAAAATAAATTATGTTGTATTTATATTTACATTCACTGTTTAAATGTTTCTTCTTGTAATCAAATATTCAGATTTTGTGTAATGAGAATATTTTGGGATGTGACCAGATAAAGTTTTTTGGTTCTTGTTTCGCAGTTTGAATTTTGTTTCTCTGATTTTTTTTTTTTTCAATGTAAAAATGAATCTTTAAATATCGAAGAACAAGAAGCGAAAATAATGTGAATTAAACTTTGTTCTTTGTTAAAGGTTTACGTTGAACTGAAAGTTCAGGAAGTGAAGTCAGCGGTGGGTTTTAGGACAATCAAAATCAAGCTCTCTGATTGGACAGGTCTCACAGCAGTGAACTCTGGGAGTTGTAGTTGACTTTTCTCCTGACATTAATCTGTGACATTTGACTTTGTTTAAACTATTAAATTAATTAATTAGTCGACAATTTTGATAATCAGTTGTTCGTTTTACGTCGTCAGTTCTTTGGTTCCAGCGTCTCAGATGTGAAAACCTGCTTTGTATGGAGGACAGAAGCTGCCAATATCAAAAATAAATAATTGATTCAATAAATCAATGAATATGCCATAAAATGTACCAAAAATAAAATAATAAATTAAAAGAATGCATCAAGAAATTTATCAAGGAAATAACGCAGAAATATTTTTTATTTAAAATGACCTAAATTAAAATAAAGTATTTAATAAATAAGTGAATATGATACTAAATTTACGAAAAATAAAATATTAAAATGCATCAAGAAATTTATCGAGAAAATAAGACAGATTATTTTAAGTTTATCCAAAATGTATGGGGATAAATTTGTCTCAAATATTGTCAACTTGTGTGAGTGTCTGCAATTATAAAACAAATCTAAAACAAAAAAGAAAATCGCAAATAAAAATTAAAATCTGAGTACCTTAAATTAATCATCAAATAAATAAAAAGCATTTGAAAATATCTTCCTAACAACTGTCACAGATATTTGTGAGTCCTGTTTCTATTTGTGAATTTAAAAAAGAATTGTAAACTCAAAAAACTATTTTTCAAATATAAAGTGGATCTGCAAAGACTCAAAGTCAAAGAATGCAAATTTGCAAGTGCAGAATTGGGATTCACAAATATTTGTTTTTTTATTTATTTATAAATTAATTAATAGTCCTCACAGGTTTTTGTGTAACTTGTGTGTTTGCAGACTCATTATATATTTATAAAATATTTTTGTGAGTTCACAAATCTTTTTGTAAATGTATAACGTGTTTTATATTTAAACATTTCACAACACACACATTATTGATCTGTTCACACAAATATTACTGACACAAATTCATCTCCATAAAAATAAAATAATGAAAATAATAATAATAATTAAAATAATTATTTTTATTTAAATAAAGTAAAATGGAAAATAATGCAAAAAATAATTGATAGTAAACATTTATTAATAAATGAAACAGGAAAGTAAATAAAAACAAATTATTTTAATTTAATGGCACATTATTTTATTGAATAATATAGTAATGAAGTTAAAGCTTTTTTTTTTTATCTTTCGGACAAAAGGAGACGTCACTTTGGACTCTTTGACGTTGTCAAACAATGAGTTCATTAAATCAGATGATAACACAGTGGTTAGTTATTGTTCAGTGTCAGATTTCAACTGTTACAGTTGTTCCTGCTCAGTGGTTTTGTCATGAATGAACTTCCGTATCTGAGATGGGGAGAGAAAATCAGCTGTTTACCTTGTTGTGGTTTTTAGTGTTTAGCTGAAAGTTTCCCGCCGCACTCTGTGATCCATGTTCCTTATTTTTCTACTCAGAGATACAGAAACATATGTATGTTGTTGTTGTTGTTGTTGTGTTAAAGCACTCTGTTTTCAGTGTGGTTGTTTATAAAGAGGACAGAGTGAGACCTCTGTGTGTGTTCCTGTCGATGTGGCTCTCTGATGATCCACCAATAAAACACCAGAAAACTGTAAACTGTGTTTGTGTTTGTGTTTGTGCACACACTAACTCACTGACTCATATAATCAACACTTATCTTAACACCTGTGTGTGACTCATATAATCAACACTTATCTTAACACCTGTGTGACTCATATAATCAACACTTATCTTAACACCCGTGTGACTCATATAATCAACACTTATCTTAACACCTGTGTGACTCATATAATCAACACTTATCTTAACACCTGTGTGTGACTCATATAATCAACACTTATCTTAACACCCGTGTGACTCATATAATCAACACTTATCTTAGCACCTGTGTGTGACTCATATAATCAACACTTAACACCTGTGTGACTCATATAATCAACACTTATCTTAACACCTGTGTGACTCATATAATCAACACTTATCTTAACACCCGTGTGACTCATATAATCAACACTTATCTTAACACCCGTGTGACTCATATAATCAACACTTAACACCCGTGTGACTCATATAATCAACACTTATCTTAACACCTGTGTGACTCATATAATCAACACTTAACACCCGTGTTACTCATATAATCAACACTTAACACCCATGTGACTCATATAATCAACACTTATCTGAACACCCATGTGACTCATATAATCAACACTTAACACCCGTGTGACTCATATAATCAACACTTAACACCTGTGTGTGACTCATATAATCAACACTTATCTTAGCACCTGTGTGTGACTCATATAATCAACACTTATCTTAGCACCTGTGTGTGACTCATATAATCAACACTTATCTTAACACCCGTGTGACTCATATCATCAACACTTATCTTAACACCTGTGTGACTCATATAATCAACACTTATCTTAGCACCTGTGTGTGACTCATATAATCAACACTTATCTTAACACCCGTGTGACTCATATAATCAACACTTATCTTAACACCTGTGTGTGACTCATATAATCAACACTTATCTTAACACCCATGTGACTCATATAATCAACACTTATCTTAACACCTGTGTGTGACTCATATAATCAACACTTAACACCTGTGTGACTCATATAATCAACACTTATCTTAACACCCGTGTGACTCATATAATTAACACTTATCTTAACACCCGTGTGACTCATATAATCAACACTTATCTTAACACCTGTGTGTGACTCATATAATCAACACTTAACACCTGTGTGACTCATATAATCAACACTTATCTTAACACCTGTGTGTGACTCATATAATCAACACTTATCTTAACACCCGTGTGACTCATATAATCAACACTTAACACCTGTGTGACTCATATAATCAACACTTATCTTAACACCCGTGTGACTCATATAATCAACACTTATCTTAACACCTGTATGACTCATATAATCAACACTTAACACCTGTATGACTCATACAATCAACACTTATCTTAACACCTGTGTGACTCATATAATCAACACTTATCTTAATACCTGTATGACTCATATAATCAACACTTATCTTAACACCTGTGTGTGACTCATATAATCAACACAAATCTTAACAAACTTCTGACTCAAATAAACAACACTTATCTTAACACCCGTGTGACTCATATAATCAACACTTATATGAACACACGAGTGACACATATAATCAACACTTAACACCTGTATGACTCATATAATCAACACTTATCTTAACACCTGTGTGACTCATATAATCAACACTTATCTTAACACCTGTGTGTGACTCATATAATCAACACTTATCTTAACACCCGTGTGACTCATATAATCAACACTTATCTTAACACCTGTGTGTGACTCATATAATCAACACTTAACACCTGTATGACTCATATAATCAACACTTATCTTAACACCCGTGTGACTCATATAATCAACACTTAACACCCGTGTGACTCATAGAATCAACACTTAACACCTGTATGACTCATAGAATCAACACTTATCTTAACACCTGTGTGACTCATATAATCAACACTTATCTTAACACCCGTGTGACTCATATAATCAACACTTATCTTAACACCTGTGTGTGACTCATATAATCAACACTTATCTTAACACCTGTGTGACTCATATAATCAACACTTATCTTAACACCCGTGTGACTCATATAATCAACACTTATCTTAACACCTGTGTGACTCATATAATCAACACTTATCTTAACACCTGTGTGTGACTCATATAATCAACACTTATCTTAACACCCGTGTGACTCATATAATCAACACTTATCTTAGCACCTGTGTGTGACTCATATAATCAACACTTAACACCTGTGTGACTCATATAATCAACACTTATCTTAACACCTGTGTGACTCATATAATCAACACTTATCTTAACACCCGTGTGACTCATATAATCAACACTTATCTTAACACCCGTGTGACTCATATAATCAACACTTAAGACACTTGTGACTCATATAATCAACACTTATCTTAACACCTGTGTGACTCATATAATCAACACTTAACACCCGTGTGACTCATATAATCAACACTTAACACCCATGTGACTCATATAATCAACACTTATCTTAACACCCATGTGACTCATATAATCAACACTTAACACCCGTGTGACTCATATAATCAACACTTATCTTAACACCTGTGTGTGACTCATATAATCAACACTTATCTTAGCACCTGTGTGTGACTCATATAATCAACACTTATCTTAGCACCTGTGTGTGACTCATATAATCAACACTTATCTTAACACCCGTGTGACTCATATAATCAACACTTATCTTAACACCCGTGTGACTCATATAATCAACACTTATCTTAACACCTGTGTGACTCATATAATCAACACTTATCTTAACACCCGTGTGACTCATATAATCAACACTTATCTTAACACCTGTGTGTGACTCATATAATCAACACTTATCTTAACACCCGTGTGACTCATATAATCAACACTTATCTTAACACCTGTGTGTGACTCATATAATCAACACTTAACACCTGTGTGACTCATATAATCAACACTTATCTTAACACCCGTGTGACTCATATAATTAACACTTATCTTAACACCCGTGTGACTCATATAATCAACACTTATCTTAACACCTGTGTGTGACTCATATAATCAACACTTAACACCTGTGTGACTCATATAATCAACACTTATCTTAACACCCGTGTGACTCATATAATCAACACTTAACACCTGTGTGACTCATATAATCAACACTTATCTTAACACCCGTGTGACTCATATAATCAACACTTATCTTGACACCTGTATGACTCATATAATCAACACTTAACACCTGTATGACTCATACAATCAACACTTATCTTAACACCTGTGTGACTCATATAATCAACACTTATCTTCACACCCGTGTGACTCATATAATCAACACTTATCTTAATACCTGTATGACTCATATAATCAACACTTATCTTAACACCTGTGTGTGACTCATATAATCAACACTTATCTTAACACCAGTGTGACTCATATAATCAACACTTATCTTAACACCCGTGTGACTCATATAATCAACACTTATCTTAACACCTGTGTGTGACTCATATAATCAACACTTAACACCTGTATGACTCATATAATCAACACTTATCTTAACACCTGTGTGACTCATATAATCAACACTTATCTTAACACCTGTGTGTGACTCATATAATCAACACTTATCTTCACCCCTGTGTGACTCATATAATCAACACTTATCTTAACACCTGTGTGTGACTCATATAATCAACACTTAACACCTGTATGACTCATATAATCAACACTTATCTTAACACCCGTGTGACTCATATAATCAACACTTAACACCCGTGTGACTCATAGAATCAACACTTAACACCTGTATGACTCATAGAATCAACACTTATCTTAACACCTGTGTGACTCATATAATCAACACTTATCTTAACACCAGTGTGACTCATATAATCAACACTTATCTTAACACCTGTATGACTCATATAATCAACACTTATCTTAACACCTGTGTGTGACTCATATAATCAACACTTATCTTAACACCCGTGTGACTCATATAATCAACACTTATCTTAACACCTGTGTGTGACTCATATAATCAACACTTATCTTAACACCTGTGTGACTCATATAATCAACACTTATCTTAACACCTGTGTGACTCATATAATCAACACTTATCTTAACACCTGTGTGTGACTCATATAATCAACACTTATCTTAACACCCGTGTGACTCATATAATCAACACTTATCTTAACACCCGTGTGACTCATATAATCAACACTTAACACCCGTGTGACTCATATAATCAACACTTATCTTAACACCTGTGTGACTCATATAATCAACACTTATCTTAACACCTGTGTGTGACTCATATAATCAACACTTAACACCCATGTGACTCATATAATCAACACTTATCTTAACACCCATGTGACTCATATAATCAACACTTAACACCCGTGTGACTCATATAATAAACACTTAACAAAAAACCTGAGTGAGACTCATATAATCAACACTTATCTTAACACCTGTGTGTGACTCATATAATCAACACTTATCTTAGCACCTGTGTGTGACTCATATAATCAACACTTATCTTAACACCTGTGTGACTCATATAATCAACACTTATCTTAACACCCGTGTGACTCATATAATCAACACTTATCTTAACACCTGTGTGTGACTCATATAATCAACACTTATCTTAACACCCGTGTGACTCATATAATCAACACTTATCTTAACACCCGTGTGACTCATATAATCAACACTTAACACCCGTGTGACTCATATAATCAACACTTATCTTAACACCTGTGTGACTCATATAATCAACACTTAACACCCGTGTGACTCATATAATCAACACTTAACACCCATGTGACTCATATAATCAACACTTATCTTAACACCCATGTGACTCATATAATCAACACTTAACACCCGTGTGACTCATATAATCAACACTTATCTTAACACCCGTGTGACTCATATAATCAACACTTATCTTAACACCTGTGTGTGACTCATATAATCAACACTTATCTTAGCACCTGTGTGTGACTCATATAATCAACACTTATCTTAGCACCTGTGTGTGACTCATATAATCAACACTTATCTTAACACCCGTGTGACTCATATAATCAACACTTATCTTAACACCTGTGTGTGACTCATATAATCAACACTTATCTTAGCACCTGTGTGTGACTCATATAATCAACACTTATCTTAGCACCTGTGTGTGACTCATATAATCAACACTTATCTTAACACCCGTGTGACTCATATAATCAACACTTATCTTAACACCTGTGTGTGACTCATATAATCAACACTTAACACCTGTGTGACTCATATAATCAACACTTAACACCTGTATGACTCATACAATCAACACTTATCTTAACACCTGTGTGACTCATATAATCAACACTTATCTTAACACCCGTGTGACTCATATAATCAACACTTATCTTAACACCCGTGTGACTCATATAATCAACACTTAACACCTGTGTGACTCATATAATCAACACTTATCTTAACACCCGTGTGACTCATATAATCAACACTTAACACCTGTGTGACTCATATAATCAACACTTATCTTAACACCTGTATGACTCATATAATCAACACTTAACACCTGTATGACTCATACAATCAACACTTATCTTAACACCCGTGTGACTCATATAATCAACACTTATCTTAATACCTGTATGACTCATATAATCAACACTTATCTTAACACCTGTGTGTGACTCATATAATCAACACTTATCTTAACACCCGTGTGACTCATATAATCAACACTTATCTTAACACCCGTGTGACTCATATAATCAACACTTATCTTAACACCTGTGTGTGACTCATATAATCAACACTTAACACCTGTATGACTCATATAATCAACACTTATCTTAGCACCTGTGTGACTCATATAATCAACACTTATCTTAACACCTGTGTGTGACTCATATAATCAACACTTATCTTAACACCCGTGTGACTCATATAATCAACACTTATCTTCACACCTGTGTGTGACTCATATAATCAACACTTAACACCTGTATGACTCATATAATCAACACTTAACACCCGTGTGACTCATAGAATCAACACTTAACACCTGTATGACTCATAGAATCAACACTTATCTTAACACCTGTGTGACTCATATAATCAACACTTATCTTAACACCCGTGTGACTCATATAATCAACACTTATCTTAACACCTGTATGACTCATATAATCAACACTTATCTTAACACCTGTGTGTGACTCATATAATCAACACTTATCTTAACACCCGTGTGACTCATATAATCAACACTTATCTTAACACCCGTGTGACTCATATCATCAACACTTATCTTAACACCTGTGTGTGACTCATATAATCAACACTTATCTTAACACCTGTGTGACTCATATAATCAACACTTATCTTAACACCTGTGTGTGACTCATATAATCAACACTTATCTTAACACCCGTGTGACTCATATAATCAACACTTATCTTAACACCTGTGTGTGACTCATATAATCAACACTTAACACCTGTGTGACTCATATAATCAACACTTATCTTAACACCCGTGTGACTCATATAATCAACACTTATCTTAACACCCGTGTGACTCATATAATCAACACTTAACACCCGTGTGACTCATATAATCAACACTTATCTTAACACCTGTGTGACTCATATAATCAACACTTAACACCCGTGTGACTCATATAATCAACACTTAACACCCATGTGACTCATATAATCAACACTTATCTTAACACCCATGTGACTCATATAATCAACACTTAACACCCGTGTGACTCATATAATCAACACTTATCTTAACACCCGTGTGACTCATATAATCAACACTTATCTTAACACCTGTGTGTGACTCATATAATCAACACTTATCTTAGCACCTGTGTGTGACTCATATAATCAACACTTATCTTAACACCCGTGTGACTCATATAATCAACACTTATCTTAACACCTGTGTGACTCATATAATCAACACTTATCTTAACACCCGTGTGACTCATATAATCAACACTTATCTTAACACCCGTGTGACTCATATAATCAACACTTATCTTAACACCTGTGTGTGACTCATATAATCAACACTTAACACCTGTGTGACTCATATAATCAACACTTATCTTAACACCTGTGTGTGACTCATATAATCAACACTTATCTTAACACCTGTGTGTGACTCATATAATCAACACTTATCTTAACACCCGTGTGACTCATATAATCAACACTTAACATCTGTGTGACTCATATAATCAACACTTATCTTAACACCCGTGTGACTCATATAATCAACACTTATCTTAACACCTGTATGACTCATATAATCAACACTTAACACCTGTATGACTCATACAATCAACACTTATCTTAACACCTGTGTGACTCATATAATCAACACTTATCTTCACACCCGTGTGACTCATATAATCAACACTTATCTTAATACCTGTATGACTCATATAATCAACACTTATCTTAACACCTGTGTGTGACTCATATAATCAACACTTATCTTAACACCCGTGTGACTCATATAATCAACACTTATCTTAACACCTGTGTGTGACTCATATAATCAACACTTAACACCTGTATGACTCATATAATCAACACTTATCTTAACACCTGTGTGACTCATATAATCAACACTTATCTTAACACACGTGTTACTCATATAATCAACACTTAACACCCGTGTGACTCATAGAATCAACACTTAACACCTGTATGACTCATAGAATCAACACTTATCTTAACACCTGTGTGACTCATATAATCAACACTTATCTTAACACCCGTGTGACTCATATAATCAACACTTATCTTAGCACCTGTGTGTGACTCATATAATCAACACTTAACACCTGTATGACTCATATAATCAACACTTATCTTAACACCCGTGTGACTCATATAATCAACACTTATCTTAACACCTGTGTGTGACTCATATAATCAACACTTAACACCTGTATGACTCATATAATCAACACTTAACACCCGTGTGACTCATATAATCAACACTTATCTTAACACCTGTGTGTGACTCATATAATCAACACTTAACACCTGTATGACTCATATAATCAACACTTATCTTAACACCTGTGTGACTCATATAATCAACACTTATCTTAACACCCGTGTGACTCATATAATCAACACTTATCTTAACACCTGTGTGACTCATATAATCAACACTTATCTTAACACCCGTGTGACTCATATAATCAACACTTATCTTAGCACCTGTGTGTGACTCATATAATCAACACTTAACACCTGTATGACTCATAGAATCAACACTTATCTTAACACCTGTGTGACTCATATAATCAACACTTATCTTAACACCCGTGTGACTCATATAATCAACACTTATCTTAACACCTGTATGACTCATATAATCAACACTTAACACCTGTATGACTCATATAATCAACACTTATCTTAACACCTGTGTGACTCATATAATCAACACTTATCTTAACACCTGTGTGTGACTCATATAATCAACACTTATCTTAACACCCGTGTGACTCATATAATCAACACTTATCTTCACACCTGTGTGTGACTCATATAATCAACACTTAACACCTGTATGACTCATATAATCAACACTTAACACCCGTGTGACTCATAGAATCAACACTTAACACCTGTATGACTCATAGAATCAACACTTATCTTAACACCTGTGTGACTCATATAATCAACACTTATCTTAACACCCGTGTGACTCATATAATCAACACTTATCTTAACACCTGTATGACTCATATAATCAACACTTATCTTAACACCTGTGTGTGACTCATATAATCAACACTTATCTTAACACCCGTGTGACTCATATAATCAACACTTATCTTAACACCCGTGTGACTCATATCATCAACACTTATCTTAACACCTGTGTGTGACTCATATAATCAACACTTATCTTAACACCTGTGTGACTCATATAATCAACACTTATCTTAACACCTGTGTGTGACTCATATAATCAACACTTATCTTAACACCTGTGTGTGACTCATATAATCAACACTTATCTTAACACCTGTGTGTGACTCATATAATCAACACTTAACACCTGTGTGACTCATATAATCAACACTTATCTTAACACCCGTGTGACTCATATAATCAACACTTATCTTAACACCCGTGTGACTCATATAATCAACACTTAACACCCGTGTGACTCATATAATCAACACTTATCTTAACACCTGTGTGACTCATATAATCAACACTTAACACCCGTGTGACTCATATAATCAACACTTAACACCCATGTGACTCATATAATCAACACTTATCTTAACACCCGTGACTCATATATTCTTCACTTAACACCCGTGTGTCTCATATAATATACACTTATCTTAACACCCGTGTGTCTCTGATATTCAACACTTATCTTAACACCTGTGTGTGACTCATATAATCAACACTTATCTTAGCACCTGTGTGTGACTCATATAATCAACACTTATCTTAACACCCGTGTGACTCATATAATCAACACTTATCTTAACACCTGTGTGTGACTCATATAATCAACACTTATCTTAACACCCGTGTGACTCATATAATCAACACTTATCTTAACACCCGTGTGACTCATATAATCAACACTTATCTTAACACCTGTGTGTGACTCATATAATCAACACTTAACACCTGTGTGACTCATATAATCAACACTTATCTTAACACCTGTGTGTGACTCATATAATCAACACTTATCTTAACACCTGTGTGACTCATATAATCAACACTTATCTTAACACCCGTGTGACTCATATAATCAACACTTAACATCTGTGTGACTCATATAATCAACACTTATCTTAACACCCGTGTGACTCATATAATCAACACTTATCTTAACACCTGTATGACTCATATAATCAACACTTAACACCTGTATGACTCATACAATCAACACTTATCTTAACACCTGTGTGACTCATATAATCAACACTTATCTTCACACCCGTGTGACTCATATAATCAACACTTATCTTAATACCTGTATGACTCATATAATCAACACTTATCTTAACACCTGTGTGTGACTCATATAATCAACACTTATCTTAACACCCGTGTGACTCATATAATCAACACTTATCTTAACACCTGTGTGTGACTCATATAATCAACACTTAACACCTGTATGACTCATATAATCAACACTTATCTTAACACCTGTGTGACTCATATAATCAACACTTATCTTAACACCCGTGTGACTCATATAATCAACACTTAACACCCGTGTGACTCATAGAATCAACACTTAACACCTGTATGACTCATAGAATCAACACTTATCTTAACACCTGTGTGACTCATATAATCAACACTTATCTTAACACCCGTGCTGACTCATATAATCAACACTTATCTTAGCACCTGTGTGTGACTCATATAATCAACACTTAACACCTGTATGACTCATATAATCAACACTTATCTTAACACCGTGTGACTCATATAATCAACACTTATCTTAACACCTGTGTGTGACTCATATAATCAACACTTAACACCTGTATGACTCATATAATCAACACTTAACACCCGTGTGACTCATATAATCAACACTTATCTTAACACCTGTGTGTGACTCATATAATCAACACTTAACACCTGTATGACTCATATAATCAACACTTATCTTAACACCTGTGTGACTCATATAATCAACACTTATCTTAACACCCGTGTGACTCATATAATCAACACTTATCTTAACACCTGTGTGACTCATATAATCAACACTTATCTTAACACCCGTGTGACTCATATAATCAACACTTATCTTAGCACCTGTGTGTGACTCATATAATCAACACTTAACACCTGTATGACTCATAGAATCAACACTTATCTTAACACCTGTGTGACTCATATAATCAACACTTATCTTAACACCCGTGTGACTCATATAATCAACACTTATCTTAACACCTGTGTGTGACTCATATAATCAACACTTAACACCTGTATGACTCATATAATCAACACTTATCTTAACACCCGTGTGACTCATATAATCAACACTTATCTTAGCACCTGTGTGACTCCTGAGATGTTACCTGATGTTGCCACATTTTATTTACCTGCCAGAAGGATTGGCAGGATGTTCCTGAGCTGCACATCTCATGCTTTCTGTCGGCCATCTTGGTTTTCAGAGATTTGTGTTGCACTGACAGCACCTGGCCAGTGGGTGGCAGTGTGTGGCATGATATGAAACTACAGCATCAAGACTCATGGACATATAAGGACATGTCTGTCACACAGCTGTTTACTGCAGAGACCACGATGTGTGACAGAGGTCAAATTTAGAAACGTTAAATTTCTCATTAAATTTGCTGCTGAAGAAACGACCTGATGTGACTGTTTCCCCTCAGAAAATAAATATAATAAAAACTATGAAAAAAGTCATTAAAATGTTTCAAAGTCATAATAATTAAAAACAATCTACGGACTCAAGATGTCGGCACACTTACATCTCTGCAGTGTTTCACTTTACTGTTGAGTTTCATCAGAGTGAACACGAGGCATCACTGGACCAACAGGTAAAAGGAAACAATGTCAGTCTAATGTAACACACCTGTGGTCAAAGCTCTGCCTCCTGGGAGTTGTAGTTTTTAAGTACAGAAAGGTAAACTGTGAGGCCTACAGATGGAAGCTGGACGTGTCTTGTGTCTTTAATGGATTTGGGGCTCTCTGATTAATGATGGTGGTCACGTGTTATAAATATCTGCGTCTCTGTCTCAGTGACTTCGTTTGTTTCAAACCTCAGGTCCATGATCTGTAAAAGCTGAAGCTTGATTTCAGAAACGAGGCTGAAAACACCCGTTGCTGTTGCTGTTGCTGCTGCGTCTTCACCGTTGCTGGATCACAGGGATCTGTTGTACATGAATGTCACTGTGTGCTTTATTCCAGAGCTGGTCGGCCATCTTTGACCTTTCATAGGCGCAGTCGCTGCTATTTATAAACTATTACAAGTTATAATTTTCTTATACAATTTTCTTTTTAAAAAATTGCATTAATATCAAAGAATATTACAAGTCATACTTAAAAATAATAATATATAAAAAACAATATATATCAATATAATTTAAAATATTACAAGTCATAATCTAAAAAATATATTTATAATATTAAAAAGATGGGATTATTTTCTTTAAAAAATACATTAATATTATAAAAATGTTAGAAGTCATAATTTCTAAAAAATATTGTATATTAATTAAAAATGTTACAAGTACTACATTTCTAAAAACAATAATAATATCAAGTACAACAAGTCATACGTTTTTAATTATTACAACTTTTTTCACAGTTTCTCAGTTATTGTGACGTTTCTTTCGGAAAAATACTGCTTTCTTTCTTTCTTAATATTTTAATTTTATTCTTTAAATCTGAGATGTTTTTATTTCCTCTGATCACCACATTCAGTGAGAGTGAAAATATTTCTTATAACAGCTGTTTAAGACATTTATTAAAAAAAAAAAAACATAATATTTTTATAAAATATAATAATTTTTATCACACTGTTTTTTCTAGTTTTCAAGACTGAGACAAAATAAATAAATTAATATTGGTATAATAAGTTTTCTTTTACTACTGTGATTATTTTTATTTTATATTATTTTTTTATATTATTATTATTATTTTTTTCCTTTGAGTTCTTTAAACTCATGACATAAAACTCAAACATAAAAAAAGAAAACCAGAAAGTGATTCATGGTTTATTTTTACATTAAAAACATTGGTGTGTTTCTGTGACTTTACTGGATGTACTGCTTTACATATTTATTATTTTTTGACTTGAATCAATTTTGTTTTTGCAGTTTTGCATCAGATGAGGTACAGGAGCTGTACGGAGAAAGATTTGCGTCAATATTATTTATGTGAACAGATCAACAACCCTTGAGTAAATGTGTAATCTGTAAATATAAAACAACTTCCAAAAACAAAAATACAAAAAAAAGGAGATTTACAAACTCCCCAACATATTTTACATAAACAAATTATCTGTGAATACATTTAATTAATTTACAAATAAATAATAAAAAAAACCCAACTGAGATTGTCTTTATTAAATTAATATATGGAGACAAATTTGTGTCAATGTTATTTGTGCAAACGGATCAACAACCCGTGTGTACATGTGTAATCTGTAAATATATAAAACAACTTCCAATAATACAAAAAATTATTGTAAACTCCCCAAAATATTACACGTCAAGTATAAAACAGATCTGCAATTTAAAAAAAAGACTAAGTGTGTAAAATGCAAATCTGCAAATGTAACATTGAGATTCACAAAAAGGTTTCAGTTTTTCATTTATTTGCAAATTTATTTAAATTTGTGTTTTTACAGATTTGTTTTATATTTCTTTTTTTTTTTTAGTTTAAAAATCATACTTATGTATTTGTGTGAGTTGTTTTTACACATTAACACTCGGGTTGTTTCTGCAGATAATTCTGACACCAATCTGCCTCCGTACCATGCTGTAGGTTTCTTTATTGAAGTGGTTTCTGGATGTCGGGTCTGGCAGTGAAGTTGTGGAGGATCCTGGAGCGGATCTGATGCAGGTTGATGCCGTAGATGATGGGGTTAATGAGGGGCGGGACCACCAGGAACTCTGCGGCCAGCAGGTTCTGCAGAGCCTGCAGCGTGCCGCCGCCGCCGCCGCCATAACGAGCGTACATGGTGTCAAACACCAGCGAGCCGGTGAAGATGAGCAGCGTGGCGAGGTGTGGCAGACACGTCTGTATGAACTTCCTGCGGTCGGAATGCAGCCTGAGCGAGGCTCGGACCAGGTGTGTGTAGGACACGAGGATGAGTGCGATCTGCGAGATGTGCGAGAACATGAGCACGAAGCCGTAGATGTTGTTGACGGTGGTGTCGGAGCACGACAGCTTCACCACCTCCCAGTTGGTGCAGAAGATCTTCTTGATGTGGCGCCGGCAGATCGGCAGGCTGGCTGTCAGCATGATGCCGATCACCGTCTCCAGCAGCGTGAAGCACCAGGTGAGCAGCAGCAGCTGCGCCACCCTCTGCGCCGTCATCAGCGTGCGGTACTGCAGCGGCTTACAGATGGCCAGGTAGCGGTCGTACGCCATGACGGTCAGGCTGGTGAACTCACAGAAGACGTAGCAGTAAACGCCAAACAGCTGCAACAGACAGCCGGCGTACGTGATGACCTGGGCGTCGGCCAGGAGGTCGTGGAGCAGCTTCGGGTAGAAACTGGACGCTCCGCAGATGCCGTTAAAACACAGGTTGCACAGGAAGATGTAGATGGGGTCATGGAGCGTTTTCTCCAGGCAGACGGTGACGATGAGCGTCAGGTTGACGAAGATGGTGAAGAGGTATGACATCAGAGCGAAGGTGAAGAACAGCTGGCGGTTTGTCACAGAGTCGTTGAGACCCTGAAGCACAAACACAAGCTCCGAGTTATTCGGCATCATCATCATCACCTGACACTCTGTCACCATGTGACACCTTAACACCCTGTCACACTGTCACTCTGTCACACCGTCACACACAACAGGAACCGTCACATGTCAAACCAAAGGTGTCACCTCACCTCTGCACAGCGACAGAACAATCTGAGCCACACACGTCTTGTGAGTGAAACCAGGCGACAAAGAAACACTGTGACACACTGAGATATGAGCACATGAAACACTGAGCTGTTTAAACAGAGACACAGTGACACATGTTCAGGACCTGACCTGAGTCAAACTGTCAAACATCACTCAGTCACACCAGAGTCAAACCACAGTGTGAACACATGAACCATGAGCACATGAAACACATTCGTCAGCAGTGAATCACACCAGAGTCAAACCACAGTGTGAACACGTGAACCATGAGCACATGAAACACATTCGTCAGCAGTGAATCACATCAGAGTCAAACTACAGAGTGAACACATGAACCATGAGCACATGAAACACATTCGTCAGCAGTGAATCACATCAGAGTCAAACTACAGAGTGAACACATGAACCATGAGCACATGAAACACATTCATCAGCAGTGAAACCTGAAAACAGTGCGACACAAATGTTTAAATGTTGAGAGGAGACATCAGATGGACTCAGAGACACAGATGAGACAGAGGAAGACTCCTGTCCTTCATCTGTCCTTCACTGTGGACAAACAGAGACACGTGACATCATGAGCAGGACAGAGACACAGTGAGACATGAGACACATCAGCAGCTGGCAGGTGACATCACACAGAGCCGCTCAACATCCTGCCGAGCGGCTGGAGGACAGAGACGAAGATCAGCAGCTCTTATACACCTCAAACCTGCACAGGGACACGTACAGGGCGACCAGGCAGAGGCCACGCCCCCTCGTCATGAGTCACAGTCCAGTTTGTTATCACTGAGGAGGATTTTACATGTGAGGAATTTGGTTGTGAGACATAAATATAGGAGAAAATAAAAATATTAAAAACTAGGGCTGATTTTTCAACTCAGGATTAATTATATGTTTAAAATTACATTATTTTGCATTTAAAACATTTTGAAGTTCAAGTTGATTCAAGTTAATTCAAATTAAACGCACATTAACACAGTGGTTCCCAACAGCAGAGCATGGTGCTGCTCTGGTTACTTTGGCTACTGATTGTTTGTCCAAGTGTTGATCGAGTGGACTGTGTGATAAAATTTGAGCTATTGCATATACGGGACAGTGTCCAGCAGTCTCCACCAAGGCTGTTGTTCTCATCAAGCGACTTTCTAATTACTCCGAAGCCGGGTGAGGGATTGTTCGGCCAGGGCGGCCGCAAACAACTACCCTGGAAGCGAGGCAGGAGAGCCGGGGCTCTAGTACGCCTACGGAGGTGCAAACATCGCGATCCTCTGCCCAGCATTATCCCGTCTAATGTCCGATCGTTGGCTGACAAGACAGACGAGCTGTCCCTTCTCATCAGCTCGAGGTGCGACATTGCTGACTGCTCGGTGATGTGCTTCAACTTGAAACCTGGCTTCACGAAGGAATACCCGACTCAGCGCTACACCAGGCCGGCTCCTCACTGCTCCGGGCGGATCGCACTGTGGATTCACTAAAGCAGAAGGGCAGCGGGGTCTGCTTCTTGGTGAACAACAGGTGGTGCACCAACACTACTGTGATTCACTGAACACGTTCGCCTGAACTGGAGGCCCTCGCGATTCAATGCCGACCGTTCTATCTACAGAGGGACTTCGGTTCCATCATTCTGCCGTTCAGCTGCCCAGGTCACGGAGATGGAGAGAACGCACCCGGACTCGGTCCTCCTGCTAATGGGGGATTTCAACCACGTCAGTCTGAACAGATCTCTCCCCAGGTACAAACGACAGATACACCTTGCCACAAGACGTGAGAAAACACTCAACCAGTGTTACTGTACTATCCCTCAGGCATACCGTGCGGTGACGTGGGCGCCTTTAGGGCGATCCGACCATAACATGATCTTCCCGATTCATATCGTCAGCAATTAAAAACTGTTAAACACAAGACGAGGACAATCCGATGATGGACACCTGAGGCTGCAGAATTGCTATGCGACTGCATGGAACAAACTGACTGGAATGTTTTTGGGGAAGCATGTTGTGGCTTAGACGACTTTACTGACACAGTGACACCATATATTAACTTTGTGGAGGACTCATGTATTCCATCTAAGTCTGTGGTTGTGTTCAGTAATAATAAGCCATGGTTCAACAAAGAGATTAAAACAATCAATCAATCAAACTTTATTGCAGACTCCAACATCCAAACAGACATACAATCACATACAGTACATAAAACAAAAATACAGTAAAAAGGCGTTATATCACAAAATATTAAAAAAGTACTTGTGCATATTCAGTAAAACACTACGCACTAACAAAAATTCTGCTTTTAAAAGTGGAGATAAAGACCTGTATAGAATTGCCAGATATGAATTTGAACATGCTGTTAAGAAAGCAAACGCCAGGTATAGAGACAGTCTAGAAGATAGAATAAAGCTGGGGATATCAGGGGGGTCTGGCAGGGACGAGAGACGATAACTGGGTATAAGACTAACAGTTGGTCCAAGAGGCAGATCCACAGCTCCCAGATATGCTCAATGAATTCTTCTGCAGGGTCAATGTGAATTTATCCAACTCGGACCTTGCAATAAGATCACTCTCTGCCCCTCCCCCTGTGGTCGTGGAGCACGAAGTCAGAGCCCTGCTCCGCAAGCAGAATATTAGGAAAGCTGCAGGGCCAGATGGTGTGTCTGCCTTTACTCTCATGAGCTGCGCTCACCAACTTGCTTCTGTTTTTACAGACATTTGTAACTGGTCTCTTCACGAGTGCAAAGTTTCAAATCTGCTGTGATTATCCCTGTACCAAAGAAATCAAATGTCAGCTGTCTGAATGACTACAGGCCTGTCGCCTTGACTTCTGTTGTCATGAAAGTATTTGAACGACTAGTCTGTAATTTTTATCTAGTGTTGAAATGGACAGCTATCACTTTGCCTATAGAGCCAACAGATCTGTAGAGGATGCTGTGTCTTTGTGCCTCCAAAGCATTCTGCAGCACCTGGAGGTCCCTGGTACATACGCGAGAGTTTTATTCATAGATTTTAGCTCTGCTTTTAATACTTTATTGCCCAATATGTTATTTAGCAAACTCCAGTTGATGGGAATCAGACAATCCATATGTCACTGGATCCTAGACTGTGTCCTCTCTCCCTCCTCTCCTCTCTTCATACCAATGACTGTAGGTCTTAAATATGCCGACGACACAACTGCTGAAGGGCTCATCAGTAATAACAATGAATCAGACAGTTCTTGCCTTGTCTGGTTGGTTAGCCTTTTGGCTACAATTGGATGCATTTACATTTTATTTTTAAAATGTTCATTAATGTACATTGTCCCTGTACAACAAATAAAGATAAATGAAATGACAATGAAACTACAGAGCTGAGGTGGATGCTCTGGTGACATGGTGTAAAGTGAATGACCTGGTTTTAAATGTTGCTAAGACAAAAGAAATTATAGTTGATTTTAGACAGGGAGGGGCAGCCCACCTTCCTTTGGTCATTCATGACCAGATAGTGGAGAGAGTCTCTAGTTTTAAATTTCTTGGCACCACCCTATGCCACACTCTAAAGTGGGAAGTCAACTCCAGCCTACTTATAAGCAAAGCCCACCAAAGACTTCACTTTCTGCACCAGCTCAGGAAGTTTGGTGTGGGAAGAGAGGCAATGCTCCAATTTTACCACGCTGGGGCGGAGAGTGTTCTAGTCCCCTCATCACGGTCTGGTACGGCAATGGTACTGCCTCAGACAGGAAGCAGCTGGAAAGGGTGCAAAAACTGCATCAAAAATCATTGGGTGTGAGATTCCTTCTGTGGCCTCCATCTACGACTCCCGAATGAGCCACAGGGTGCAGAAAATGCTAGCTGACCCCTCCCACCCTGCGAAACCCATTTTCCAGCTTCTTCCTTCTGGGAAAAGATTTGAACGTCTAGGTGGGAGAACATCCCGCTCATGTAATAGCACATACCCTGTGGCCATTAAACACCTCAATGCCCGATCACCCTGTAGCACAATAATACTGAACTAAATGCACTTTAAACTGTACTGTATGTAAAGCACCTTATCTGATCTTACTTGAAGTCACTTTTAAGGAAGTTGTAAGGTCTGCTGTATTTATGTGTTTTAAATGTGAGTCCATGTATTTGTCTTTCATCTACAGTACTATGTGTTCCTGTGTGTGATATGCCTTTTTAACCTGACTACACTAAGACAAATTCCAATCAACCTTGTGTTGACATGGCAAATAAAGTATTCTATTCTATTCCTACAGTTGGGTCATGGTCCAAGCGTGGGTCGCAGTTTCATTCTGAATGGACCACAAGTGACTCGCAAACGTGTCAAGTTTGTAAGTTGACACGTTTTATTTTGAAGTGACGACATGACCAAACGACAGTGTGTATTCAACTGTGTGGACGTTGACCTAATGACTGAGGAGAAACTGGATCAGTTTTGAACCAGTGTTCTTGAGGTTCTTTAAAAGTTGAAGGTGTCGTAGAGGACGACCCGCGGTCCATTAATGAGGAGGGTTTCTGTTGTCCCATAATGCAACACTTGAGGAGCTGCTCATGAAGTGTGCAGTGAAACTTAAAACATGCTAACCCTAACGATTTAAAGACACACCTCCTGCAGAAAGACGCTGCAGATCTCCGTCTGCATCATCCTGATTAAATCCATCTGAAATAAAAACTATAACTTGTAGAACATTTGTTGTTTTTGCAGCAGAGAGCTGAAGCTTCTGTCTGTCCTGTCATCACATCTTTACTTTATGGTCCCGTGCTTTACACGTCATATAAACGTGATATTTAGCTGGAATTATTTGCAGGAATTTCCTGTAACAGCTGCAGGAGATCACTGTTTGCATCATCCTCTATGTCAATCTACAAAAAATCATAACCTCTGCAACATTCATTGTTTTTGCAGCAGAGAGGCCTCAGTCTTCCATGTCATCATGCCACACTCTCGTAATGACGTCATCTCAAAACGTCACACCACATCAAAACATGTGGTGGCGTCAGCGGAATGAAAACGCCTTTTGACTGCTCATAAAAATGATCGTATCTCAAAAACTAAATAATGTTCATAGTTCAAACAACTTACAAAGGTCTAAGACATATTTTCTTTATGTTTTTACATTAAAAATCTTTTGGATCAAAGTGTTTTTTCTTTTATTTTGTAAAATCTGACAAAGAAAAACGTCCATTTTTTTATATCATTTTTCTCAATGACACAATTTCAATACTGTTATCAATTATTGTGATTTATTGACTGAAATAACATTTTAGCTCCGGTTGTACAGATTTTAGTGATGTGAAGTATTTACAGATACTCCAGGAAATGACATCACAATAAACAGAAACACAAACGTAGGCAGTGGTGGACTGTTTCTGTTGTGCAAAGGGTTAAATCTGACTTTTGTTCAAAAGACAACCAATCTGATTTATGAGCATCCAAAACTACCAAAATAATGCAGCGTCAGCATCAGTGTGCAGAGAGTCATCCTGATTATAATGTTTCATGATGAAATAAAGATGTAAAGAGATAAACAGGATGAACGCAGCTCAGCTCATCTTAAAGTCCACAGAGGCTGCTGCTGCTGAGAGAGTTACATCACTGTCCCTCAGGTCAGAGGTCATTCCAGCCCGTCAACATGTCTGTCCCTGAGGCGTCTTCACGCTCGCCACAGTTTCCACCAATTCCCTCTGAAGCAAATTACACTCAGAGCTGTTGACCAGTGAGACCAATCAGCAGGAGCACACCTCAGGACTGGTTGCACTGGTCCTCAGAGGGCTGATAATGACCTCCCCTCAGACCGCTCTGTGACAGCGTCATCATGTTTACAACAAACTGCCACAACAAGTGGACACTGAAGTTTTCTGAAGCGTCTCTGGACAGTCTTTAGTCTTTGAGTCCCACTGTGAGAAAATAAAGATAAATAAATAAATAAAACATCCTTTCACGTTGGCATGATACGCAGCTTGTCACCGCCAATATGTAATGGTGCCCGGCAGTGCTAGGGGATAATGTGGCGGGAAAATAACTAAAGTTAAAAGGGCGAAAGTGGGGCAATAGGGACGGGCGGTGGATGGGTCCAACAACCACCGACTTTCACCAAGGAGGCCTGTGTTCACTTCCTGTAAGATTCTAAAGCCAAACCCTGTTCTTTGTTCCTAAACCCAACCACGTGTGTGTGTTGGCTAAACGTAACCACGTGTGTGTGTTGAAGGAAAAAAACATCAGTTGGCGGTGTTGTACCGACGTAGTGCTTTTATTTTGAAAGAGGCTGTATGCAAACAGGTCTTTAGTCATATCTGAAGTCGGACTGTGTTCTTTGGAGCTGGGATAATAGTCCATTGAAATAAAGTTCTGCTCCGTGATGTCTCTTCCTGAGATATGATGTCAAAACATGACAATGCCACAGTGACCTTTGACCTTTTTTCTTTAGTAAAATCTCGTACAGAAACCTTTCAGTCATGCTCAGCAGACACTTTCAAATGACTTAAATTGAAACTAATAAACTGATGACACTGTGTTTTTCAGACCATGTGTCTTTGCTTCTTATGACGGGACAATAACACAGGAAAATAAGATGAGCTGTGTGTGCTCTGTCCTTCCTGACAAACATTTTCCTGCTGAAGCTGCTGAGCCACAGACAAACACTTATTTTGTTCTTGTGTTACTCGCGCTGAAAAATCTAAAAAGATTTTTACACGTGACACGAATTTTGGTCATGTTGAGTCCGTACATCACGGGGCTGAGGAGTGGCTGGCACGTGAGGAAGTGTAATGATAAAAATATTCCTAACACATCAGGCACACTGCTCATATCAAACCTGCTCTGTAATATTTCAAAGAAAGTCCCGAAGGAGAAGTTGAGCAGAGAGGCGAGGTGAGGCGTGCAGGTGCTGACGGCTTTCTGTCTCGTCTGTTTAGAGCCAGAGAAACAGACTTTAAGGATCCTGATGTACGAGTAAAGAATCACAGACACAGGAACACAGACTGTGACAGAACAGGCGACGAGTTCATAGACGTTATTGACTGTGGTGTCATAACAAGCCAGCTTTATGATGGAGTGGTTGTCACAGTAGACTTTATTGATGACGCTCCCACACAGCTGCAGAGACGCACTCAACACTGTCGTAACAAACACAGCAACAAAAGGAGGAAACCAAATCACAGCAATGAGCATGATCACCTTATCAGACGTCATGCGTGTGTTATACTGCAGAGGATGACAGATGGCCAGATATCTGTCATAAGACATGACGGCCAAGTTCGTGAACTCGACACTGCCGTAAGAGTACACACAGAAAATCTGCAGGAAACAAGCTGAAGCAGAGACAGTGTGAATGTCAGAGAGGATCTGAAGCAGCAGCAATGGAAACAACCCTGTACTACCATACAGTTCATTTACAAACAGGCTGCACAGAAACATGTACATAGGTTCATGTAAGCTTCTGTTCACACAGATAACCACAATCAGCAGGAGGTTGGCACAGATAATCAACATGTATAAAAATATAATCAGCAGGAAAAAGAAGGATTTAAAGGACTCAGTGTCAACGTAGGCATCCAGAGTGAAATATACATCATGCGTGGAGTTTATCATCATCCTGCTTCTGCTTTAAAAACAGCGTCACAGTGCACGAGAGCAAACAGAGTCCAACACATCACATTGTGTTTGTTACAGACGATTTAACATGACAGAGCTCAAACAGTCAGCACAGTGCTCAGGCTCCTCACAGCCAGCTATCATCCCGACAAACAAACTTACCGCTCTGATCTAAAGTCAGTGTCCAGGTGAGAAACTACAAACACCAGCCTGAGTCTCTCCTGACTGAACCCAAACTCTTCTCCTGCTTCTTTTAAACGTTTCAAGCCCACAGCAGCGCCCCGACGACGTCATCACAGGAACTGCTGTGAGTTTCTAACTGAAAAACAAAAAGGCACATGTTGCTCGTTGGCCCCTCAGGGCCAAAAGTTATACACAAATAGATGATGGTTATTTTTTAACATTTTAATGTCTAAATGTGTAGCCTATACATGGGATACAAAATATGTTTCATCTACAAAGTGTGCCTTCTCCTCTACATCTGCCCAGCCTCAATAGGGGTGGCTAATCTTGAGTTATCCTTTTAGCTAGTTGTGGATTTCAAATCCAAACAGTAAACATATGGGACACAGAGGCTTTAATGGTGTGTGGAAGGATTTGTATGTTTTCACCGCCAAACCTGGAAAGGCAAAGTACGAAATAATCATAATTAGCCCACTGCAGAGTCGCCCCCTGCTGGTAAAAGATATCCTGGAATGTATTTGTGACTTATGTTATATGTTAATAAGCTGTGTCTTTGTACAGTTTGCATACAGTCTCTTTCAAAATAAAAGCATTAAGTCAGTACAACACCGTCAACTGATGTTTTTTCCTCCAGCAACACACACGTGGTTACATTTAGCCAACACACACACGTGGTTACGTTTAGCCAACACACACACGTGGTTACGTTTAGCCGACACACACACGTGGTTACGTTTAGCCGACACACACACGTGGTTACGTTTAGCCAACACACACACGTGGTTACGTTTAGCCAACACACACACGTGGTTACGTTTAGCCAACACACACACACACGTGGTTACATTTAGCCAACACACACACACGTGGTTACATTTAGCCAAACACACACAAGTGGTTACGTTTAGCCAACACACACACGTGGTTACGTTTAGCCAACACACACATGTGGTTACGTTTAGCCAACACACACATGTGGTTACGTTTAGCCAACACACACACACACGTGGTTACATTTAGCCAACACACACACACATGGTTACATTTAGCCAAACACACACAAGTGGTTACGTTTAGCCAACACACACACACACGTGGTTACGTTTAGCCAACACACACACACACGTGGTTACGTTTAGCCAACATACACACACGTGGTTACATTTAGCCAACATACACACACGTGGTTACGTTTAGCCAACACACACACACACGTGGTTACGTTTAGCCAACATACACACACGTGGTTACATTTAGCCAACACACACACACGTGATTACGTTTAGCCAACACACACACACACGTGGTTACGTTTAGCCAACATACACACACGTGGTTACATTTAGCCAACATACACACACGTGGTTACATTTAGCCAACACACACACGTGGTTATGTTTAGCCAACACACACACACACGTGGTTACGTTTAGCCAACACACACACACACGTGGTTACATTTAGCCAACACACACACGTGGTTACATTTAGCCAACATACACACACGTGGTTACATTTAGCCAACACACACACGTGGTTACGTTTAGCCAACACACACACACACACGTGGTTACGTTTAGCCAACATACACACACGTGGTTACATTTAGCCAAACACACACACACGTGGTTACATTTAGCCAACACACACACGTGGTTATGTTTAGCCAACACACACACACGTGGTTACATTTAGCCAACACACACACGTGGTTACATTTAGCCAACATACACACACGTGGTTACGTTTAGCCAACACACACACACGTGGTTACATTTAGCTGACACACACACGTGGTTACGTTTAGCCAACACACACACGTGGTTACATTTAGCCAACACACACACGTGGTTACATTTAGCCAACACACACACGTGGTTACGTTTAGCCAACATACACACACGTGGTTACATTTAGCCAACACACACACACACGTGGTTACATTTAGCCAACACACACACGTGGTTACATTTAGCCAACACACACACGTGGTTACGTTTAGCCAACACACACACACACACACGTGGTTACGTTTAGCCAACATACACACACATGTGGTTACGTTTAGCCAACACACACACGTGGTTACATTTAGCCAACACACACACGTGGTTACATTTAGCCAACACACACACGTGGTTACATTTAGCTGACACACACACGTGGTTACATTTAGCCAACACACACACACATGGTTACGTTTAGCCAACACACACACGTGGTTACGTTTAGCCAACACACACACGTGGTTACGTTTAGCCAACACACACACACACACGTGGTTACGTTTAGCCAACACACACACGTGGTTACGTTTAGCCAACACACACACACACGTGGTTACGTTTAGCCAACACACACACACGTGGTTACGTTTAGCCAACACACACACACACGTGGTTACGTTTAGCCAACACACACACGTGGTTACATTTAGCCAACACACACACGTGGTTACATTTAGTCAACACACACACACGAGGTTACATTTAGCCAACACACACACACGTGGTTACATTTAGTCAACACACACACGTGGTTACGTTTAGCCAACATACACACACGTGGTTACATTTAGCCAACACACACACACACGTGGTTACATTTAGCCAACACACACACGTGGTTACGTTTAGCCAACACACACACACGTGGTTACATTTAGCCAACACACACACGTGGTTACATTTAGCCAACACACACACACGTGGTTACGTTTAGCCAACACACACACACACACACGTGGTTACGTTTAGCCAACATACACACACATGTGGTTACGTTTAGCCAACACACCCACGTGGTTACGTTTAGCCAACACACACACACGTGGTTACATTTAGCCAACACACACACACACATGGTTACGTTTAGCCAACACACACACGTGGTTACGTTTAGCCGACACACACACACGTGGTTACGTTTAGCCAACACACACACACGTGGTTACGTTTAGCCAACACACACACGTGGTTACGTTTAGCCGACACACACACGTGGTTACGTTTAGCCAACACACACACACGTGGTTACGTTTAGCCAACACACACACACGTGGTTACATTTAGCCAACACACACACACGTGGTTACGTTTAGCCAACACACACGTGGTTACGTTTAGCCAACACACACACACGTGGTTACATTTAGCCAACACACCCACGTGGTTACGTTTAGCCAACATACACACACGTGGTTACGTTTAGCCAACACACACACACGTGGTTACGTTTAGCCAACACACACACACACGTGGTTACGTTTAGCCAACACACACACACGTGGTTACGTTTAGCCAACACACACACGTGGTTACGTTTAGCCAACACACACACACGTGGTTACATTTAGCCAACACACCCACGTGGTTACGTTTAGCCAACATACACACACGTGGTTACGTTTAGCCAACACACACACACACGTGGTTACATTTAGCCAACACACACGTGGTTACATTTAGCCAACACACACACGTGGTTACGTTTAGCCAACACACACACACACGTGGTTACGTTTAGCCAACATACACACACATGTGGTTACGTTTAGCCAACACACACACACACGTGGTTACGTTTAGCCAACACACACACGTGGTTACGTTTAGCCAACACACACACGTGGTTACATTTAGCCAACACACACATGTGGTTACATTTAGCCAACACACACACACACGTGGTTACGTTTAGCCAACACACACACACACGTGGTTACATTTAGCCAACACACACATGTGGTTACGTTTAGCCAACACAGACACACACGTGGTTACGTTTAGCCAACACACACATGTGGTTACGTTTAGCCAACACACACATGTGGTTACGTTTAGCCAACACACACACACACACGTGGTTACATTTAGCCAACACACACACGTGGTTACATTTAGCCAAACACACACACGTGGTTACGTTTAGCCAACATACACACACGTGATTACGTTTAGCCAACACACACACACACGTGGTTACGTTTAGCCAACATACACACACGTGGTTACGTTTAGCCGACACACACACACACACACACATAGACACACACACACATACACACAGACACACACACATACACACGGTTATGTTTACATGTGTTTCATGTGGCCATGGTGTCATGTGTTCACTGTGGTTTGAGTCTGATGTGATTCGGTGGTGATGAATGTGTTTCATGTGCTCATATCTCAGTGTGTCACCTGGTTTCAGTCACATGACATGTGTGGGTCAGATTTTCAACGACTTCAGAGTGAGACCGGGTTTGAAAAGTCTTTAACTGGACTGAGCAGTCTCGTCTTTAAAATTCTTAAATATCTGGTGGGCGTATTTTTTAAACAGTTACAGTGAAAGTATTAAAAGTCAGAGGGATATCTGATGAGGTCAGTGAGTGGGTGGACCCAAACTGGAAAAGGTCAAAAGAGGCAGACGCAGAGTCTCAGCTCAGTCGGTGTGATTCACTCGATGATGATGACTCGGTCCTGTGAGCAGACTGCTTCATGAACCTGTGGAGGATCATGATGAACTACACACAGTTTTCATATTTCAAACTTGTTGCCTACGTTGACTCCAGGCTGGTAAACTACGTCTTTTTCACTATTCTGACGTGCTTATACATGTTGATTATCTGTGCCAACCTCCTGCTGATTGTGGTTATCTGTGTGAACAGAAGCTTACATGAACCTATGTACATGTTTCTGTGCAGCCTGTTTGTAAATGAACTGTATGGTAGTACAGGGTTGTTTCCATTGCTGCTGCTTCAGATCCTCTCTGACATTCACACTGTCTCTGCTTCAGCTTGTTTCCTGCAGATTTTCTGTGTGTACTCTTACGTCTGTGTGGAATTTTTCAACTTGGCCGTCATGTCTTATGACAGATATCTGGCCATCTGTCATCCTCTGCAGTATAACACACGCATGACATTGAAAAAGGTCGTCGTGCTCATTGCTATCGTTTGGTTACCTGCTCTCCTGATAGTTGTCTGCACAACGTTGTTGAGTTCGTCTTTAACGCTGTGTGGGAACGTCATCAACAAAGTGTACTGTGAGAACTTCTCTATCGTCAAACTGGCCTGCTCCAGCAGCTTGGCCTTAAACATTTATGGACTCTTCGTCAGTGCCGTCGCAGTCTTTACTCCTCTGGTGTTTATCTTTTACACTTACATTCAGATTCTTTACGTCTGTTTCTCTGGCTGTAAACAGACGAGACAGAAAGCCGTCAGCACCTGCACGCCTCACCTCGCCTCTCTGCTCAACTTCTCCTTCGGGGTTTGTTGTGAAGTGTTACAGAGCAGGTTTGACATGAGCAATGTTCCCAACATATTACGAATATTTTTATCATTATACTTCCTCACGTGTCAGCCGCTCTTTAACCCCGTACTGTACGGACTGAAAATGAGCAAAATACGTGTCATATGTAAAAGTCTGTTTCTGCTCTGAGGTGTGGTTCATGTGGTTCAGCCATCACTGTGTCTAAAGTTTACTGTGTGTTTGAAAAAGAGGGAAATAAAGCCTGAGTGATCCAACACAAACAGCTGGAGTCTGTCTTTGTGAAGGCTGAGAGCAAGTGACTCACACATTCATTCACTCATTATGCCATGGTGAACCGTAGGAAAAGAAGTGTCCACACGTTTGTCTCCATGGTTCATGTTTTTCTGTTGTATGGATCAAAGACAGATGATCGGTCTTTAAAAACTATCAGAAGGATATGATGCAAACAATATATTAAATCAAACTGCACTGTATAACCACTGCTCTGCAGGTACACGTCATTTATAAAGGTTTCATTAATCTGAATTCAACAGCTGCCCATAAAATCTTGAACATAAAAGCAGAGATGCAGACTGATCTGTGAGATCTGTATCCCTCCTGATGTCGACCTTACGATGCAAATTAAGGACAGACGTGACAGATCCACATTAAGCAGAGTTTATAGTTCTGTGCTGTTCATCTCCTGTTTGATGGCTCTTTAAAGCTCTGCTGCAACACACAGGGTTTGTTTTTCTAGAAGCAGAAGGCCCTCATTCTACCTTTGGGAGTTTCCTCCATTGACTCAGGAATACAGACACTGACTTATTTATTGTTTGTCATGTTGACTGAAAGAAACGTGTTCATTTAAAGCTGTAATTTCTGTTAGTCAGATAACAGTACATGCGTTATGTGATAACACATCCCGGTCTCAGTCCAAAGTCATTCAACACCGCTGCTTAGTCACACGTGCCCGGCAGTGTCAGAGGGATGCTGCCGTTGACTGTTAAACAATAATGGACTTTGTATCACCGTCTCCTCACATAAGCAAGACAGCCTTAGAATTTACTGGACCTGGAGGATTTTTGGTGAGAAGAATGTTCAGCTTCACCACCTGAGAAAATAAAGAGTCTCGTCCACGACTATTACAAAAGGCTGCAAACTGTCACTGAAGCAAAAGAGGGACACACACACACGATAAAGATCTGAGGGAACGTAAACTTCTGAACAAGGACAATCTCAGTATTTTCTTTATCACAGAGGATGTCGTTCTGTTGGCTTCATCCAGGGGCGCAGACGGGCTTTTTGAAGTGGGGGGGGGGACCACGCTGTCAGCAAGTGATTCCAACTCAATTAGTTATTTTGTGTAAATAGATATATGTATATATACATATATACTAAAGCTGCAATAAACATGAGTTTTCTGACTGAATGAACATTGGTAAACAAAGGTCTACCTGATCAACACTAGCCATACATGATCAAACTGTTATTTGTCTGGTATGTCAATCACACACCAAAACGTCATGCTTTCTTCATATGTTTTATTTAAACTATTTAAACTATTTATTTATTTAAACTTTAACTGTATTCCAACAAAAAAGCAAAAAACCTATGTGCAAAAACTAATAATAAAATAAAATTGAAATGATTCACACTCGTGCCTTCATGTAAATGATTATAAACATAACAATGTGTTTGAAAATGGAAGCATAAACACTTAAACAACAGATTCACATTAATAAAAAGAAGTAAGTATAGCCTACATAGCATGAAATGTGAAATGAAATTCACACTTTAAATGAAATATTAGGAATTCCCTCTGTAACTATGACTGTTTCAGTTAACTGTTGCTGCTTACTAAAATAACATTATACATAGAAATAACAACATTTAAGATATTCACCTGCAGCCCAGAATGCTGTTATTTTACATTTAGCCTACTTCAGGTGAGTCCCAGTGCCTTCTTATTATTGTCAGACTAGCTGCTCAACATTACAAAACAAATATTTGCCACATCTGGGAAAGTCAACAGGCGTAGGATATTTACATCTTTTGGTTCTTGAAAAAAACGCTGTGATTATTTTTCTTTCTTCTCTGGCTTCATGTGGCAGAAAAATCACCAGCTCAGGCATTAGACAGCTGTATATGATCACTATGGTTACCGCTACAGGCACAGCTACCAGCTCCTCTTAGGACCCCGGGGTCGAGAATCGTGCCTTATGGTGCGTTACATTTACATTGGAAGTCGGAACTCGGCGCTCCGAACAACATAACCTCCGAACTGAGCGCTTCCCAGTTTAAAAACTGGGACATGGAACATGGAATTCGAAAAAAATGGACAGTTAATGAAACGAAACCCCAACGTTTACACTTGTAGATGCTAGATTTCAATGCTTTTCCAACTTCAAAACAACAACTTACGAGTACAACTGAACGCACCATGAGTCGTAGCACAAACACCGGGCTATCAATGGATCAACTGTGCAGTGTTATTAACCGAGAATGTGAACGTGGAGAGAATTGAACACCTTGCTTTCCCAACTCAGCAAGGATCTGCTCCAGCCTCTCCCCTTCTTGAATCGGTGTAATGTGGATTGATCACTGACAAGGCTACTGCCGCTGCCATTTCAACTTTGTGCTGCAATGTAAGTTAGCTTAACTAACGGAACATTGATCCTCTTTTTACTTATGTCTGGGGGGGGGGGGGGGGGGCAGTGGGGGGGACAGATCGGGGTCACTATAAATCTGCCCCCCCCCGTCCCCCCGTCCCCATCCCCAGTGCCATCTGCGCGCATGGCTTCATCACACTGGGACCTTCATCGCGACCTGGGGCGTTTGAGTGTGAAGTGGTCGGGATGAGAGTCAGCTCCTCCCAGTCTGAGGAGAGTCACTGCCTCAAGAGAAAGAGGTCAAGTCTCTCAGGGTCTTGTTCACAGTGAGGGTAGAATGGAGCGTGAGATGCATCAGCAGTTTGGTGCGGTGTCTGCAGTGATGCTGGCGCTGTGCCGGACCGTCATGGTTCAGAGGGAGCTGAGCCAGAAGGCGAAGCTTTCCATTTCCTGGTCCATCTGCGTCCCAACCCTCACCTATGGTCATGAGCTCTGGGTAGTGACTGAAAGAATGAGATACACTACATGGACACAAGTCTTGGGATGCCTGACCATTGCACCAACAGGGACCGAAAGGACATTGTATTCAACTACATAAACTTTGATATGGAGTAGGTCCCCTTCAGGCACTGATGAGGTCAGGCGCTGATGAGGTCAGGCGCTGATGAGGTCAGGCGCTGATGAGGTCAGGCGCTGATGTTGGACGAGAAGGTCTGGCTCGCAATCTCTGTTCCAGTTCATCCCAAAGGTGCTCGATGGGGTTGAGGTCAGGGCTCTGTTCTTCCACACCGAACTCATCAAACCATGTGTTCATAGTTGTTGCTTGGTGCACAGGGGCACCGTCATGTTGGAACAGAAGAGGGCCTTCCCTAAACTGTTGCCACAAAGCTGGAAGCATAGCATCGTCCAAAATGTCTTGGTGTGCTGAAGCATTAAGGTTGTCCTCCACTGGAGACAAGGGGCCAAGTTCAAACCCTGAACAACAGCCCCGTACCATCGTCCCTCCTCCACCAGGCGGGTAGCGTTCTCCCAGCAGACTCGTCCATCTGACTGCTAAACAGAGAAGTGTGATTCGTCGCTCCACAGTCACACGTGTCCACTGCTCCACAGTCCAGTGTCGGTGTGCTTTACACCACTCCACCCAACACTAGGTGTTGGACTTGGTGATATGAGGCTTGCGTGCAGCTGCTCGGCCCTGGAGACCTGTTCCATGAAGCTCCCGCTGCATGGTTTTTGTGCTCACAAAACCATGAAGCGGGAAGCTCAGAACTCTTCAGCTGTGGGATCAGCAGAGTGTTGACGACTTTCATCTTCTGCTTCGTGGCTGAGCTGCTGTTGTTCCTAAACGCTTCCACTTTCTAATATGTCACTTACATGTAGCCTGGCGGAGTTGGATCGGCACAGGACACAGAAATATCTTTTGGGGGTCTTTATTCTGAACAAAAGAATGTGGTGTTTGGTTACAATAAAATAAATAATAAAAGTTTCAAAATAAAACTAGCAGACTGTTCTCTGCTGTATCTGCAGTCCCCTTAGATAAACAAAAACCAGTAACCCCTAACACTCTGCTCTGTACTATGTAACCCTTTAGACCTGCCTAAATTAATCTGTTACATTCACACAGTAGCGATGCTGATGACCCTGAGCTACTGGTGCCTAACCCCTCTCCAAGGTGGACAACTGAAATCAGGATGCTAGTACACAAGTGTGCAAAATGAGTCTTCCAGTCTAGTACAAAAGTATACAAAAAATATATCTCTGCAGACTACTATCAAAAATACAACTGAGTAGTTCAGGCTGGCAACAGAGTGCAAAAATAACTATCGTGGCTCTCTCGACCCTGTAACACAACAAGTTCACATATTGTTAACAGTCTTACATTCACATGTCAAAATATTACAGTGAATGTGCAGAATTATAAAGCATACTAACGTGTGCATCTGTTCCGGAGCACAAACAGTGTTAACGGCGGAACGTTAACTAGGTGACATCCAACAGGTTTCTCTCAAGGCTATCATGAGACACAGCCTGTTTATGTGTCAGCATCTAACACAAACACTCCATAAACATCGAGAAACGTAGCGTGTCCACACCGCAGTAAACAAGATGGCGACTTCCGTTTTCCGGACTGCTCTCTAAAACAATTCCCCCACATGAGACAGTGCCCTCTGGTGGCGTTAGTAACCAGCTACTTTTTCCCACCCGGCTACATACAGCTGACTGTTGAATATCCAGCTGGGATGAAACTTCACAAACTGTCTTATTGCAAAGGTGACATTCGATCACAGTACCACGCCTGAAGTCACTGAGCTCTCCAGAACAACCCTTTGGTATCACAAATGTTTGCAGATGCAGACTGCATGGCTCACTGCTTGATTTTATTCACCTGTGGCAACAGGTCTGATTGAAACACCTGAATTGAGTAACTACCAGGTGTGGCCACATGCTTTTGTTCATATAGTGAGTGATGACCTCACTGTGTTTGGTCTAGTTTTACTCACTGTTTGATGATGCTGGTGCTTTGGGTGGTTGAAGAGTTGACTGATTTGCAGGATGATGCTATGAACTGACTGTCTTGACTGTTGCGCTTTTAAAAAGTGAAAACAAAAATCCCCAAATAAACAGGCCTTCAAAAAAAAGTTCAAATCAGCGGAGTATGAAATGACTTCATCAAATAATAAAAAACTAAGATTAACCAAACACGCGGCGGTTACAGACTGTAACCCCGCGGTGTCTTCCACGCTCCACACTCACCTCAGCACACCTGCCTTTAATTAAAGGTTCCAGGATGTCAGATCAGGTGGTGCATTAAAGGGACTCAAAAAATAATAGGAAAGTAGGACTTGTTAGAAATGGCTCTAACACTAATATTTCACCTCAGGAATCAGTTAGTGTGTTAATAAGTTGTAATTTTAAGGGTCATTTATTTATTTACGTTTTACAGGATGTGGGTCGCCCCAGTTACAGGTGATGTTTAAAGTGTCTACATAGGGACGTCGGTGGCTTAGTGGATAGAGCAGGCGCCCCATGTACAAGGCTGTTGCCTCAGCAGCCCGGGTTCAAATCCAACCTGTGGCCCTTTGCTGCATGTCACTCCCTCTCTCTCCCCCCTTCACACTCGGCTGTCCTGTCCATTAAAGGCAAAATGCCCAGATAAAACATCTTAAAAAAACAAAAAAAGTGTCTCCATAGTTGTCACTTCTGTGACATCAGTGAGATGAACGACGTCAGACAGCTGCTGTGGGTGTTCTCCGAAAAGCTTAAAAGAAGCAGCAGCAGAGTTTGAGCTCAGTCAGGACGGACGCATGGATTCACACAGTGTCACAAAGTGTTTCCTGTCTTATCTCAGCATCATATAGACTTTAAGTAAGAGACTGGTCAGTCAGTGTGAACTGTTGATGATGAATGTCTTTACTCTGCTTATTCCTGTCGCTGTGTTCAATACGTCAGCTGCTAACAGTCCTAAACATGTGCACAGTGTGTGACAGTAAAATGTGACACAGTTTTTCCTCTCAACAGTGTTGTGGCTGCTTTATGAAGCCAGGGATCATGATCAACTCCACACAGGTTTCATTTTTCACCCTGGCTGCGTACTCTGACACTGGAGCCTTCAAACATTTATATTTCATGATCGTCATGTGTCTCTACATGTTGATTATCTGTGCCAACCTCCTGCTGATTGTGGTTATCTGTGTGAACAGAAGCTTACATGAACCTATGTACATGTTTCTGTGCAGCCTGTTTGTAAATGAACTGTATGGTAGTACAGGGTTGTTTCCATTCCTGCTGCTTCAGATCCTCTCTGACATTCACACTGTCTCTGCTTCAGCTTGTCTCCTGCAGAATTTCTTTCTTTTCTTCTACGGAGGTGTGGAATATTTCAGCCTAGCCGTCATGTCTTATGACAGATACCTGGCTATATGTTGCCCTCTGCAGTATAACACACAGATGTCCTTTAATAAAATCACCATGCTTGTTGCTGTAACGTGGTTTTACCCTTTACTGTTCTGTCTTGTGATGTCGCTGACTTCCTCTTTACAGCTGTGTGGGAACATCATTCAGAAAGTTTACTGTGACAGCTACTCTGTTGTCAAACTAGCCTGCGGTGACACCACAGCTGTTAACATCTACGGACTCTTCATCTCTTTGCTCTCAGTCTTCTCTCTGCTGTTGCTCATTCTTTACACTTATGGGAAGATCCTTAAAGTCTGTTTCTCTGGTTCGAAACAGACGAGACAGAAAGCTGTCAGCACCTGCACACCTCACCTCATCTCCCTCCTCAACTTCACCTTCGGGGCTCTCTTTGAAATAGTGTCAAGCAGGTTTGATATGAACAATCTGCCCAATGTTCTGAGAATTTTTCTATCACTGTACTGGCTCACATGCCAGCCGGTTCTCAGTCCTTTAGTGTACGGTCTAAACATGTCCAAAATTCGCATCATGTTTAAAAGTCTTGTCTTTGATAAAGTGTAGAGCAGTTATGTTGAAGCCAGCCGACAGATTTCACTGTTTTCTGACGTTAAAATTGAACCTGTGGTTGTTTAACTTTAAAAAACATGAGACCTGAAATTCAGCTGCCGTGTCTTCACAACCTGCCCTCTGATGAGATATGTTAGCTTTCCACCACGCTTTCAAATCAGCGTCCATTTTCTTCTCACACTATTCTGAAATGCATTGCTACCATGATGTATGAAAGAAAGAAAGGAAAATACATGACGTGTTTTACTGAAGAGAAGCTGTTTAATAAGCTGCAGAAGATCATTTGTCCCCACTGTCTAAACATCACGTCCTCACTGTGACCTCGTCACATGACCACGTTTGGTCATTAACATATGACGTCCAAGGTACCCTGGGTGTGTTGGTTGTTGACGGATTGGGACTTCATCCTGTTACATGCATTGTCTGTTTTCAAAATACACTTCTGTTGTCACAGGAAATGTACAGTTTGATACAGTCTCTTTCAAAATAAAAGCACTACGTCAGTACAACAACACCAACTAATGTTTTTTCCTCCAACAACACACACACGTGGTTACGTTTAGCCGACACACACACGTGGTTACGTTTAGCCGACACACACACGTGGTTACGTTTAGCCGACACACACACGTGGTTACGTTTAGCCAACACACACACGTGGTTACGTTTAGCCAACACACACACACACGTGGTCACGTTTGGTGAACACACACATGATTACGTTTAGCCAACACACCCACGTGGTTACGTTTAGCCAACACACACACACACACACGTGGTCACGTTTAGCCGATACACACACGTGGTTACGTTTAGCCAACACACACACACACACGTGGTCACGTTTAGCCGATACACACACGTGGTTACGTTTGGCCAACACACACACACACACGTGGTTACGTTTAGCCGATACACACACGTGGTTACGTTTAGCCAACACACACACACACACGTGGTCACGTTTAGCCAAAACACACACACACACACACGTGGTCACGTTTAGCCAAAACACACATGTGGTTACGTTTAGCCAACACACACACACACACGTGGTCACGTTTAGCCGATACACACACGTGGTTACGTTTAGCCAACACACACACACACACGTGGTCACGTTTAGCCGATACACACACGTGGTTACGTTTGGCCAACACACACACACACACGTGGTTACGTTTAGCCAAAACACACACGTGGTTACGTTTAGCCAACACACACACACACACGTGGTCACGTTTAGCCAAAACACACACACACACACACGTGGTCACGTTTAGCCAAAACACAGATGTGGTTACGTTTAGCCAACACACACACACGGTCACGTTTAGCCAACACACACACATGGTTACATTTAGCCAACACACACACAAACATGGTTACGTTTAGCCAACACACACACACATGGTCACGTTTAGCCAACACACACACATGGTTACATTTAGCCAACACACACACACATGGTTACATTTAGCCAACACACACACATGTGGTTACGTTTAGCCGACACACACGTGTTACATTTAGCCAACACACACATGATTACATTTCGCCGACACACAGATGTGGTTACATTTAGCCGACACACACACGTGGTTACGTTTAGCCAACACACACATGGTTACGTTTCGCCAACACACACACACACACACACACACGGTTATCTTTAGCCAACACACACACGGTTATGTTTCGCCAACACACACTGTCCAAGAGTCCAAGAGTGACACCGCGTTGTTGCTAACGTAAGCGACAGTCATGTGTACGTACCTACAAGCCCTTTTGTCCCAGAGGCGTCCATGGAAGATCCCTGATCCTCCGAGTCATGTTACTCTCAGGCCCTGGCTGTGCCAGTGACGGGCACTGTTTGCTGTTTTTGAAGAATGTTGAACTACAAGGCAGAAATGACTTGAGATGTTTGTGGAACTTTAACATCATGTTGACGAAAGCTTGCAGTATGTGGATCTTTTAAAAAATTATTTAACCTTTATTTAGACAAGCATTCTCATTCAGTATGTTTCCATGGAAACAGTGAAGTGGAGTTGCAGTCACAGCTGGACGAGCACATTTAACTGGCCTACTGTCCTTGTCCCAGTATACAAGCACGGGAGTGTTATGCCTTTTTCATTTTCGAGGTAATCCTGGGTGGAGACATGTTTCTCTGGCGGGGGTAAGCGTTCAGGTTCCTGGCTGTCTGGCTGTGGTTCTCTGAGTTTCTGTTTTTAAAGATGCCTCGTGCCCAGCACGCCTCAGAAGATATTTAGGGTTGAGTGAATGTTGGGTAGGTATCGGGGGGGTTGCTTTTAACTGTCAATACACTCAGGGGCTTGCTTGCTGTACTTACTGGGGGGGGTGTTTGTTAAGTTAGGTGAGTTAAGGATAGTACTCTGTCTATTTGGTCCCATTGTGGTAATTTGTCCCTGATCCTAGCTTATGTGATGCAGTTTTTGTTCTGTCAGGTTGTGGTGTGTGACTTGACTTGTGTAGGCTAGTTTTTCCTGAGTTTGTTGCCTTAGTTTGATTGCCAGCAAGTGTCATCTGAATAATGGTACTTGTTGGGTAATATTCAGTGCTACAGTAGTAGTTGATGGGTGATTTCTAGGCCTACATATTTGTGACTATGTCTTTGGTGGTCGTTAGAGCATTTGTGATTTGGCTGCTTTTGTTTGTATGGGACACTTAGCGTTGTGTGCACTGTGTATATTGGTTAGTATAAGTTTCTAGGTGCAGTTAACCAGTTTTGTAATTAAGTTATCCAGTATGGCAACACTTGATGACTTTATTAGCACACCTTCAGAGAAGTTGCTTGAGCAGTTCACCAAAGATCAGCTGCTAAAACTCGCTAGTTATTATGAGATTGAGATCGCTAGCAGTGAGAAGCGCTTAAAAGAGAGTGTTAAAGAGGCTCTTAAGCCTATGTTAACTGAAAATGGTGTGTTAAAGCCTGTACCTCCCTCAGCTTCTCAAAGTATTTCTGAACCTTCTCAAATAACAGACGTTGCTCTTGAGTTGAGGCTTAAAGAACTAGCCTGACAAGAGTTGCAATTACAAGATAAGCAACGGGAGCGACTGCTAAAAGAGAAGCAAATGCACCTAGAGCATGAGCGTTTCCTCAAAGAACTGGAACTAAAGCAGGCTGCTTTGTTGCGCCCCCCTAATGCTGAGTCGTCTGCATTCGATGCAGCTAGAAACATTAGATTGGTTCCTCCTTTTGTAGAGAAAGACGCTGAAAAGTATTTCCCTCATTTTGAACGTGTGGCCACCCTTTCAAAATGGCCTAAACATGCATGGACTTTGCTTTTGCAGAGTGTGTTGGTGGGAAAAGCACAGGAAGCATCGAGGAAAGCCTGGACTATGAGACCGTTAAAGGGGCTATTCTGAGAGCTTACGAACCTGTCCCTGAAGCTTACCAACAGTTTAGAAGTCTCAGGAAACTTGATAAACAAACTTATGTTGAGTTTGCAAGAGAAAAAGACTCCCTCTTTAGCAGATGGTGCAAGTCTCAGAAAGCAGAAACAAAAGAAGATCTCAAACAAGTGATCTTGCTTGAAGAATTTAAAAACTGTCTGCCTGACATCATTTGTACATATTTAAGCCTGTGTCCATGTCTTCTGCTTCCTTCACTGGTAAATCAGCCGTTGGAAGCGCTTCTTCAGAAAAGGCCTGTTTCTACTGTAAGAAACCCGGCCATCTTATTGCTGATTGCCCTGTCTTGTGTAAGAAACAAAAGTCCTGTAAGCCAGTAGCTTTGATAAAAACTGTAAAAGAGTCTGCTGTAGCCCCAGCTATGGAGCATTCAACTCAAAAGAGTGAGTTAGCTGGCTCTTCAGCTTTTCTTATGGATGGTTTTGTTTCCTTGGTTCTGATCCTGCAAGCGGCCTATTAAGATCTGGAGAGATTCTGGAGCTTTTCAGTCTTTGATCCTCGAGGACTTCCTCCAGTTTACTGATGAATCTGCTCTGGGTTCTAGCGTTCTTGTCGAGGGGTTCGTGGGGTTATTTGTCCTGTCCTTTACATAATCTTAACCTTCAAACAGCTCTGGTCTCTGGAGAGGTAGCTGTGGCTATTTGTCCATATCTCCCAGTTGAAGGTGTGTCCTTCATCTTAGGGAATGACTTGGCCGGAGGTAGAGTACTTGTTGCCCCTGAAGTAGTTCTGTCCCCTGTAGCTATTAAAAGCCCAGATGGACTGGAGAAGCAATTTCCAGACACTTTACCTGTATGTGTTGCTACCCGTGCCATGTCAAGGAAAGACCAAGGCAAAACCTCTGATCCTGAGATTGTCCTTTCACACACCTTCCTACTAAAGGATGAGACACCAGGGTTTAGTAAAGTGTTCCCCTCTCGGGAAGAGCTCAAGCTTGAACAGGGAAAAGATGCAACTTTGTCTTCCCTGTTTGGTGAAGCTATTTCCGAGGATGAAATTACAGCTGTTTCATGTGGGTATTTTGTGAATGATGGAGTGTTGACGAGAAAGTGGACGTCTCCTAAGATGTCTTGTCAGGATGACTGGAGCAGTGTGTTTCAAGTTGTTGTTTGGCCTGGTGTGAAAAGGATGTTGCTCAACACTGTAGAACATGTCATGTGTGCCAACTGTTGGTAAACCTAACCAGAAAATCCCACCTGCGCCTTTACATCCTATTCCAGCTACTGGAGAGCCTTTTGAGCAAATCCTGATTGATTGTGTTGGTCCACTCCCTCGCACCAAGTCAGGTAACCAATACTTATTGACTATCATGTGTACGGCTACTCGGTTCCCTGAAGCCATTCCCCTGCAGAATTACAGCTTCAGCGGTTTCTAAGGCTCTAATTAAGTTCTTCACTGTGTTCGGCCTCCCCAGGGTTGTTCAGACTGACCAAGGGTCAAACTTTATGTCCCGTGTTTTCTCTCAAGTGCTCAAGCAGTTGTCTATCCAGCATTGTACTTCGTCTGCTTATCACCCAGAATCTCAGGGAGCATACTGATGTTGTGGTTGTTCCAAAAGACAGTGATGTTGTTGCTGTTTCAGAGAACAGTGATGTCCCAGAGGATGCTTTCGTTCATCCAGAAACCTCTCAGGGTAGGTTGCCAAATTCTAAAATCCTGGCTAACTTGGATGTCCATCTTACTTACTTGGATTCTCCCAAACGCTCTGACATCATTGAGTTGGTTAATAAACATCCTGCTCTGTTCTCTGATGTGCTGACACGCACAACCTTTCTGCAGCATGACACTGATGTAGGTGATGCTGCTCCCATTAAGCAGCATCCTTACAGAGCGAATCCTGTTAAGCGACAGCTTCTGCGTAATGAAGTAGATTATATGCTGCAACATGGTATTGCTGAACCTAGTGCTAGCTCCTGGAGCTCCCCATGCCTGCTTGTTGAGAAGTCAGATCATACTCCCCGTTTTTGTACTGACCTTCACAAGGTCAATTCTGTCACCAAGCCTGATTGCTACCCTCTTCCCCGATTGGACGATTGTATTGATAGGGTGGGATCAGCAGTTTTTGTCACCAAGTTAGACCTCTTAAAAGGTTACTGGCAAGTCCTCTTACTCAGCGAGCCGTCAAATCTCTGCTTTTGTGACACCAGACGATTTCTGTCAGTACGCTGTTATGGTTTTTGGAATGCGGAATGCACCGGCTACTTTTCAGCGTCTGGTAAATAAGGTATTGAAGGGAGTTGTAGATTGTGAAGCCTATCTTGATGTGGTGATTTACAGTTCCTCCTGGTCTCAGCATGTAGCTCAGCTGGAAGAAGTGTTTCACAGGCTTGCTGTTGCCAATTTGACTTTGAATCTTGCCAAGTGTGAATTTGGACAGGCCACAGTAACGTACTTGGGAAAAACGGTTGGACGTGGAAAGGTCTGTCCCATTGAGGCCAAAGTGGAGGCCATTGTGAACTTTGGTGTGCCCAGTTCTCGGCGTGATTTGAAACATTTCCTTGGTATGGCGGGTTACTATAGGAGTTTTTGCAAGAATTTTGCGACTGTTGCTGCCCCCTTGACTAATCTGCTTAGCCCAAAAGTCCCTTTTGTTTGGACAGACGTGTCAGTTTGCTTTCGAGAGCCTGAAAGCACTGTTGGCTAGTGCTCCTGTTCTCGCTGCCCCTGCCTTTAACAGGCCCTTTAAACTAGCTATTGATGCAAGTGATGCTGGTGTTGGGGCTGTTCTCCTCCAAGAGGATCCATCAGGGGTAGAGCATCGTGTGTGCTACTTTTTGAAAAAGTTTAACTTGCATGAAAAACACTACTCCACTACAGAGAAGGAGGCGTTAGCCCTTATTCTAGCTCTGGTTCATTTTGGTGTTTATGTTTCTTCCAGCCAGACCGTAGTGGTCTACACCGATCATAACCCTTTGGTTTTCCTTAACAGGATGAAAAACTCCAACAACCGTTTAATGCAATGGAGCTTGATCTTGCAGAGGTTTAACCTGGACATCCAGTTTGGGTCTGACTGACTGTATACATGCAGGAGTCACATGATCTGGGTGTGTTAGTCCCACTGTGACACATTCACTGCAGGACCATTTCACTCACACTGACATGTTTACAGGGATTTATATAAATCCCTTTTCTCTGTTGTCATGGAAACGGACTGACTGAGACATGCACCCACATTCTCAAGACAGACGTGCTAAACCTTAGTGGCCACAGGGGGCCACCTACAGGTGATATTTGGTGCCCACAAAGTATCGTTGTGTGGCCATGGTTCATGTCGAACCCTGCCGTACGCTTTTCCAGACATTTCCACATTCATTAGTGCAACATCGTAGATAACTGGACTTCCTCAGGTCTTTTTTGAAGACATTTCACTTGTCATCCAAGAGGCTTCTTCAGTATCTTGTTCTGCACAAGGCGAAACGTCTTCAAGAAACACAAGCAGGTCAGCTGCCTACGATACAGCACTTATGATGACCATGACCTGATGACTGAGATTCTTCACCAACATTTCCCACGTTTCTACTGTTAAAGGAAGTTTTTCCTTCTCTGACTTAAATCTTAAGGACAGAATGGTTGTACGCTGTAAAGATGGAAAAGACCTCTGAGTTAAATTCAGTTGGAATTTTGTGATATATAATTAAAACTGACTCAACCAAACTTGATTGGTGCGACCCATTCAGTTTGGAACTTGTGTCATGTTTTCACACTGAGTCTGAAACTTTTGCACATCATTAAAACGTTCGGAACAGATTTCAATTTTCTGTGTTTTTTCCATCAGAGTCTTGAGAGACGCTTCACACTCGGCTGTCCTGTCCATTAAAGGCAAAATGCCCAAATAAAACATCTTAAAAAAACAAAAAAAGTGTCTCCATAGTTGTCACTTCTGTGACATCAGTGAGATGAACGACGTCAGACAGCTGCTGTGGGTGTTCTCCGAAAAGCTTAAAAGAAGCAGCAGCAGAGTTTGAGCTCAGTCAGGACGGACGCATGGATTCACACAGTGTCACAAAGTGTTTCCTGTCTTATCTCAGCATCATGTAGACTTTAAGTAAGAGACGGGTGAGTCAGGGTGAACTGTTGATGATGAATGTCTTTACTCTGCTTATTCCTGTCGCTGTGTTCAATACGTCAGCTGCTAACAGTCCTAAACATGTGCACAGTGTGTGACAGTAAAATGTGACGCTCTGTGGAAACATTTTGTCCTCTCAACAGTGTTGTGGCTGCTTTATGAAGCCAGGGATCATGATCAACTCCACACAGGTTTCATTTTTCACCCTGGCTGCGTACTCTGACACTGGAGCCTTCAAACATTTATGTTTCATGATCGTCATGTGTCTCTACATGTTGATTATCTGTGCCAACCTCCTGCTGATTGTGGTTATCTGTGTGAACAGAAGCTTACATGAACCTATGTACATGTTTCTGTGCAGCCTGTTTGTAAATGAACTGTATGGTAGTACAGGGTTGTTTCCATTGCTGCTTCAGATCCTCTCTGACATTCACACTGTCTCTGCTTCAGCTTGTTTCCTGCAGAATTTCTTTCTTTTCTTCTACGGAGGTGTGGAATATTTCAGCCTAGCCGTCATGTCTTATGACAGATACCTGGCTATATGTTGCCCTCTGCAGTATAACACACAGATGTCCTTTAATAAAATCACCATGCTTGTTGCTGTAACGTGGTTTTACCCTTTACTGTTCTGTCTTGTGATGACGTCGCTGACTTCCTCTTTACAGCTGTGTGGGAACATCATTCAGAAAGTTTACTGTGACAGCTACTCTGTTGTCAAACTAGCCTGCGGTGACACCACAGCTGTTAACATCTACGGACTCTTCATCTCTTTGCTCTCAGTCTTCTCTCTGCTGTTGCTCATTCTTTACACTTATGGAAGATCCTTAAAGTCTGTTTCTCTGGTTCGAAACAGACGAGACAGAAAGCTGTCAGCACCTGCACACCTCACCTCATCTCCCTCCTCAACTTCACCTTCGGGGCTCTCTTTGAAATAGTGTCAAGCAGGTTTGATATGAACAATCTGCCCAATGTTCTGAGAATTTTTCTATCACTGTACTGGCTCACATGCCAGCCGGTTCTCAGTCCTTTAGTGTACGGTCTAAACATGTCCAAAATTCGCATCATGTTTAAAAGTCTTGTCTTTGATAAAGTGTAGAGCAGTTATGTTGAAGCCAGCTGACAGATTTCACTGTTTTCTGACGTTAAAATTGAACCTGTGGTTGTTTAACTTTAAAAAACATGAGACCTGAAATTCAGCTGCCGTGTCTTCACAACCTGCCCTCTGATGAGATATGTTAGCTTTCCACCACGCTTTCAAATCAGCGTCCATTTTCTTCTCACACTATTCTGAAATGCATTGCTACCATGATGTATGAAAGAAAGAAAGGAAAATACATGACGTGTTTTACTGAAGAGAAGCTGTTTAATAAGCTGCAGAAGATCATTTGTCCCCACTGTCTAAACATCACGTCCTCACTGTGACCTCGTCACATGACCACGTTTGGTCATTAACATATGACGTCCAAGGTACCCTGGGTGTGTTGGTTGTTGACGTTCTGGGACGCCGTGTCAACTTCAGCCTGTTACATGCATTGTCTGTTTTCAAAATACACTTCTGTTTTCACAGGAAATGTACAGTTTGAGACAGTCTCTTTCAAAATAAAAGCACTACGTCAGTACAACAACACCAACTAATGTTTTTTCCTCCAACAACACACACACGTGGTTACGTTTAGCCGACACACACACGTGGTTACGTTTAGCCGACACACACACGTGGTTACGTTTAGCCGACAAACACACGTGGTTACGTTTAGCCAACACACACACACGTGGTTACATTTAGCCAACACACACACACACACGTGGTCACGTTTGGTGAACACACACATGATTACGTTTAGCCAACACACCCACGTGGTTACGTTTAGCCAACACACCCACACACACGTGGTCACGTTTAGCCGATACACACACGTGGTTACGTTTAGCCAACACACACACACACACGTGGTCACGTTTAGCCGATACACACACGTGGTTACGTTTAGCCAACACACACACACACACGTGGTCACGTTTAGCCAAAACACACACACACACACGTGGTCACGTTTAGCCAAAACACAGATGTGGTTACGTTTAGCCAACACACACACACGGTTACATTTAGCCAACACACACACAAACATGGTTACGTTTAGCCAACACACACACACATGGTCACGTTTAGCCAACACACACACATGGTTACATTTAGCCAACACACACACACATGGTTACATTTAGCCAACACACACACATGTGGTTACGTTTAGCCGACACACACGTGTTACATTTAGCCAACACACACATGATTACATTTCGCCGACACACAGATGTGGTTACATTTAGCCGACACACACACGTGGTTACGTTTAGCCAACACACACACGGTTACGTTTCGCCAACACACACACACACACACACACGGTTATCTTTAGCCAACACACACACATGGTTATGTTTCGCCAACACACACTGTCCAAGAGTCCAAGAGTGACACCGCGTTGTTGCTAACGTAAGCGACAGTCATGTGTACGTACCTACAAGCCCTTTTGTCCCAGAGGCGTCCATGGAAGATCCCTGATCCTCCGAGTCATGTTACTCTCAGGCCCTGGCTGTGCCAGTGACGGGCACTGTTTGCTGTTTTTGAAGAATGTTGAACTAAAAGGCAGAAATGACTTGAGATGTTTGTGGAACTTTAACATCATGTTGACGAAAGCTTGCAGTATGTGGATCTTTTAAAAAATTATTTAACCTTTATTTAGACAAGCATTCTCATTCAGTATGTTTCCATGGAAACAGTGAAGTGGAGTTGCAGTCACAGCTGGACGAGCACATTTAACTGGCCTACTGTCCTTGTCCCAGTATACAAGCACGGGAGTGTTATGCCTTTTTCATTTTCGAGGTAATCCTGGGTGGAGACATGTTTCTCTGGCGGGGTAGCGTTCAGGTTCCTGGCTGTCTGGCTGTGGTTCTCTGAGTTTCTGTTTTTAAAGATGCCTCTGAGCCCGCACGCCTCAGAAGATATTTAGGGTTGAGTGAATGTTGGGTAGGTATCGGGGGGGTTGCTTTTAACTGTCAATACACTCAGGGGCTTGCTTGCTGTACTTACTGGGGGGGGTGTTTGTTAAGTTAGGTGAGTTAAGGATAGTACTCTGTCTATTTGGTCCCATTGTGGTAATTTGTCCCTGATCCTAGCTTATGTGATGCAGTTTTTGTTCTGTCAGGTTGTGGTGTGTGACTTGACTTTGTGTAGGCTAGTTTTTCCCTGAGTTTGTTGCCTTAGTTTGATTGCCAGCAAGTGTCATCTGAATAATGGTACTTGTTGGGTAATATTCAGTGCTACAGTAGTAGTTGATGGGTGATTTCTAGGCCTACATATTTGTGACTATGTCTTTGGTGGTCGTTAGAGCATTTGTGATTTGGCTGCTTTTGTTTGTATGGGACACTTAGCGTTGTGTGCACTGTGTATATTGGTTAGTATAAGTTTCCAGGTGCAGTTAACCAGTTTTGTAAGTAAGTTATCCAGTATGGCAACACTTGATGACTTTATTAGCACACCTTCAGAGAAGTTGCTTGAGCAGTTCACCAAAGATCAACTGCTAAACCTCGCTAGTTATTATGACATTGAGATCGCTAGCAGTGAGAAGCGCTTAAAGGAGAGTGTTAAAGAGGCTCTTAAGCCTATGTTAACTGAAAATGGTGTGTTAAAGCCTGTACCTCCCTCAGCTTCTCAAAGTATTTCTGAACCTTCTCAAATAACAGACGTTGCTCTTGAGTTGAGGCTTAAAGAACTAGCCTGACAAGAGTTGCAATTACAAGATAAGCAACGGGAGCGACTGCTAAAAGAGAAGCAAATGCACCTAGAGCATGAGCGTTTCCTCAAAGAACTGGAACTAAAGCAGGCTGCTTTGTTGCGCCCCCTAATGCTGAGTCGTCTGCATTCGATGCAGCTAGAAACATTAGATTGGTTCCTCCTTTTGTAGAGAAAGACGCTGAAAAGTATTTCCCTCATTTTGAACGTGTGGCCACCCTTTCAAAATGGCCTAAACATGCATGGACTTTGCTTTTGCAGAGTGTGTTGGTGGGAAAAGCACAGGAAGCATCAAGGAAAGCCTGGACTATGAGACCATTAAAGGGGCTATTCTGAGAGCTTACGAACTTGTCCCTGAAGCTTCAACAGTTTAGAAGTCTCAGGAAACTTGATAAACAAACTTATGTTGAGTTTGCAAGAAAAAGACTCCTCTTTAGCAGATGGTGCAAGTCTCAGAAAGCAGAAACAAAAGAAGATCTCAAACAAGTGATCTTGCTTGAAGAATTTAAAAACTGTCTGCCTGACATCATTTGTACATATTTAAGCCTGTGTCCATGTCTTCTGCTTCCTTCACTGGTAAATCAGCCGTTGGAAGCGCTTCTTCAGAAAAGGCCTGTTTCTACTGTAAGAAACCCGGCCATCTTATTGCTGATTGCCCTGTCTTGTGTAAGAAACAAAAGTCCTGTAAGCCAGTAGCTTTGATAAAAACTGTAAAAGAGTCTGCTGTAGCCCCAGCTATGGAGCATTCAACTCAAAAGAGTGAGTTAGCTGGCTCTTCAGCTTTTCTTATGGATGGTTTTGTTTCCCTTGGTTCTGATCCTGCAAGCGAGCGGCCTATTAAGATCTGCAGAGATTCTGGAGCTTTTCAGTCTTTGATCCTCAAGGACTTCCTCCAGTTTACTGATGAATCTGCTCTGGGTTCTAGCGTTCTTGTCGAGGGGTTCGGTGGGGGTTATTTGTCCTGTCCTTTACATAATCTTAACCTTCAAACAGCTCTGGTCTCTGGAGAGGTAGCTGTGGCTATTTGTCCATATCTCCCAGTTGAAGGTGTGTCCTTCATCTTAGGGAATGACTTGGCCGGAGGTAGAGTACTTGTTGCCCCTGAAGTAGTTCTGTCCCCTGTAGCTATTAAAAGCCCAGATGGACTGGAGAAGCAATTTCCAGACACTTTACCTGTATGTGTTGCTACCCGTGCCATGTCAAGGAAAGACCAAGGCAAAACCTCTGATCCGGAGATTGTCCTTTCACACACCTTCCTACTAAAGGATGAGACACCAGGGTTTAGTAAAGTGTTCCCCTCTCGGGAAGAGCTCAAGCTTGAACAGGGAAAAGATGCAACTTTGTCTTCCCTGTTTGGTGAAGCTATTTCCGAGGATGAAATTACAGCTGTTTCATGTGGGTATTTTGTGAATGATGGAGTGTTGACGAGAAAGTGGACGTCTCCTAAGATGTCTTGTCAGGATGACTGGAGCAGTGTGTTTCAAGTTGTTGTTTGGCCTGGTGTGAAAAAGGATGTTGCTCAACACTGTAGAACATGTCATGTGTGCCAACTGTTGGTAAACCTAACCAGAAAATCCCACCTGCGCCTTTACATCCTATTCCAGCTACTGGAGAGCCTTTTGAGCAAATCCTGATTGATTGTGTTGGTCCACTCCCTCGCACCAAGTCAGGTAACCAGTACTTATTGACTATCATGTACTGCCTACTCGGTTCCTGAAGCCATTCCCCTGCGCAGAATTACAGCTTCAGCGGTTTCTAAGGCTCTAATTAAGTTCTTCACTGTGTTCGGCCTCCCCAGGGTTGTTCAGACTGACCAAGGGTCAAACTTTATGTCCCGTGTTTTCTCTCAAGTGCTCAAGCAGTTGTCTATCCAGCATTGTACTTCGTCTGCTTATCACCCAGAATCTCAGGGAGCATACTGATGTTGTGGTTGTTCCAAAAGACAGTGATGTTGTTGCTGTTTCAGAGAACAGTGATGTCCCAGAGGATGCTTTCGTTCATCCAGAAACCTCTCAGGGTAGGTTGCCAAATTTAAAATCCTGGCTAACTTGGATGTCCATCTTACTTACTTGGATTCTCCCAAACGCTCTGACATCATTGAGTTGGTTAATAAACATCCTGCCCTGTTCTCTGATGTGGTGACACGCACAACCGTCCTTCAGCATGACACTGATGTAGGTGATGCTGCTCCCATTAAGCAGCATCCTTACAGAGCGAATCCTGTTGCGACAGCTTCTGCGTAATGAAGTAGATTATATGCTGCAACATGGTATTGCTGAACCTAGTGCTAGCTCCTGGAGCTCCCCATGCCTGCTTGTTGAGAAGTCAGATCATACTCCCCGTTTTTGTACTGACCTTCACAAGGTCAATTCTGTCACCAAGCCTGATTGCTACCCTCTTCCCCGACTGGACGATTGTATTGATAGGGTGGGATCAGCAGTTTTTGTCACCACGTTAGACCTCTTAATATGTTACTGGCAAGTCCCTCTTACTCAGCGAGCCCGTCAAATCTCTGCTTTTGTGACACCAGACGATTTCTGTCAGTACGCTGTTATGGTTTTTGGAATGCGGAATGCACCGGCTACTTTTCAGCGTCTGGTAAATAAGGTATTGAAGGGAGTTGTAGATTGTGAAGCCTATCTTGATGTGGTGATTTACAGTTCCTCCTGGTCTCAACATGTAGCTCAGCTGGAAGAAGTGTTTCACAGGCTTGCTGTTGCCAATTTGACTTTGAATCTTGCCAAGTGTGAATTTGGACAGGCCACAGTAACGTACTTTGGGAAAACGGTTGACGTGGAAAGGTCTGTCCCATTGAGGCCAAAGTGGAGGCCATTGTGAACTTTGGTGTGCCCAGTTCTCGGCGTGATTTGAAACATTTCCTTGGTATGGCGGGTTACTATAGGAGTTTTTGCAAGAATTTTGCGACTGTTGCTGCCCCCTTGACTAATCTGCTTAGCCCAAAAGTCCCTTTTGTTTGGACAGATGTGTCAGTTTGCTTTCGAGAGCCTGAAAGCACTGTTGGCTAGTGCTCCTGTTCTCGCTGCCCCTGCCTTTAACAGGCCCTTTAAACTAGCTATTGATGCAAGTGATGCTGGTGTTGGGGCTGTTCTCCTCCAAGAGGATCCATCAGGGGTAGAGCATCCTGTGTGCTACTTTTCGAAAAAGTTTAACTTGCATGAAAAACATTACTCCACTACAGAGAAGGAGGCGTTAGCCCTTATTCTAGCTCTGGTTCATTTTGGTGTTTATGTTTCTTCCAGCCAGACCGTAGTGGTCTACACCGATCATAACCCTTTGGTTTTCCTTAACAGGATGAAAAACTCCCAACAACCGTTTAATGCGATGGAGCTTGATCTTGCAGGGGTTTAACCTGGACATCCAGTTTGGGTCTGACTGACTGTATACATGCAGGAGTCACATGATCTGGGTGTGTTAGTCCCACTGTGACACATTCACTGCAGGACCATTTCACTCACACTGACATGTTTACAGGGATTTATATAAATCCCTTTTCTCTGTTGTCATGGAAACGGACTGACTGAGACATGCACCCACATTCTCAAGACAGAGCTAAACCTTAGTGGCCACAGGGGCCACCTACAGGTGATATTTGGTGCCCACAAAGTATCGTTGTGTGGCCATGGTTCATGTCGAACCCTGCCGTACGCTTTTCCAGACATTTCCCACATTCATTAGTGCAACATCGTAGATAACTGGACTTCCTCAGGTCTTTTTTGAAGACATTTCACTTGTCATCCAAGAGGCTTCTTCAGTATCTTGTTCTGCACAAGGCGAAACGTCTTCAAGAAACACAAGCAGGTCAGCTGCCTACGATACAGCACTTATGATGACCATGACCTGATGACTGAGATTCTTCACCAACATTTCCCACGTTTCTACTGTTAAAGGAAGTTTTTCCTTCTCTGACTTAAATCTTAAGGACAGAATGGTTGTACGCTGTAAAGATGGAAAAGACCTCTGAGTTAAATTCAGTTGGAATTTTGTGATATATAATTAAAACTGACTCAACCAAACTTGATTGGTGCGACCCATTCAGTTTGGAACTTGTGTCATGTTTTCACACTGAGTCTGAAACTTTTGCACATCATTAAAACGTTCGGAACAGATTTCAATTTTCTGTGTTTTTTCCATCAGAGTCTTGAGAGACGCTTCACACTCGGCTGTCCTGTCCATTAAAGGCAAAATGCCCAGATAAAATATCTTAAAAAAACAAAAAAAGTGTCTCCATAGTTGTCACTTCTGTGACATCAGTGAGATGAACGACGTCAGACAGCTGCTGTGGGTGTTCTCCGAAAAGCATAAAAGAAGCAGCAGCAGAGTTTGAGCTCAGTCAGGACGGACGCATGGATTCACACAGTGTCACAAAGTGTTTCCTGTCTTATCTCAGCATCATGTAGACTTTAAGTAAGAGACGGGTGAGTCAGGGTGAACTGTTGATGATGAATGTCTTTACTCTGCTTATTCCTGTCGCTGTGTTCAATACGTCAGCTGCTAACAGTCCTAAACATGTGCACAGTGTGTGACAGTAAAATGTGACGCTCTGTGGAAACATTTTGTCCTCTCAACAGTGTTGTGGCTGCTTTATGAAGCCAGGGATCATGATCAACTCCACACAGGTTTCATTTTTCACCCTGGCTGCGTACTCTGACACTGGAGCCTTCAAACATTTATATTTCATGATCGTCATGTGTCTCTACATGTTGATTATCTGTGCCAACCTCCTGCTGATTGTGGTTATCTGTGTGAACAGAAGCTACATGAACCTATGTACATGTTTCTGTGCAGCCTGTTTGTAAATGAACTGTATGGTAGTACAGGGTTGTTTCCATTGCTGCTGCTTCAGATCCTCTCTGACATTCACACTGTCTCTGCTTCAGCTTGTCTCCTGCAGAATTTCTTTCTTTTCTTCTACGGAGGTGTGGAATATTTCAGCCTAGCCGTCATGTCTTATGACAGATACCTGGCTATATGTTGCCCTCTGCAGTATAACACACAGATGTCCTTTAATAAAATCACCATGCTTGTTGCTGTAACGTGGTTTTACCCTTTACTGTTCTGTCTTGTGATGACGTCGCTGACTTCCTCTTTACAGCTGTGTGGGAACATCATTCAGAAAGTTTACTGTGACAACCACTCTGTTGTCAAACTAGCCTGCGGTGACACCACAGCTGTTAACATCTACGGACTCTTCATCTCTTTGCTCTCAGTCTTCTCTCTGCTGTTGCTCATTCTTTACACTTATGGGAAGATCCTTAAAGTCTGTTTCTCTGGTTCGAAACAGACGAGACAGAAAGCTGTCAGCACCTGCACACCTCACCTCATCTCCCTCCTCAACTTCACCTTCGGGGGTTTCTTTGAAATAGTGTCAAGCAGGTTTGATATGAACAATCTGCCCAGTGTTCTGAGAATTTTTCTATCACTGTACTGGCTCACATGCCAGCCGGTTCTCAGTCCTTTAGTGTACGGTCTAAACATGTCCAAAATTCGCATCATGTTTAAAAGTCTTGTCTTTGATAAAGTGTAGAGCAGTTATGTTGAAGCCAGCTGACAGATTTCACTGTTTTCTGATGTTAAAATTGAACCTGTGGTTGTTTAACTTTAAAAAACATGAGACCTGAAATTCAGCTGCCGTGTCTTCACAACCTGCCCTCTGATGAGATATGTTAGCTTTCCACCACGCTTTCAAATCAGCGTCCATTTTCTTCTCACACTATTCTGAAATGCATTGCTACCATGATGTATGAAAGAAAGAAAGGAAAATACATGACGTGTTTTACTGAAGAGAAGCTGTTTAATAAGCTGCAGAAGATCATTTGTCCCCACTGTCTAAACATCACGTCCTCACTGTGACCTCGTCACATGACCACGTTTGGTCATTAACATATGACGTCCAAGGTACCCTGGGTGTGTTGGTTGTTGACGTTCTGGGACGCCGTGTCAACTTCAGCCTGTTACATGCATTGTCTGTTTTCAAAATACACTTCTGTTTTCACAGGAAATGTACAGTTTGATACAGTCTCTTTCAAAATAAAAGCACTACGTTGGTGCAAAACCACCAACTGATGTTTTTTCCTCCAACAACACACACGTCATTATGTTTAGCCAACACACACACGTGGTTACGTTTAGCCGACACACCCACGTGGTTACATTTAGCCGACACATGCACGTAGTTACGTTTAGCCAACACACTCACGTGGTTACGTTTAGCCCACACATGCACGTAGTTACGTTTAGCCAACACACCCACGTGGTTACATTTAGCCGACACATGCACGTAGTTACGTTTAGCCAACACACACACGTGGTTACGTTTAGCCGACACACACACATGGTTACGTTTAGCCCACACACACACGTGGTTACGTTTAGCCCACACACACACATCGTTACGTTTAGCCGACACATGCACGTAGTTACGTTTAGCCAACACACTCACGTGGTTACGTTTAGCCGACACACCCACGTGGTTACATTTAGCCCACACACACACGAGGTTACGTTTAGCCGACACACCAACGTGGTTATGTTTAGCCAACACACGCACACGTGGTTATGTTTAGCCAACATACGCACACGTGGTTATGTTTAGCCAATACACACACACACATGGTTACGTTTAGCCAACACACACACGAGGTTACGTTTAGCCGACACACCAACGTGGTTACGTTTAGCCAACACACGCACACGTGGTTATGTTTAGCCAACACACGCACACGTGGTTATGTTTAGCCAATACACACACACACATGGTTACGTTTAGCCGACAAACACACACACACACACATGGTTACGTGTAGCCACACACACATGTGGTTACGTTTTGCCAACACACACACACGTGGTTATGTTTAGCCAACACACACACGTGTTTATGTTTAGCCCACACACAGACACATCCTCAACAGCTATAGGGAGAAACTGAAATGGAGCTTCCACATTTTCTTTACAAACAGGCAAGACATTACCGCTTTCAACAAGGGAATCAGGACTGTTTGACTCATGGCTAGATTCAAATAAAAAAACCCGCAGAAATAAAATGCTCATTAAAACAGTTTAATATCTCAGACTTATCAGGTATCATGCATGAGCCTTTGTTGATAAAGGATGGTGGATCGGTGGAAGGAACCTGGCCGGAAAAAGACCTGATCACTTTCCAAAACTTTTTTGGATCGTTTAAATTTTTACTGGTTTCGGAAAGGTAGTACTCTTTGCTCTTTTTATAGCCTGAGTACAACAGTTTCTAAGCTGCCTAAATCTGAGCCAATCAGCATCAGTTTTACTTTGTCTTGCTCTGGCCCATGCGTTGTTTCTATCTCGAAGGAGACTATTTAGCTCAGGAGAAAACCAGGGGTTATTGCGACCTTTCATTCGCAATTTGTAAAAAGGAGCATGTTTGTTTAAGATGTTCAGGAAACCATCAGAAAAGAATTTCCAGGCCAGTTCCACTTCACCAATAAGATTAAGTCTGTTCCAATCAAAATTATAAAGATCATGAAAAAAAAGCTCGCTCACAAAAATGTTTAAGGTCTCTTTTGATAAGCAGTCGGGGCTTGGCTTTAGGGAGCTTAGCCTGTCTGACAGTTGCAATGACACAATGGTCACTGAGATCATTTGCAAAAATGCCTACATCAGAGTATTTATGTGGAGCATTTGTCAAGACCAAATGAAGCAATGATGACTTCTCAGGACATTTGACATTTGGACGTGTTGCCTCCTCAATAAGTTGTGTCAGATTAAAGGAGTCACACCGATTTGAGGTTGTCTGATGCTGAAGTCAACCAGTCGGAGTTCAGGTCCCCCACTAGCAGTAGCTCATTTGAATCAAAATTAGACAAATAATGTGCTAATGAGGTTAGGGCTTCAGCACTAGCAGAAGGTGGCCTGTAGCATCCAATAATATTAATAAATTGACTCTGAGCAAGATCAATTTTTAAAGCCAGCAGTTCAAATTGCTTGCAGATGGACACTGCAGATAAAAGACTAATATGAAATTTGTTTTTTGCATATACAGCGACTCCGCCTCCTTTCCTGGGGTGATCGCAGCGATGTACAGTATACCCCTTTATACTGATATCTTTATCTGGAACTGACTTACCAAGCCAAGTTTCTGATACAACAATAATGTCAGCATCCGTTGAACAAGCCCAGATTCTGATCGAATCAGTTTTTGGAAGCAAGCTGCGAACATTAATATGGATAATACCGAGACCAGACCTGACTTTAAACTCCTCCGGTGTAGAGATACAGTTAAGACCTGGCCCTGGATTTGTATGGACATTTCCTGACATTAAAAGTAGTAGCAAAATGATATAGCTTTTCTTTAGAATGTTACTACGTGAGAGACCCGAATCATAGTTTTTAGTCTTGCTGACATGAGCACAGAGACAGTCGTCTGTAAATATAAAGTTTTTCCTCAGTACAGAAAGGTAAGCAAGCGAAAGCAACATCTTACGGTTAAAAGAATCTGAATACCAAAAACTCAGTTCTGACATAGCTTTTGAGTAAGACAGTGTTTCACCCACAACACTGGGTCTCACTGATGGAGAATAAACAGCCATGCTGCCGCTCTGGTTTAGGACCCAGAGTCACACAATGAAAGTACAACAAGCAACACCAAGAGCAATGTCATTGTCACAGTTTAAAGTCAGATATTACCCAGTAGCAGACAGAGACTGGTAGTAACAGGGCAGGGCTGGCTAGCTGCTGAAAGCTAGCTGCTGCAGGGCTGCTGGGGGCTAGCTGCCAGCAGGCCCCAGGCTGCAGAGCTGGCTAGCTGCCAGCAGGCCCCAGGCTGCAGAGCTGGATGGATGGAATCAGGCCCCAGGCTGCAGAGCTGGATGGATGGAAACAGGCCTTGCTGCTGTACTGCTGCAGTTCTAGGCTGAAAACTAGCCACACTGCAGCAGCTCCCAAAGTCTCTGAACAGGCCGAGGAGGCTATCTATGGTAGCCTAGAGGCTAATCCTAGAGGCTAACTAGCTCCAGCCCCATGGAGTAGTCAGACATACAGAGAAGGATAGCCTCCCAAGACAGACACAAATTTGCCCAGTTCCACAGAGCTTGTTGTAAACTTCCAAGGCAAATCAAGCAATGGCAGATCAGCAATAAAAACTATTATGCCTAAAAGCACAAGTGAAACTGTCAAAAGATACTAAAAACTAATAAAAACTATAAAAAACACACAAACACTGAACAGAGACACCATACATGCTGCCATCTTGGATTCATGAGTGTCCTCGAGAATGTCCCCCATGTTGTTGTTGTTTATTTGCACATACAATATTCACTTTGCACTAAATATGTTCACTTTAATCCATTGCTCACTTTTTATTCACTGCTCATTATTATTATTATTATTATTATTATCATTATTATTTATTGCTGTTTCTTTTATTTTTGTACTCTTTTTGCATGCCTAGTTTGTTTTACGTTTTTAAATTTTGAAATCTTTAATCTGACTCTTTCCCCTTGACTGCTGTAACACTGGAATTTCTCAATTGTGGGATCAATAAAGGTGTATCTTATCTTATCTTATCTTATCTTATCTTATCTTATCTTATCAGAGGAGGAAATGTGTCTTTTCATTTTGTCACGTGAATTTTCACAATGACTAGAAGAATAAAACACATCAGAATCAGTGTGAGAGGTTTCTGTCTAACGTGTTTTTCAGATGACAGACTAAAGAAATGCATCAGGAGAAACTGACTCAGAGGTACAGGCCTTTATTCAGTGTCTGTGGTGTTTGGTCTCACTCCTCAGAGTCCTTGTAGTTGGTAATACTCTGACAGAGGAAGGCAGTGTAGTATCAGGTACACAGCCAAGGTACAAAAGATCTCCCAAAGTGAAAATATAAAATTGAATATATTTTATTTCAAACATTTAAAAACTAGAATAACTGCGCTGTGGTCGTTTGTCTCCGCACACCAGTGAAGTTTCCATCCAAGTGTTTTATGCACAACATTATGATGTTACTGTGATGTTGACCATTGACCAGCAAAATCTGATCAGTTCATCGCTGAGTCCAAGTGGACGTTAGTGCTTGAGATATCACATTCAAGAGAATGGGATGGATGCAGTGTCACAGTGACCTTTGACCTTTGTAACTTCACCATATGTGTGTCGGCTAAATGTAACCACGTGTGTGTGTGTCGGCTAAATGTAACCACGTGTGTGTGTCGGCGAAACGTAACCATGTGTGTGTGTTGGCTAAACGTAACCGTGTGTGTGTTGACTAAACGTAACCACGTGTGTGTGTGTGTGTGTGTGTGTGAGGTGATGAGGTCAGACTGCTGTGGTGGGCGTCCCCCTGACTTTACAAGGTTAAAAGAAGCAGACTGAGTGTGTCAGCTCAGGTGGGAGGGAGTCACAGTGTGACTGTGGCAGGTAAACACATCAGTGTTGATCCATCTAATGTCACAGCCTGTGTTACCCTGACTTTAGATAGGTAAGCTGTGTGTGTGTGTGTCATGTGTTTTCCTTCACTAACATGAAGTTCAACTTGTTAAAGGTTCACAGAGCTGTGAGGAAATGTCCTTCAATGACTGCAGTGTGTTCATCCACTGACGTGTGTTACTGAGGGTCTGATGAGCTGACAGGAGGATCATGATCAACTCCACACACTTCTCATATTTCACACTTGCTGCCTACTCTGACACCGGGCTCTTCAAATACTTATACTTCATCATTGTGATGATTTTATACATGTTGATTATCTGTGCCAACCTCCTGCTGATTGTGGTTATCTGTGTGAACAGAAGCTTACATGAACCTATGTACATGTTTCTGTGCAGCCTGTTTGTAAATGAACTGTATGGTAGTACAGGGTTGTTTCCATTGCTGCTGCTTCAGATCCTCTCTGACATTCACACTGTTTCTGCTTCAGCTTGTTTCCTGCAGATTTTCTGTTTGTACTCTTACGGAGGAATCGAGTTTTTTAACTTAGCCATCATGTCTTATGACAGATATCTGGCTATCTGTTATCCTCTGCAGTATAACACACGCATGACGTCCAGTAAGATCGCTGTGCTCACTGCTCTGATGTGGATTTACCCTCTGCTTATCAATGCTTTGATCGTGGCTGGTCTGATGTTCCCTTTACAGCTGTGTGGGAACATCATTAACAAAGTGTACTGTGACAACTATTATGTCATTAAACTGGCGTGCTCTGACACAAGACTCAATAACATCTTTGGACTCACTCACATGTTCACAGTCATCTTGGGTCTTATACTTTTAATTATCTACACGTACATCAGGATCCTCTACGTCTGTTTCTCTGGCTCTAAACAGACGAGACAGAAAGCTCTCAGCACCTGCACACCCCACCTCGCCTCTCTGCTCAACTTCTCCATCGGCTGCTTCTTTGAAATCGTGCAGAGCAGGTTTAATATGAACAATTTACCAAATATATTGATTTTTTTATCACTATACTGGCTCACATGTCAGCCGCTCATCAGCCCTTTACTGTACGGACTGAAAATGACCAAAATACGTGTTTTATTTAGAAATATGCTCTTTAGGGGAAAAACGGTAACTGACAATAATATCAGATAAAATTATTATCAACTGTCAAGATTCATTTTCTTTGGATTTTCTTCTGTTCATCAAATTATTTTAGTGTTTTTATTGTTTTAATATTAAGAACCTTTAAACTGCATTTAAGAAGCGTCGTATCATTGTTATTAATCTGAAGCAGGCACATTTCCTGATGTCCTCTGGTGACTTTCCCTCCTCTCCACTCACCTGTCCTCTCCACTCACCTGTCCTCTCCACTCACCTCCTCCTCCTCCTCCTGCAGATAGCAGATATGTATCATGTCACATTTAATCAGCTCCAAAGTTGCCGTGCACCTCATGTCTTTGTTTTCAAGGCACCAAACCCTGAACCTGACCCCGACTCAGAGCCCATACCTCTACCTGTCTACCTGCACTGTCCCAGTCCACTTCCTGCTGTCCCCTGGACCTCATTCTTCTGTGTGGACACTTTGGACTTGTCTCCGTGCCCATGAGTTTCTGTGTCCTTGATTTCGGTGAATAAATCATTGAAGTGTCTCCGTCTGCCTCGACTGTTCTTCCTGCTCTCGTCTGTCTGAGCTCACCTTTACACTTCATATTTCAGTTTTATATCCTGTTTATAACTCTGTATACATGTGTTTATTAGACTTGTTGTTGTGCATATTCATTTGATCACATTTACTATGTTTTAATACATTCTGTGTATTTACTGTAACGACTTGTTATATTTGATCCCTGGACTTTAACAGGCATCACTTTATGTCTTAGATGCTCCTCATGTCTCGACATGGCTGATTTTCTTTTATATACACATTTCAGTGCATTGTCAGTTTTTTAATAAATAACTTCCAACTTTGAAAGTTTTGAGTGGTCCTGAGGCTGCGACCTGAACTGAGTGCAGTCACAAACCAGCTGAGAACATGAGATAAACAAACACATTTATCTGAGACAGTCAGACTATAACATGCAGCTGAAAGATGGTTTGTTGTATGAACCATTTGTAAATTCTGAGCATGAACTTCCAGCTTAAAATGTAACTTGTTAAAGAACAGACTCCCCTCTGTATCTGAAATAATAATCAGTCTTATAATGAAGCTGGATGCTTTCTCTGCACCACCTCTGGCTACGCCTGTCAGTTCCAGCTAATTTTGCTTTCGGTAACTGACATCCATTACCGACAGCTAACCAGTTAAAAAAATGCAAAATGATGTGAAATACGCTTTAGTCCGGCGCTCCCTTATCTCAGTGAGCTCTACAGCATTTTGAAGCGCTGTCCTTTAATGTTTTGTGTTGTAAATGTTTACCCTTTATCTTTTTCTGTCTCGCTCTCTCTCTCTCTCTCTCACACACACACACACACACACACACACACACACACGCTGCTGCAGCACAACGCTCTAGGCTGGCTCAGCTGATCAGTGCTCAAAGCGCCACAAAACAGGTTAAAAAAATCCTCAAACTGTGAACTTCATTTTTTTCCTACACAGTGCAGCTAAATAGAGTTTAGACCTCCACATGTGCACCACTGTTCTGTAACATTCACCACTGGGATATGAAAGGAAAAATAGGGAGACAAGAGGGTCTTGCTCTGCCGACATTATTACGGTGGCACATTTCAGAGTTTTCAGGATTGGCAAGATCTCGGCCATGATGTGCCCGTACTCATCTTGTAGCTCTGGGGTCCTGGCATCTGGTAATTTAGTGATCGCCCAATCAGACAAAACAGCTGTCACAGCCCAGCTCTGCTCCACCAACCTCTCCAACATGTCGTAAGCAAAGTTCCACCATGTTGTTGTTGCCTGGAGCAGAGTGTGCTGTGGCAGTTGCATCTGGGCCTGTTTTGTTGTAAGTCCCATGGTGGCGGTGTGGCAGTGGTGAAAGTGCTTTACCAGCTTCGCTGCAGCAACCATTACGCCACTGATGTATCCGCTGAAGCCGTCATTGATAGCGAGCTGCTGCATGTGTGCGAAGCATGGCACAGAGTGCCAGGGGACGCGCTGGGGAGTTGGCTGCCACAATGTTCCTGGCATTGTCATGAACGCAGGCCACCACACGGCCGTTGAGTAGGTTAGGCTATTACTGCAACACACGCGCAGTGTGTCTGTATGCAAATTAGCCAACATACCTAACCGGTCAAAAACATTCTCTGCAGCTAACCGATTAACAGTTAACCGGTTTAACAGTTAACCGATAACATCCCTAGCTCTGGCACTTTATCATTTGTTGGGGTGAGGCCTCTCGGCCTGCAGCGGGGCATCAAGGCCAAAAGTTGAAAATGTGGTTTTGATTTCACTTAAATTGACCAATCATTTCAAAAACATTAATAAAAACAGTGTAACACTGTTAGAGAAGTAAAAACAACAATCTTTATCAGAAGAATAATCTATTTCAGAATGTTATTAAGACTTTTGAAATAAGTTTCAACATGTTGTGGACGCAGACTGATGAGGTACACGAGTACGGTGACTTGTTTTTATATCACGTGTGTTTCTGTGAGTAGATCAGGAGCCAGAGCCTTCAGCTATCAGGCTCCTCTCCTGTGGAATCATCTTCCTGTTACGGTCCGGGAGGCAGACACCGTCTCCACATTTAAGACTAGACTTAAGACTTTCCTCTTTGATAAAGCTTATAGTTAGGGCTGGCTCAGGCTTGCCCTGTACCAGCCCCTAGTTAGGCTGACTTAGGCCTAGTCTGCCGGAGGACCCCCTATAATACACCGGGCACCTTCTCTCTCTCTCTCTCTCCCTCCATGTGCAAACGTTCATGTCCCATAACTACATATCACTAACTTGGTCTCTTCCCTGGAACTTTTGTGCTTCCTTGTCTCACAGGTTCTCTTGGATCACGGTTGCGCCTGGATTTTGGGTCGTGGCAGATGCCTACTGCTCTTCTAATTATTAGTCATACTTCTAATGTTATTACACACAACATCAACAAATTCTCACTTTAAAGCTGTCGAATACTGGCTCTTGGCTAGTGACTTCCAGTGTCAGATACTGACGGGAGCAGGTGGAGCTCCCTTTCACGTTGGCATGATACGCAGCCAGTCACCATTATTGTTTACTGGTCCCCAGTGGCGTCAGGGGAAAATGTGATGAGACAACAACAAAAGTTAAAGTGACTGAAGTCCAAGTGGGACGAGTGGTGGATGTGGTGTTTGTAAAGCCAAACCCTGTTCTTTTTTCCCCAAATGTGCCCACGTGCATTTGCTGTGTGGCGCTGTACCAATGCAGTGCTTTTATTTTGAAAGAGACTGTATGCAAACTGTACATTTCCTGTGAAAACAGAAGTGTATTTTGACAACAGACAATGCATGTAACAACAACCAACACACCCAGGGTACCTTGGACGTCAATTATTGGTTATCGGTATCAGTTGAAAAAAAATCGATATTGGTGCGTCCTTATTTTGTTGGTTAAATAATTACAGATAAAGACATCTCTGTACGCTTCTTGTGGTGTGGCACAGCAGTGCCCCCTAGCTGTATTTTGAAAGGTGCTCTTTTATTCTGAAAGTCCTTGCTTTTCTATTGGTTGTTAACGTCACATGGGTAGGGTCATCGGCCATCTTGTTTGTTATTGTGCATTGAAAATGTGCTCCAGAGCATTAACAAAGAGCATGGATGCCAAGAGGTGAAGCTCAATAGAACGCCCCATAGCAACAGACTCGCCCATGGTTTCGCCCTACTGCCGCCATTTTGGACCATCAGCAGACCCGCTTGCATACAAAAACACACAGACAAACTGAAGTATATCGCTATTAATTATGCTTACAATGCTACTCACCTCGTGATAGCTTGGTCACAGCTGCTTTTTCACCTTTTTGTAAAGCAAAATATAGACTTTAAAAAAAACAAAATGAGGAAAAACGGCCGAGATGGCATCTCTACATATTACATCCACTTATGACAAGATTAACTTAATTACTCCTTCAAAATCACCCCATAAGCCAATCTACCAAAAAATAAAAAAAAATAATAAAAAAAAATCAATATTTTAACTAGAAACACATTAATGGTGACGTCATAATAAAGATTTATTTACAGTTTGTACAGTGAGGGGACAGTAATAATAATAATAATAATATATAAGCTATTTTAATATGATATATTTTAATGCTAAAGCAGTAATCAGTTCTGATAAAAATATATATATATATATATATATATATATATATATATAGATACATAGATATATATGGCCTCTTGGACCATTTTTATCAGAACTGATTACTGTTGTCCCATGAAAAGATATAATGAAATATTTGCAAAAATGGGAGGGGTGTACTCACTTCAGATTCAGTGAGACATTGTATATACATCTATATATATATATATATATACATACATATATATATATATATATATATATATGTATGTATATCTATATCTATATATATATATATATGTATGTATGTATATAACATTTTATCTTCCCTCCAAAAAACTAGCATATTAAATTGATATTAAAACAATTTAAAACGTACACCTCAGGAGTTCTTACCTGTCGGGGTCCTTCGGGAAACGGTGGAAGGCCAGGTGCGGGGTGTTCCACTGATAGTTGTTGCAGTTAATTGCACTACACCGTTTTCTTTTACTTGTTTCCTCCTCTCTCCTTGACATCTTGCATGTTGTCTGGGCGCAACAGTCCAAGCTCAACAGTCCAAAATGGCGGCAGCGCCCCTAGTGGCTGTTGGCAGAAATTCAACGGAGCTTCGCCTCTTGGTATCCATGCTCTTTGGCATTAATCTGTTTCATCCACTGCCGTCAAGTCCTGGAGGAGCTTTGTTTGTGAGTTATATCTTATATTTAGTTCATAGTTTGTGGATGTTGTGATTGTTTACTTTTAACTTTTAGAAGCTAATGCTAACAGTCAATTTTTGTTGTATGTAGCATAGCCACTTACCTAGCTCTATGTTTTAAGCTAACGGTATAATTTAACACCCTTCATGTATAAAGACATTTTCCTGTATTTATTTTTGAGTTTCACATGAAAGAGTTTCTGGCTTGTAAAGCAACTGACAAAGACAAACAGTTACTTCAACATCTGAGTCGTCATTCACTTTTTCAACACCAGAACAAGTGTTTAGCTATGTGGTACTGCGTGCAGAGTCGCGCACATGTAGTGGACAGAATACGGCTCGTGACATTTGTGCCAAATTTGAGTACATTCCCTGACAGTGTTCTTGAGATGTCACATTCACAAAAATGAGATAGATGCAAGGTCACAGTGACCTTTGACCTTTGTTCATCATTGAGTCACGGCCATTGACAGTGTGGAGGCATAGACACAGCTCAGAGGGGCTGCTGGTGACCTGAGCTCTCATTTATAAACACTGCGTATGCACAAAAGCAGCCTGAAAAAGGCGTGCGCCACTTTCTACGGAAAAGTTGTGTCATTTAAAAACAGACTTGATGGGAGAAACTGGGAAACTGGAAATTGGCGACACAGATGGAGAGATGCACGCCTGACTGTAGAAACTGTCAAATGTTTTTGGACGCACGCCATCCTTGGCTTTTGTCCATATTTACATTTTAAGTATCGATCCTACGCGCTGTTTTATAAATGAGCCCCCTGTGGTTCAGATGTTTACTCCACAACAGCTCCAGTGTCCTCACTTTGATTCTGAGCCGACACATAAATTCATGTTGTTATTGTGACATTCTGTGAAGTTACATGATGTCTTCGAACATCTCATTGTGTCTGATACGACAAATAAAGTTTGTTGTTGGTTCCTGATGTCAGGCAGTCAGTGGGTCCTCTGAGAGTGACGTCAGCGTGCTGCTGTGAGCACCGACTGGCTGGAAGAGGTTAAAGAAGAAGCTCTGAGAGTCTGACTGCTGCAGGCGACTGAGAGGACTCACACCAGGTCTCAGACTGTGTCCTGTCAGCTTGTTTCTCTGTGACTGAGAGTTCTGGTCACTTGTTTCCATCATGAAGGATGAATCTGTTCACAGATGTGTTCATGTGTGACTGAGGTGTAAACTTTATTCATGTATGACTCTGTGTCACATGATAATTCAGATTATTAATCCACTGCATGATGTTTTGTCAGCTGAATGACGGATGATGACTAACTCCACACAGGTTTCATATTTTGCACTTGTTGCCTACTGTGACACCGGGCTATTTAAATATTTATATTTCATGATCGTCATGTGTCTCTACATGTTGATTATCTGTGCCAACCTCCTGCTGATTGTGGTTATCTGTGTGAACAGAAGCTTACATGAACCTATGTACATGTTTCTGTGCAGCCTGTTTGTAAATGAACTGTATGGTAGTACAGGGTTGTTTCCATTGCTGCTGCTTCAGATCCTCTCTGACATTCACACTGTCTCTGCTTCAGCTTGTCTCCTGCAGAATTTCTTTCTTTTCTTCTACGGAGGTGTGGAATATTTCAGCCTAGCCGTCATGTCTTATGACAGATACCTGGCTATATGTTGCCCTCTGCAGTATAACACACAGATGTCCTTTAATAAAATCACCATGCTTGTTGCTGTAACGTGGTTTTACCCTTTACTGTTCTGTCTTGTGATGACGTCGCTGACTTCCTCTTTACAGCTGTGTGGGAACATCATTCAGAAAGTTTACTGTCACAACCACTCTGTTGTCAAACTAGCCTGCGGTGACACCACAGCTGTTAACATCTACGGACTCTTCATCTCTTTGCTCTCAGTCTTCTCTCTGCTGTTGCTCATTCTTTACACTTATGGAAGATCCTTAAAGTCTGTTTCTCTGGTTCGAAACAGACGAGACAGAAAGCTGTCAGCACCTGCACACCTCACCTCATCTCCCTCCTCAACTTCACCTTCGGGGCTCTCTTTGAAATAGTGTCAAGCAGGTTTGATATGAACAATCTGCCCAATGTTCTGAGAATTTTTCTATCACTGTACTGGCTCACATGCCAGCCGGTTCTCAGTCCTTTAGTGTACGGTCTAAACATGTCCAAAATTCGCATCATATTTAAAAGTCTTGTCTTTGATAAAGTGTAGAGCAGTTATGTTGAAGCCAGCTGACAGATTTCACTGTTTTCTGACGTTAAAATTGAACCTGTGGTTGTTTAACTTTAAAAAACATGAGACCTGAAATTCAGCTGCCGTGTCTTCACAACCTGCCCTCTGATGACATATGTTAGCTTTCCACCACGCTTTCAAATCAGCGTCCATTTTCTTCTCACACTATTCTGAAATGCATTGCTACCATGATGTATGAAAGAAAGAAAGGAAAATACATGACGTGTTTTACTGAAGAGAAGCTGTTTAATAAGCTGCAGAAGATCATTTGTCCCCACTGTCTAAACATCACGTCCTCACTGTGACCTCGTCACATGACCACGTTTGGTCATTAACATATGACGTCCAAGGTACCCTGGGTGTGTTGGTTGTTGACGGATTGGGACTTCATCCTGTTACATGCATTGTCTGTTTTCAAAATACACTTCTGTTGTCACAGGAAATGTACAGTTTGATACAGTCTCTTTCAAAATAAAAGCACTACGTCAGTACAACAACACCAACTAATGTTTTTTCCTCCAACAACACACACACATGATTACGTTTAGCTGACACGCAGATGTGGTTACGTTTAGCCAACACACACACGTGGTTACGTTTAGCCGACAAACACACGTGGTTACATTTAGCCAACACACACACACACACGTGGTCACGTTTAGCCAAAACACACACACACACACGTGGTCACGTTTAGCCAAAACACACATGTGGTTATGTTTAGCCGACACACACATGTGGTCACGTTTAGCCAACACACACACACACACACGTGGTCACGTTTAGCCAACACACACACACACACACACGTGGTCACGTTTAGCCAAAACACACATGTGGTTATGTTTAGCCGACACACACATGTGGTCACGTTTAGCCAACACACACACACACACACACACGTGGTCACGTTTAGCCAACACACACACACACACACGTGGTCACGTTTAGCCAAAACACACATGTGGTTATGTTTAGCCAACACACACAGATGTGGTTACGTTTAGCCGACACACACATGTGGTCACGTTTAGCTGACACACACATGTGGTCACGTTTAGCCAACACACACACACACATGGTTACGTTTAGCCAACACACACACACACATGGTTACGTTTAGCCAACACACACACACATGGTTACGTTTAGCTGACACACACATGTGGTCACGTTTAGCCAACACACACACACACATGGTTACGTTTAGCCAACACACACACACACACATGGTTACGTTTCGTCAACACACACACACATGGTTACATTTAGCCAACACACACACACACATGGTTACGTTTCGTCAACACACACACACATGGTTACATTTAGCCAACACACACACATGTGGTTACGTTTAGCCGACACACACGTGTTACATTTAGCCAACACACACATGATTACATTTCGCCGACACACACACGTGGTTACGTTTAGCCAACACACACACGGTTACGTTTCGCCAACACACACACACACACACATGGTTACCTTTAGCCAACACACACACATGGTTATGTTTCGCCAACACACACACACGGTTACGTTTCGCCAACACACACACACACACACATGGTTACCTTTAGCCAACACACACACATGGTTATGTTTCGCCAACACACACACACACACACACATGGTTACGTTTAGTCAACACACACACTGTCCAAGAGTCCAAGAGTGACACCGCGTTGTTGCTAACGTAAGCGACAGTCATGTGTACGTACCTACAAGCCCTTTTGTCCCAGAGGCGTCCATGGAAGATCCCTGATCCTCCGAGTCATGTTACTCTCAGGCCCTGGCTGTGCCAGTGACGGGCACTGTTTGCTGTTTTTGAAGAATGTTGAACTAAAAGGCAGAAATGACTTGAGATGTTTGTGGAACTTTAACATCATGTTGAGCTTGCAGTATGTGGATCTTTTAAAAAATTATTTAACCTTTATTTAGACAAGCATTCTCATTCAGTATGTTTCCATGGAAACAGTGAAGTGGAGTTGCAGTCACAGCTGGACGAGCACATTTAACTGGCCTACTGTCCTTGTCCCAGTATACAAGCACGGGAGTGTTATGCCTTTTTCATTTTCGAGGTAATCCTGGGTGGAGACATGTTTCTCTGGCGGGGGTAAGCGTTCAGGTTCCTGGCTGTCTGGCTGTGGTTCTCTGAGTTTCTGTTTTTAAAGATGCCTCGTGCCCAGCACGCCTCAGAAGATATTTAGGGTTGAGTGAATGTTGGGTAGGTATCGGGGGGGTTGCTTTTAACTGTCAATACACTCAGGGGCTTGCTTGCTGTACTTACTGGGGGGGGGTGTTTGTTAAGTTAGGTGAGTTAAGGATAGTACTCTGTCTATTTGGTCCCATTGTGGTAATTTGTCCCTGATCCTAGCTTATGTGATGCAGTTTTTGTTCTGTCAGGTTGTGGTGTGTGACTTGACTTTGTGTAGGCTAGTTTTTCCCTGAGTTTGTTGCCTTAGTTTGATTGCCAGCAAGTGTCATCTGAATAATGGTACTTGTTGGTGTTGGGAATAGAATGATTTTATGCATTTTACTATCAGTTGTGTTTCACTATATAAGTTTTAGATGTGTGAACAATGAGAATACTAAGATGATTTCAGCTGATCTGAATGTGTTTGCTTTGCAGAAGCGGAGAAGTACAGGAGAGGAAGAGACATGAAATCTGAGGAGCACATACCGCAATGCTTAGATAATTAGTTTCATATATGGTAAAAATAATAGAAAGTGATGTACAGATAGTAAGGTACAGCACGTGTAGGGAGTTGTGTTGTTCTCTTGTCTTTCAAAACAGGAACCACGCCCCCACTGTCAGCGGGAAGGAGTCAGATTAACACGAGGCAGGGGCGTGGTGTGGTGAAGGAGGAAGTGGAACTGCCAATGAGAAGAGGACAACGCCTTGCGTGCACAATGACACTCTGTTACGCTCAAATATACTGGGTCAGGGAAAGGACAGGAGGTCAGACTTCGTGAACTGACACACCTTTGTTGTTCGTCAGGGACTTGAAGTTGAGACCCAGAGCTCTGTAATTTTATTCCTTTACTGCTTAATAAACTACATTAACTGAGACCGAATATCTTCTCCTATTGCTTCATTAAAGAACACGCAGGACTGAGCTCACACATAGCACATTGGAGAGTAGGATGAGCCCCTAGTCCATCAATTGGTGACCCCGACATGATGAAGCCGGAGAAGTGACGGGATAAAAGACATTCAACAGCGGAGGACAGCAGTATTGTGACAACACCTGCGCGGCCTAACAGAAGGTAAGCAGACGCCTGTTTTATCAAAGTTCTGCAATTGGAAACACTAAAACTTGTGTTGTCATTGTACTAAAGTCTCCTAGTCTGAAATGTAAAGGAATAAAGTTAGAACAAAACACAAAAGTGAAAGCCCCGGGGCAGGGTGAAAGGCCCTGGAGCAAATCATAAATTTGACTCCTAAATACGAAACATAGTCAACACCTCGACAGGACAGGGTGAAAGGCCCTGGAGCAAATCATAAATTTGACTCCTAAACATGAAACATAGTCGGGTGAAAGGCCCTGGAGCAAATCATAAATTTGACTCCTAAATACGAAACATAGTCGGGTGAAAAACCCTGAGATTAGGTTTTCCATCTAATCTCTGAAAAAGAAAAAGACGAGTGTCCTGAGGTGGATAAGCTCGGGGGGAGAACCCATAAGGTTGCCCCTTGGACAGCTGAGAATATAGTCTGAAGACACGGGTTGTCTGAGGTTGAAAGACCTTTGTGTAGATTGCTACAACACAAAAAAGAGGTTACAGAGTTCTGCGGGCAGGGAGCGTTTTCCATGTGATCCCTAACACTGAATACTATCGCTCATGTTGAGACATCTATTCAGTGGTCCAGAACCACCCTGATATTGGGAGTGTAAATAAATAAGTCTTTTAGGGGATATTGTTTTGTGGGTGGCTTACCGACAACCAGCTATCTTTCGGGCGGAAGAGTTGTGTAGAGTCTATTAGAGGTGACTCGAATTCCAACTCTTTTCGTGCCTGAGCGGTGGTCGCGTTCTGTGGGGAAGAAAAAGAGCTGTGTAATTTTGCCTTAAGATAGAAGCCAATTGTCGAGCCATAGGCATCCCGCACCCTCCTAGAGAGTGGTGTAGAAGCTTGGATGTGTCGGCCTGCAATTGGTGGAACTTAAGCAGCGAAATCACAGCGATAGAAAGTGGAAAATAATTCCGCGCACACTGCGCTGCAGAGCGGTCAAGTTGCGCTGAGTATTGTGTGTATTGTTGTAATTGTGTGAAGTTTTTTTTTTTTTTTTTTTAACATCGTGACGAGTAGTACCCTCTGAGTAAAATAAGTAAGGACAGAGGAGGGACAGAGAGACATCATGGACGGTGAATTTGACAGGGACTGTCGTGAGCAGGGTGGATGTCCTCCCATCCTAGTAAAAACACAGTACGGGAGATTAGGAAACAGTTATTGTCAGGAGTAATAGATAAGCAGAGACAGGCTGTAGGAAAGGAGTTTGATGATTTATGGAAGGCATTACAGGCCCAAAATGAGCTTCCTCGGGATGAGGAGGCAGTAAATGTTACAAAGAAATTGCTGGCTGCAGAGTTAAAGGCGAGAGATGATTTGGAAGAACACGCTAAAAAGGAGAACGAACCTAAATTTATAAAGAGAAAATGGAAACATCAAAAAGAAATGAAGGAGCGCAAACGATATCTGCTCCATCAGATGGCAGTTACAGCCATGGCCTATTGGAAAAACACAGACAAAAGTCACAAAAAACAAAACAAAGATAAGCAACCTCTGTCTGCTCCTGCAAAGGATCCAGCCTCACCCCCACCAGAGCCCACCTCTAATAGGTTGTATCCTGAGATACCCCAAACACACACACCTCCAATTCCCCCACCATATTCAGGAAAGAATATGCAAATGCCAATGTTGATGATTAAAGACGGGGTGCTTACTACAGAGGTGATCGGGCAAGGAGAGTATGTGAAGGCCAAAGAGGAAGTGATGAAGGAAATAAAACAGGGAATAGTACAGGTGGAGGCAATGAAACAGGACGTGATGAATATTGTGGCGGGAGCGCAGAATGTGTATCAGGAGACTCTGAGATCTATAGACAGGAGTAGGGACATGCAGGATGATGTGTGCAGCATAGAGAGCAGAGACAGTAAGAGAAGCATGAAACAGGGCCCTCTTTCCTCCAGCACCTCTAACGTGGAAGCAACGGAGGAGGAGCCGAGGCCACTAGCAGAGGCAGTGTTTCAGTTGAGGGCACAAAGAGAGGTCAGATAGAAGCAACAGAGAAAGGAGAAATAAGGAAAGGAAAGAAGAACCAGAGGAGTGTTCTGAGATAGAGGAAATGGAGGATGAGGAAAGTCAAGGATGGTCAGGGTCAGACTCTGAGAGTGACCAAGGTACGAAGGCTGTAAGACTAACAGGAATAATAAAGTCAATCAAAAGGCCACACAGTGCTGCGGGCTCACATTCAGGTTGTCCACATTCTCCTTATAATCTCCGACAAAATAAGAACAAGCCAAAAACATTTGCCATGCCACTCCTGGAAAAGACCCCAGGAGGAGGAGAGGTATACCAACCCTTCTCCTTTACAGATATGCACTGCATCCTGGATAAGATGCCCCCGCCATTAGAGGGAGGAGGCCCCTGGATGGAGCGGTTCTGTAAACAGACCATGGGTCACAAAGTAGCATTAGGGGACTGGAGCGCTATTGGGACAACAGCTCTCCAGCTGGGATTTAACTGCACTTGAGGCGTTGGCAAAAACAGTTAATTTAGCGGATAAAGAGCCATTCGCCCAACATGCCACTGCTATCGGTCGGGCCATGCGACAACAGTTTCCCATTCCATCTGGCGCCATGCACACGCTCACGTTTCACATCGAACCTGACGAAACGTCGCAACATTCCTTAGCAGATGTAAGAACACATGGGTAGATGTGGCTGAGTACACCCAGGGTCTTGTGACCTACAAACCACCCTGTTCAGAAAGGCCGTGTTAGAGGGACTGCCTACGAAGGTAAAAGAATCATTAGAGAACAATCCTGACCTTCCTGGCTGTTCCACTGAACAGTGGGAGAAACACCTCACACACCACATGAAAAACACAGAGCTAAACAGGCGGAAGAGAAGGAAAGCACAGACTCAGCACAGGTTCAGCTGCTCAAACTTCAATTGGAGGATGCACGTCGTAAAACGAACGATGTGAAAAAAGACAAAAAATCAAACAATCAAATGATTCAGCAGCCTCAGCCATCACCCACAGTTACCCCGATCTTTCCAACCCCTGAGGTAGACCCTCGCCCTCCCAATTGGAGCGGCTCCGAGGTGGTACAGGAAGATTCAGAGGCAGGGGAAGACGTGGCGGCCCAAGAGGGGTCAGGTTGATGGGCTGCTTCCTTTGTGGAGACCCATTGCATTGGCGGGAACGCTGTCCACACCAGACCCACTCATGTAATGCTGACCCCGAGTGGTTGGAGGACAGGATGCGAGGCAGGCAGCTCGGACCTCCCAGGGGTGGCGGAAACAGAACCCCCAGGGGCGGGTATCAGGGACCGCACAGGGGAGGTTATCAAGATTATGTGCATCAAGCACCCAATGCCACTGTCGCTCCGCAGGGTCAATATCCTCTGATGACCTGGGAAGATTCCCAAGGATATTGACGGGCCCAAGAACCCCTACGCGGGAGGGCTGGCAGACCCCTACTTGCGACTGAAAGTACTGAATCAAGAACTGCCTTTCATGTTGGACACGGGGGCACGGTATTCCACATTAAACCTCCCTGTGTCTGCTACTCACATGTCATCATCAGCGGTTGAATTAACTGGGTTCTCGGGTCAATCAGAAAATCTGCCACTCACAAAACCACTCACCACTACCATACTCCAAGCAGATCAGACATTTCCACACACATTTGTTTCCTCAATGGCATGTCCTGTTAACCTTTTGGGCAGAGATGTGTTATTAAAGTGTGGAGCCTCCATCCTGTGCAGCCCGGACGGACTGATAGTGACGTTCCCAAATGGATACACTGTGAACTGCTCATTGTCAACTGTACATTCATCTTCACAAATGTTGTTATCTGCAGACACATCCCCCACAGCTGAAGGACAGTGGGCAGATATCTACTGGGGCCTCCTCGAGCCAAACACCACAGCAACTCCTGGGATTTGCGCTCTCTATCAGTCATGGCGCCCTTGGGTTCAGTCATTAAATCTGACACACCTCCTCCTGATCCCTTCCATGTAACACTTTATTATGATAGAAAAGGGGATGAGATGTATCAGCAGGCATTTTATAACGAAATTGAAGGTCACAGGTGGGATATACAGTCGTCCTGTATACTGGTGGGTAATGAGGGAGTGGCTGCAGCTGTTGACCTCGCTTCAGAACAGCAACAGTGGTATAAGGGGGAGGAAGAAGCCTCCCCTCACAGATCTCTGGCAATCCCTGCAAAACATCAGGCCAACGACTTGGGCCCTATGTGTAAGAGGCTAATGCAACTCACTGATTGGATCCGCCCTCAAATTCCTCAGGTGCATTTCTCACCCTCTGAGAAAGCATATCGCATCAGGCAGGAGCTACAGACAAGGCGATCCTGGAACACCGACAGATAGAGAGGTTTCATGGTAGGGAAAGACTGACCATCCAGACGCAGAACACATGTTACACACACTTCCTGACTCTCTCTGGTCTTCTGGGCCCACCGATGTGGGCTACTGTGCACAGGTCACCCCCATTACATTTGAGTTAAATGATTGGACACCGATTTGGCAGAATCAATATCGCCACAAGCCAGCGGCTGAGGCTGGTATTGCAGATACTATCGAGGGTCTGTTACAGGCTGGAGTGTTGGAGGCCTCAAACTCCAGCTGGAACACACCCATTCTTCCTGTAGAGAAACAGAATACAGGCAAATATCGCATGGCGCATGATCTCAGACGCATTAATGCAGTAATCTCCACACCCACAGTACCAGTGCCAAACCCATACACCGCCATGTCTAGCTTGTCGCCAGAACATAAGTGGTTTTCTTGTATAGACCTTGCGAACGCCTTTTTCTGCCTACCTCTCGCGCCGCCCCTTCGCGACATTTTCTCATTCACTCATCGTGGTAGACAGCTACGTTACACCCGCGTCCCACAGGGTTTTATCCTGTCACCTGGTCTTTTCAATCAGGTTCTCAAACAGCAGCTGGCGAATTGTCACTACCAGAAGGGGTTGTGGTAATCCAGTACGTTGATGATATCCTCTTGGCCGCACCCGATCCCTCCACCTGCCTGGAGGCCACGTTCTGTCTTACTACGCCTACACCACACAGGGTTCAAAGTCTCTAAAACCAAGCTACAATGCTGTAGGCAGCAGGTCTCGTTCCTGGGTCGCATAGTGTCGGCTAAGGGCACGGCCGTGTCCCCGTCACACAGAGAATCGATTCTGCATCACCCAAAACCACACACCGTGAAAGACATGTTGTCATTTTTGGGCCTCACCGGGTACAGCAAGCACTATGTGGCCTCTTATGGCGAACTAACCCATCCTTTGCGTGCCATGGTTAACGCACAGGGCATGCGCAATCTTACTGCTCCTGGTATGGACCACTGACGCTGAAACCTCATTTATCTCCCTCAAACAGGCACTCTCTGCTGCTACGGATCTAGCCATCCCGACTACAAGCTACCGTTTTCTTGATGTTTCCGAAAGACACACACCACCTCTGGTGTGCTTTTCCAGAAAAAGGGGAGGCAGACAGGTGCTGATGTATGTAAGCATATCCTTAGACCCAACCGAGGATAGACACCCACCGTGCACTCGACATGCAGCAGGAGTGGCAAAAATTTTGCAGAAAATAGCACACATAGTGATGGGACACGCACTGACTGTACTAACAACGCACAGCATAGTGGCATATGTAAACTCAGCGGCATTTACTATGACATCACTCAGACAGACGAGGCTGGAAAAGATCTTAAATGCACCACACATAACATTCACACATGAAGGTGTAAACATGGCAGATAACATGGGAGAGGGCGAGCCACACAGATGTGAGGAAAAGGTGCAGAAAGACACCAGGGTGAGAGAAGATTTGCAGGCGAAGCCCTGACTAACGCAGAGGAAACACTGTTCACAGACGGATGCTGTTTCAGGCATCCAACTGAGGACTGAAAGCAGCATATGCAGTGGTGAGACAGACAGAAACAGGGTTTGAGGAAGTCCTCACGGAAAGGGTGACAGGGAAAGAGTCCTCACAGTTGGCTGAGCTCCAGGCAATGATTGCAGCATTAGAATGGTCAGAAGGGAAGAGAGTGAACATCTACACAGACTCTGCATATGTTGTAGGAGCAATCCATGTGGAGATGACACAGTGGATCAGATCGGGTTTTCTAACGGCAGCAAAACCCCCATTAAACACGAAAAGATATGAAGAGGCTACAGGAGGCTCTGATGAAGCCAGCACAGGTAGCAGTCATTAAGTGTAAGGGCCATGATAAAACAGGGACAGCTATCGCTAGAAATGAGGCTGCAGACATGGCAGCCAAGAGAAAGGCAGGATATAGTCCACAGTATATCATGCTACAAACAGAAAACAGTACATGATCTCCTGCCACCGTGTAATGTAAATATGTTAATAGCAGCAGAAAGCTTCTCCACAGGAGCTTACAATCTGGAAAGAGAGGAGCAGTGAGAACAGAGGGTGTGTGGAGGTCTCCGGACGGAAGACCAGTGTTACCCCAGGGCTGATGAGATCAGTCCTCCAGGAGGCTCACGGGTGGCTCATTGTGGAAAGGTGCAAATGGTGCGAGGTCTCACTCATTGGTGGCACCCTTTTCTGCCAGCCATGATTGAGAATCACATCAGAGAATGTAAAATATGTACAGAATATAATGTCAGACCCACAGTGAAACCACACCAAGGGAAATTTCCTCTCCCCAAACTCCCAGGTCAAGAGGTCATTATTGACTACACAGATATGATAGAGAGAGTGGGAGGGCACAGGTATCTTCTGGTGGCGGTGGATGCATACACCGGCTGGCCAGAAGCCATACCTGCCAAATCAGAGGATGCAAAAACAGTAATCAAATTTCTGATAAATCAATATATCCCCAGGCACGGGTTCCCAAACGAATCAGATCTGATAACGGAACTCACTTTAAAAACAAAGACCTACAGCAGGTAGAGAAGGCATTGGGGCTAAAACACACATTTGGCACAGTCTATCATCCTCAGTCACAGGGCAAGGTGGAAAGGATGAACCAGTCTATTAAGGGAAAAATAGGCAAAATCTGTGCTCAGACTAAAATGAGCTGGGTAGATGCTCTACCCCTAGCTCTAATGTCAATCAGGAGCTCGGTGAACGCATTGACAGGGTTCACGCCATATGAACTAAAAACAGGACACCAGTTCCCGGGACCGGGAGCTGGGATCCAAACTACAGAAGAAATAGAAAGCCCTATGCAATACAAACCATATTATGACCAACTAACAGCATTGGTGTCAGCTTTCTCCAAACAGGTGACCACAGCTCGGGAGGGAGCAGAAGGGAAAGACCCCCCAACATCAGAGTGGGTCCTACTCAAGGTGATCAAACGAAAGTGGTCAGAGCCTAGGTGGACTGGTCCCTACAAAGTCGTGGAACGGACGTCCCACGCCGTCAAACTACAGGGAAAAGGTGACACATGGTATCACTGGAGTCAGTGTGCAGTGGCAGAGACACCTGCCCGAACACTGG